>NC_056688.1:83057252-83429752 GCF_018350215.1 Panthera leo
AGTCAGAAGTTGTGGGTTTAAAGCCTAATTATTTCTTTACTAAGTTAGGCAACTTCTCTGAACCTCACTTTCTTCAGCAGGAAAATCTACCAATAGCTACTTTAAAGGTTGGTATTGGAGGATTACATAAGTTCAAATGTGTGAAAGGGCACAACTCCAGGAACTTAGGTGCTCAATAAATAAGTTTAGGGAAATCAGGATCCTTGTGACTTACCTAAATCCTTCTGAGTCTTGCTTCCATGGATCTATTCTATTGAAAAGAGAAGTGACAGCTGCTTCTATCATTGGCAATGTTGCTGCCATTTTTCCATTTACCCAAAAGAGGAAGCTAAGAGCTATCTTCTACCTCCCTCTCTTTTGGCCTTCACACTAAGTTCTGTTTGTTTAGAAGGAACTCTGTTTTTCACCTTCCTCCAAGGTGACCTAGCATCACCCTAACACCAATGATGGTTCATCACTGAATGCCTGTATAATCTCACCAGCTTCTTGTGTTTCCTTTATCTTTTCCAGGGTTTTCAAACTTTGCAGTATTAACATTTTGGACTAGATGACTCTTCATTGTCAGAGACATTGTAGGATGTTTAACAGCATCCCTGACCTCTACCTACTAGATGCCAGTAGTACTTCTCCACTTGTGACCACCAAAAATGCCTTCAGACATTGCCAAAATTCCCTGATGGGGTGAGGGGAGATAAAATGTCCTTAGTTGAGAACTACTGCCCTAATCTCACCATTTTAAACTATTTCACCCAAGCTGAGAGATTAATTACCTATGAATATTGTTTTTGCTGTATTTCCTCAGTTTAAGAACTGTCAATAGATTCCTACCCTCCAAAGATTTTAATATTTTTGCCTGTCAACTTCATCAATAATTGGCTTTAATTACCATTCTTTGGGCCTATTCAAACTTTAGTATGGATTTTTAAATTTTAATGTGCTTATGAAAACATTTTTAAAATGCAAATTCTGCTTTATTAGATCTGGATGGATCTGAAATCTGCTTTTCCAATGAAGTCCCAGGTGAAGTTGATACTACTGTTCTACCCACAAAGTACTGGAGTAAAAATGCTTTAAAAGACATCAGTTAAGTAATTCAACAATCAATTAAGTAATTCTATTGAGGGTTCATAAAAAGCCAGCTCCTGCTTAAGAGGGGGAGCTCACAGGCCAGCAGAAAAGAGAGAAAAAGCAAATAATTTGAGAAAAGTTGATATTTGTTATTATAAGAATATGGATGTAATGATATAGTGATCTATGAGTGAGAAATTTATTTTGCCCTGGATGATAGGTAAGTGAAGGGTAAAGAAGAAATAAGTATTAATCAGAGAAAGCTTTGAAGAGGAAGTGATCTTTTATTTGGACCTGGAGAATATGTAGGTGGTCTTCCAGGTGGAGAGGAAAGAGAAGTACTTATTCAGATCCAGAAAGTGGGTACAGCATGAGCAGAAATAGAGAGGAATACAAATGATTAGGGTATTGTAGAAACTGTGTTCAGTGTGGCTATAATTCAGGCTGGCACTGAAGGGGGTCTCAGTATGTTGAGACCCTTCAGATTAGGAAGTGCCTTGTATTGTGTAAGCAAGACAGATGCATTGAGGGCTATTAAGTAGGATAACAACATGGATCAGATGTATGTGTTTGAAAGATCATGCTACAGGGAATGTAGATGGGGGGGATGTCACAATGAGGACCATCCAGGAATCAAGCTATACTTCTATGGGTGAAGATATGGACTAGGATGAGAACAGTGGAAGCCATGATGATCTGGAGCTGACTCATACCAACCCTGAGAGTTGACTGTAGGCATCTCTCCCCAGCTCAACGTGTTATCATGTTGGTGGCCTGAAATTTGCCATAGTGGAAAATTTTTATGCCATTAAAATTGGCAAATGACAGAAATGTTTCCCTGAGAGCATGCTGTTAAATGCTTGTCAGCACATCACTGAGTGGAAGAGACTGAGGTAGACAGATGTCAGAGCCTGACATCTATCACTTGCAGGTGATTTATTGGATGCATTAGAAAGAAGGACAAGAATGCGTCACAGATGACATGCCCTCATTTAGCCAATTGAATAAGTTTTTTTTTTTTAATGCAATTAATATTTACTAAAGGCCCACGATGTGCCTAGCACTGTTCCAAATACCTGCCCCCATGGAGATTACATTCTACCAAGACAGGGAAGACAAGGTCAGGGCAGGGAAGGTGAGAAATACTTCTTTTAGTTTGGGAATATGGATGGTATCTAGGTGGAGCTTCTCAGTCATAATCACACAGGCATACCCTGTGCTTTACTTTCTAAAGCATTTCACCTACATTCTAATTAATGTAGGGCAGATGGGATAAGTATTTATTGCCAGATGGGACAATCTGAGGCTCAGGTATTTGAAGAGATTTGTTCGAAGTCATTGAGCAAGTTGGTGTCAGAGTCAGGATTTGAATCCCGAGCTTCTGACGTTGAGCCTAGTCCTTTCTCCCCAGTGCCCACTCTACAGTCAGCTTAACAATCAGTATAAATGACATGATAAAGCAGTAATCAAAGCATTCCCTGGCATTCCATGTCATTTTCACCCTCAAAGTGCTTCCCCAACTGTGATCTCAGTTATTCTTCACAGCCCTAGGTGCTACTCCATGGTGTTCATTTGAGCTTGTTGCTAGGTGCGGATTAGTTGAAGAGTCACGAGATCACTGCTCCCAGCTGTAAGCCCTGGTTGCATGCTAATAGTGGTTTTGCCTGCTGTTGCTTTCAGAGATCAAGCATCTCTCATTCTTATTTCTGCTTTCATTTCTGAGTCTTCTCTATCCCACTCATTTCTGCCTCCAAATGACATACCAATACCTCAAGAGTTTACTAAATAATAATATAAAAAAGGAAAACAAAGTGAAAAGAAAGAGTAGTAGAGTAAGTATTTGTTGAATGCTAGTACAATATCCATAAAAATATTCTTAAAATAGAAAACGTACCAGACTGATCTAAAAATTATATTATAATTTAAATATTAAGTTTATAGTATTATAGTATTTAAGAGAGGTTATATAAAGTGTAATGTAATAGATTCAGGAAATGGAGGCTCCAATTGCTCAAGGGTCAGGGGTTAACAAAACCAAATACATCTGTCTTGGATTAATAAATGTCTATCTATGGGCACTTAGGTTGACATGCAGACAGAACAGGAACTATTTCCCAAATGGCATGTCACACTAACTTTTCAAAGTGCATCTACTTTCACAGAACTAGCTTTCCCTTTTTCTTTTGTAAAAGCGTTTTTGTGTGCACATGAGTATATGTCTGAATATATATTTATATATGAGACTATATATATAGATATGAGTGTATCTAAAGCAGCTACAGTAGTGTTGCTTGGCTGAGTGGGAGGTGATACAGGACTGTGCTATTAGTGAGCGGGAGGTAGGAGGTGGCTATGGCTGATGGGCAGGAGTGTGAGGTAACTGCAGGGTAATACTGTCTGCAGGTATTTTTAGATGACACCAGAATGAGAAGATGTTGGTTGGTGGTGATGGTCTTTCTTCTTCTAGAACACAGTGATGAAACATGCATAATAAGAACATAAGGATTGCCAATTTGGAGCAGACCTTTTGTCCATCTAGCCGAGAACTATTGACGATGGAGGCACCAACAGCTGTGTTGTGGGAGAGTAGGTTTTAAATCTTTCTTGGCATCCACCATTAATGTTAGGGACCTTGCTCTTGAAATCCTGGGTTTCCCTTAATAAGTCACTGTGGATGTGTCATCTTTTAATCTATTTCAGTCTTTTAAATAAACTTTGGCCTGGGCTATTTCTTGGGAGAAAGTGTTTCTTGGTTTGGCAAGTTTGCTATCCACTGTGTGGAGTAAAAGGCCCTTAATTTACCCTCAACTTACTTGTTTTTTTCCTAGTTTTAAGGGGCACATTAGTTATAGTGTTCCAGAATTCAGTACATTTTATAGGGTTTCTAGCTTATCATCATGTCTTCCCAGTGAGAAATAAGACCACAGTAACCAAATAGGACTATGAAAATGAAAATGTCCTAGAAACTATGAAGTTCCTATAAGTTATTTTACTATTGTTAACTCATGTTCAAAATCTAGGAGTCTTCTCCACCTGATACCCAAAGACTTTCCAGGTCCTGGTCATTTAGTCAAATAGCTACCTAGTTATGTGACACCGTTTTAAAGTCTAAATGCTACTTTCAACAGAAGATATTCTTTAGGAGCTACATCCCCAAGTCAATTAAAAATATTAATTGTTCAGACAAATGTTAACTTTTTCAGACCACATCTGCCATTCCCATCAGAGATGGGCAAAACCAAGTCTCTTTCATCTGGAAATTTGGTATCTGACACAGGCTTTTAAAGTCCTTTCATATTTTCTTTTAATCTAGGAATACTCCAAAGTGTTCTAGAGAAATTTTTAAAAAATATCCATATTAGAATAGCACTTTACAATGCAAGTTACTCATAAATATTTGTTAAAGGATTCTTAAATTTATTGGTGACGTGTTGACACTTCTATTATTTTAAATTCAGTTATTTCTTGTTTTTTGAAAAAAAGTATTATTAAAACTTTGTTTTCTAAGCAAAATTATAGTTTGTGTGTATACATGTATGTGTGTGTGTGCATACATATATACTTATAATTTTCTTTGGGGACGTTTTTGGTCCCATGTTTATTTTACTATTATTTCCATCTCAGCAAATGGCACCTCCCTCCAAAGATTTTCTCATGTGCAAAACTTAAAAGTCTTACCCTCTCACATCCTATCACTTTCTAGATCCTGTACAATCCATCCACTTTTCTCCATCTGTATTCCTCCAACTTCAGTCCAAACTGTAACAATCTCTCGCACGAGCTTTAGCAATAGTCTTCAATTGGTCTCCTTATATTCACTCTAAGCTTCTCTCTTTTCCCACAGTGTCGTAAAACATTGCTGTCCCCTCTTCCTGGAAGGTGCATCTTCTCATCTTCCCCATGCATACCCTGGAACATGTGGGCACACACACATCCCTGCATTCTTCACCTAGCTAACTCCTACTCATTGTTTTAGCCTTTCCCTCAAAAGGAACTTCTCGAGGAGGCCTTTGTTGATCACTCAGTTCTCCAGACACCTAGCTTAAGTTATGTCTTACAGGTTATATCTACTAATAGCTCTTTTATAATTTTCTATGAAAACAGCACAATTCTAAATATATAGTTTCTCTGTGTGGCTTTTATATGTCTTTCCTACTAGACTATAGGCCCACTGAGGGAAAAGAACTCATCTGTCTGGTTCGCTTATGTATCCTTAGCACTTAAAATTGGTCCTCATACATTATAGCCACCCATGTAATAAATAATTTCTCTGTAAATCTTGCAGTGGTCTCTTCTAATGCAACCTATTTTTAACCTTACTGTTAGGTCGCTCAGTAGTATCACATTAATCAAGTGGTTTCTCTTCCAAGTAAACACTAAAGTCATATGCCTCAGATCATATCAACACCAAAACTGTGGGAAAACAATTCTAATATCCATGGATTATACCTTGAAAATCTCTGTCATCCAAAATGACTTTGTTTAAAGATTTCTCAGAAATTCACAAGGACTTGCATTTTATTAGGGAGAATTTTCATATATGTTCTTAGGCCATTTGACCTTCTCATTTCTACTATTTGCCTTGTGAAAAGAAAAGAAAAATCAGTTGGTTTGTCTATGTAATGGTCTTGAAGCAACATGCACAAATCAATCCTTCATCAATCCTCTGGCACTTATAGCATTGGTGTAATATATATATATATAGGTCCATGTGCCTGATGTACACACTGTCTCCTGAGAAGACTAGATCCTTTGACCCTGGCAAAGTGGTTTTGTTAATTATAGCAAGGCTAGACCTTAAAGAGCAGTTTATTAGCAGCTGTTGTCCCTTCAGGAATCACGTATTTAGTTTTGTCTTTTGGAATTAACCCATCCTGATAAGCCTAGCAGCATAAATGAATGAATGTATAACAAGAGGAATCTAAACTTAGGGCAAAAAAGGCAAATTAAAATAGAGTGAATATATTATTTTCCATAACCAAGTTATGGAATCCCTAATTGTGCCTTCAACTCCAAAAGTCTATGGGAGAAAAAAATACCACCAGTTTCCTGAATTATATCAGGACCACGGAAGGGAGAGTTCATCATGTGGCAGAGCCTCCCTTTGCCCCTAACCAATGGAAGGGAATTAGAAAATTATATCTACCCCATCAATTGTGCCAAGGTGGGGGGAGTTCTGATTGCAATAAAAAATATTATAGAATTACAAAAGTGATGAAGTTTATAAAGGAAAAATAGTTTTAGTATCTTCCTTAAGCAATTTTAAGAAAATGTTTTGATCTGTATTATATAATACAAAACTCTGCCTTCTCAATGAGAAGAGGACAATTTTCTTTCTTCCAGTAGTCTACAAAAGATCTGGCAGGATCTGGTTCATCACCCAGCAAATTATATTTTCACGTCCTTCTTCCTTCTTCTTCCCATCTTCTTTCACTTTGTTTACTAAAGCTTGCTAAAGTGAGGCTTTTATCTGGTCCCAAACCAAATCTGCCTCTCTCATAAGACAATTGTACTTTGGGTTGATATTTAGCTAGAGATGACAAGAATATACTCAGTAGAATGGACACAATTTTAGGGATGTAAAATAGAACTTAAAACTGCGGTTTGAGTTCTGACTATTCCTTACTAGATACACCATCTTGACCTATTACATAACAATTTTGAGCCTGCCTTCTTTGTCCCTAAAGGAAGGCTGATGCTAATACTTGCCTGATTACTGATTATTGGTTATAGGGTTATAATAAAAATTAATGTGATAATGGATGTAAACAGTGCTTGACAAACTGAAAAAAAAAAAAAACAAAAACAAAAAACTACCAAACCTCTATACGTGTTAGTTACTGTTGTCATTAATTAGTAATATAGACTTTTTACACCTTCCTAGGTCCTGTATAGATACTGTAAATTACTAGGGCATTTGATTATGAATTTAGCATTAGCCAAATGCTGTCCTAAGACAGATAACATTTAAATAACTTGTTAAGTACCTGTGAAACTGGAGACTTTATATTCTATCCCTTTATTTAGTCAAGCAAAGTATTTGAACTATATTGCTTCTATTCTTCTGCAGAAATACCCTAGAGACTTTTAGTTTATGATACTCTCTGCTTTTGTAGAGGTTTGATTTAAAAATTATCCATTTGAGTAGCCTTTCTCTGACTTCTGTAGAACAGGGGTGAAAGATAGCACCCATGCTATTATTATGCAGCATTTCTCTCCTGCTAGTTTTACATGATAAATTCCTCCTTGATTCTAATTTCAGGAGAAGTTTTGACTGTATCTAGATTTAATTCTTGCCTATGGTAGGATATAGGACTGCTATAGCTCAAAGTTTTTGCATTTTTGTCAGATTTATCAGAATATTTAGAGCCAAATTTTGTCAAATTTATCAGAATGCTTGTCCAACCTATTCAAAGATGCACAGGAACATCTTTGCCTTGAAATTGATTTTAGTTAAGGGAAATCTTGTAAGTTAAGTCACATTGTATTTCAGCCATTAAGTTGCTTTAAGTCCTTTTGGAATTGATGGGGTATAAGTCTTAAATATATAAATAACGGTATTCATGGCAAGGATGTTATGTGACTCAGGTTGCCTATGTCGTAATGAGTGATCACATGGTGGGTATTCAGTTCTATATTCCTTCAGGACAACCTGACATAGAACACATTGTGTAGTGAGTTTCTGTACAAGTATAAAGTTTTGCTATCTAAAAAAATACCCCATATCTCAGAAGAATATCATGGTTGAGCTTTTTCATATATTTTCATTGCTCCCCCCTCACTCTGATACTTAAAAAAAATCACAAATATTTTGGTTTTTATTCTCTACTTCCACAGAAAATTCACATGTATTCTTTCCATATCTTCTCAGTTTCAGATAGGGTCTCTTGGCTACACTCTGGGTTCTCTACAGGAGAGGAGGCATGCCACAGTGGGAGGCAAAGCAGGACCATATTTGTCCTACTTGTCCTCTCAAGAGGCAACCTCTTGAGCTGCACTTCCATGTCTTAATAATAATCTCCCAAGGCCACATTCTTTTGAGCACTTGCGTTCTGAGTAAGATAAAAAAGAATTTGATCCATCGAATATGCCTTAAGGTTTGTATTTTACCAAGGCCAATCTTGTCTACTTTTTAGATTATCCTTTCTTGTGTCAAAGGATTCAAAGTCCAATTAAGACCCATCTGAAAAACAAGCTGCATCTCATCTGATGTTTAAAAATAATAAAAAAAATCACCAAGTGTTTTAAAACTAGGGAGAATTTTTATCTATTTTATTTTATTCACTAAACATTCCAGAGCAATGTAATGGACACTTGAGGTACAAAAGTATATCAGACATCATCCCTTCCCTTAAAGAGCTCACTATCTAATGATTGTCACAGCCCTCACTACCTACTTCAATACCTGCCATACAATAAGTACCCAAACAACATTCTTTCTTTTTCATAATTACATGATTTGGTTTATATGAATTTTGGATTAGCATAGCTACAGTATTTTATAGAAAAGGGATAAAAATCTACATTCCTATATCTATTGTCTCAAAATAACCTATTAGGAGTTTAACAGTTCACTAGAACCTGCATTCAATTTTACATTGCTTCCCCAACCACCCAAAAATATTTACACCATCCCATTAGTACAAAGTCAGGTACCCTTTTTGTTTTTTTACAGTTCAGAGTGGATGGGATGGAAATCATTTTGAAAGTCATTTTTACAACATGGAAGAATTTCCTCCAAAACGCTCATTTGTTACCACAGATAGTTTCTGAATGGTCCTGTCTCCATCGGTTAGGATTGGGGAGTGGAAGACAACTCTTGAGAGTGATGGATTGAGGATATGTGTTACATTCTCATCCATTCAATCCTAAGGGGGGATGGTATGACCTTCAGGGTCAGGGAGCATATGCACAAAAGAACATTGTTAAGAATGTGCAAGGTTTGTTTAGCAGACCAGTCTTAATCGTGTGGAAGCCTCTTTAGAGACATAATAAATTAGAATCATATAGTCATGAATTTGGAAGATAGATCAAATACTACATAGTTTTGTAATTTGTATAGACTTTTTAGATTTCATACTAAACTTTAGTAAATGTCACTAGTAGAAATAATCAGTAAAAATAGGGTATTTTCTGTAAATGTTACAAGCCTTTTCAATTAAATGAACTTAGAGAAATAAGGACATTATTTTGGTAACATCATATTAGACGGCGTTGCTTTTATAGTCTCAGACAAAACTAAACTTTAATGAAACAGCATCCTATAGCTGCTTTCTTGGTTTTGCTACATCTGGGCATCATCATCTTAACTGTAGTAGTTAGCAGTCATCCTAGTTATTTTATCCATTTCAGATATAAAGGTAACAATAATACCTTGAGCAGTTTTGAACTCAGGACTTATGAGGACAACAGACTGTGTATAAGTGAATGCATCTGTATGTCAGAATGCAATCCATATCTTTTGTAGTTATACAGTGAACTAAAATTTACATCTAATAATTATGAAAACTGTAAAGTACTTATCTTCCTCTTTGCATTCCATATTTGTCTCTTCCTTCCCATACCAGAGCCCTAACTTCTATTTATAGAATAGTTCGATATTTCTATGTATAATAGTTAAAAGGTTAGTTTTATTTACTAAGTCTCTATCTGGTATGGTTTGGAGAATGGACTTAAGTTCATTGCCTGGCTTGACCATTTACCAGCCACATGATATTGGGCTAGTTATTTAACTTCCGAGCTCTACTTCCTATATGGAAACTGGGAATCCTTATGGCACTTTGCTCATTGTGGGGTGGTGAGGATTGATGGGGGCTTAGAACATGTTAAGCATTATATAAATTGTTTATTATTATTATCTGTAAAAAATAATGAGCTTAAGCCCTGGAAATGCTTTCCCAAATGCCTACCATTTGCTATTTATGACAGTCAACATGATCTGAGAAGCCCAGGTATTTACCTCTTTCATGGTTTCACACCATGGCCATCACATCTTGACTATTCTAAGGACCTCCATTCTTATTTAAGGTCATCTTGGGCCAATTTAAACCTCTGTGCAATTCATTTATACAACTGTGCAGTTCTATGAAGTTCTATATTCTTATGGACAAGATATTCTCTCCTTAGAGAAACTAGACTTGGGGAACTATGTTAGTCATTTTGGGAAATTCTCATTTAACTCTATATCCAAAAGAGAGAGTCCTCCATATGTAGCTAGGCCTTTAAGTTACTGTTTTATTCAAGCAATAGGTTTTGACACCTTTTCTATTGCACATACTCAGTTGAGGTAATTTACTGATGCTGCATGCAATAGACTTCTATTTTGGTGTTTGAGGAAGACTCTATTTTATGCAATAATTTGTGGCAACACAGTTACTCTCTATTCTCGCTCTACATTCTTTAAGAACTTTCCTTAATCCATTAAATTTCAAACTGCCTTGGATATCTCATTCCTCTTGAATTAAATCTTATTCTTTCAGAGATTCCTAGTGTGTATGGGAAGGACACAGGGTAAGGGTAGTAATAACTTATTTTTAATCTTCAAGAACTCCCAATCTGTTCTCTCTCTTCCTCTCTGTCTGTATCCCATTATCTCTATAATTTCTGGGAACAGTGTAGTTGTTGGCTTATTTTTGTGTATAAGTAAAATATTGTGGATGTAAGGAGATAATCTTTTCCTTCTATTAGCTGGCTGCTTTCCCTTTAGTATGGAAATGGGGTCATTGAAGGAAAGGCCAGTCATTGGAATGAGCCCCTTTGCCAGTGAATTTAGATTATCATAACAAACTAAAAATTTATTCCTGCAAGCATAGGGGCGAAGCAAATTTACACTCATGGTAGAGTTACTTGTCCTGGACTCATTGGAGTCACACAGGGCATTCAGTGTTCAATTGTCTTTGAGATGGAAATCTCTTCAGGGATTGCAGTGTCTCCAGGTCAACATCTTGAGTCAGGGTAAATGTAAACACTGCTATAGGACCAAGGAATGAAGATTACTTTTTGTTTATTCTTTCTGAGGTATTAGATAGAAAAAGCCACATCTGCAAATTTCTCTAAGATAAATTTCTCTTCCTTGGGTTTCTGTTGAGTTTGCTGAGGGTAAATATTTTCAAGCTTCTTGGAAGCTCTATTGTTTGACTGAGTTGTTCTGTAATGTACTGGCTTGAATCTTCCTGAGGCCACAGCTTTGGATTCATTTTTAGACTATGTTTTCCTGAATATATCCTGTATTTGATCTTTGCCTAGAAGCCATTTCTTAATTTTAGCATCATAGGTTGTCTGCAAAGGCTGAGATATCTTAAACTCAACAATTCTTGGCTCTGTTTTATCAGTATTTTCTTTACCTTTTCTCTCTGCTTGCATTTCTCTATAAACAACAGAAGGGAGGTAGCACCTTTAACACTTCACCTGGAAATCTCCTTAGTTAAATGACTCAGTTCACTAGGTTCATTTCTTACTTTCATGTTACCAAAAGGGACAGTGCTGCCGAACTTTCTCAGTTCCATAACAAGGATCCCCTTTCTTCCAGTTGTAGGTAATACTATCTTCAATTTACAATAAGCCTTTACCTGCTGAACTGAAGAATCTGCTTCCAGGATGGCTCAATCATGTGATTTTTTAGAAGGAGGCCATGGTTCTTTAGGGCTCTCCATAGGGCTACTCATGTATTACTCAGTCATAGCAGCTGACTGAGCCCAAAGGGAATGATTCACATGACAGTAAGGCAGAAACCACGATGACTTTTATGACCTAATGTAAGTAGTAAAACATCATTATTTCTGCAATTAATTAATGGTAACACAAGTTAGCCCTATTAATTGTGGGAGGGGATTAGATAAGGATGTGAATACCAGGAAGCAAAGATCTTTGGGAGACATCTTGGAGGGTGGATATAACAAGAGGTAACACAGAGTAATAATAATTGATAATAATAATAATTAGCTATTAATAATAATAGGTAGCCCAACCTCAGTGTACTGATAAACCAGCTCTTTAAAAAATTAACCAAAACAAAAATACCCCAATTTGTACTGTTTTCCATGATGTAAAAACTCCCACTAGGGCCATGTTTAAGCTACCAGTGGTTTAACAGCAGAACTGAAAAATTCCCAAGTATTTAGCAATTGACTCTCATGAGTTGGTAAGAACCAGCTCCAGGATACCATTGTCTCCAAGGCTGGAGAGGATGCAGGAAACAGGATGGTTCTGAAAGCAAGTAGGCATAAGACTGGCTCATTTAGGTGGATAAAAATGGAGGCTCTGAGATAAAACTATAGGACAGAAAGCATATTAGTGATTGCCTGGGAATGGGGATAAGATTGCAAATGGGCATGAGAGATCTTAGTGTAATGGAAATAATATAAAACTGGATTTTGATGACAGTTACACAATTTTGTAAATTCACAAAAAATCATTGTTCTTTTCAGTGGAGGGGCTAGGATACCATCTATATCTAACTCTAACAAACCGTACTACTATGGGGTATCAGAAAAATAGAAGCTGCCCTTTATGCTGTTTGATATTTTAAATGTGAATACAGGCCCAAATGATCCCTATCTCCTGATGTTTACATCTTTATATAATCTCCTACTTTTGAGTATGGACAGGACCTTTGTTTTGCTTCTAACCAATACAATATGACAAAGGTGATGGGATATCACTCCCATGGTTATACTATGTTGTATAAGACTCCCTTTTACTAGCAGACCCACTCTCTCCCTCCTTGTTGGCTTTGAAGAAGAAAGATGCTATGAATCCTGCAGTCACAAAAAATTCTGTCAATAACCTGAATAAGCTTGGAAGTGGATTATTCTTCAGATGAGAATGAAGTCCAGCTGACACCTTGATTACAGCTTTGTGAGACCCTAAGCAGAAGACCCAGCTAAGCTGTGCTTCAACTCCTGACCCACAGAAATGTGAAATAATATATGTGTGTTGTTTTGAGTGCTAAATTATTATAGCACAATAGAAAAATAATAAATCCTTCTTCAAATATAGTCATATCAAAATTTAGGGTTAAATTTGGCTTCCATATTTATACTATTATAATTTTATGAACACATTTTACAGTTGAATCTCTTCTTTCTAATTTTTTTATTTTCCAGGATACTATACTTGATCTTAGCCAAAAGGCCGAGAAGCGATTTTATTTTCCAGGATAAATAATTGTCTTACTTTTCTTTGATTTGTTTTCTATGAACCTGTCACTAATTCATCTTAAACCTTCTGTATAACCGTAAGTCTATCAAACTCAGTGGCAAACTGTCAACTTAATTTTTGCTATTGAGAATTTGATTATATTTTGACCCTCTCTCATTGCTGCCACACTGGAGACCTTTAGGATTATATTTATCTTCTGATGTTAAAATGCTAAAATTTTATGATGATGTGTAGTGGTAGTATTTCTTTCTTTCTTTCTTTCTTTCTTTCTTTCTTTCTTTCTTTCTTTCTTTCTTCTTTGTTTTTTTTCTTTCATTATATTGGGCATCCAATGGATACTTTCAGTAAGAAAAAACATGTATCAGTTCTGGGACATTTATTTTTATTTTCTCTCTCTCTCTCTCTCTCTCTCTCTCTTTTTCTGAAGGGATGGTCATTCCTCCTTTCCATTTTCCCCTTAAATGGGAAAAACATCAAATCTTGTTTTTGCTCTAGAACCTATCTGTCTTGCCTTCTCGAGGACTTTATTCCTACAAATACATCCTGAGTTTAAGGAGGAGTACAACTTAAGTTATTTATCTGCTTTCCTTTTAAGATTTCAGCATTTTAGGATCTACTAAATCAATTATCACCCATCCATTTGCCTTCCAACTTTCAAAATGTTGCCTCTGTGTGTGTGTGTGTGTGTGTGTGTGTGTGTGTGTGTGTTTAGCCCTTTTTAAAAGATAACTTTACTGTCATTTAAGTGTATTTTGGGGAAGAGCAGAACATAAACTGTTTGTTCATTCTAATTTCTGTAATCAGAATATGACCTCTCTACATTTAACTTTCTTGTTGTTCTCTAATAATAGTCCTATGAGGTAAGCAGGAAAGATGCCATCATCTCTCTTTTACTGATAAAATGCTTGAGAGTTAGATTGCTTAAGTGACTTGTTTGAGATTACTAACTTTGTCCTGGAATATTCAAGTCTCAGGAGTCATATTTGTGTTTGTTGTTGTTGTTTTACTTACAGCATATTGCTTCCTAATTCTGGCCAGTGATCTCAAAGGTTAGTAAATTTGGATGTGGCTTTTTATTCCAGTGTTCCCTAAAATGTACACCATACAACAATAGTCCCAGGAGAACCTCTGAAAAAGAAAAAAGATTCCATAATCAACCATATTTGAGAAACACTGTATCCTAATGGATTCCCCTAATTCTATGACACCATTGATTGTAGGAAATAGTTATTAACACTTAATAACAGATTTTGGAGGATCTGTAAGGAAGGGTGGGAAAAAAGTGTTTTAAAAACTATATTATAAGAAACAGAATTTGAGAAATGTAAAATGGTTTTTAAAAGTAAATCCTAAAATTGAGCAAATGCAGTATATTTCCTTTTCATAGTTGTTTACATATTAAAGACTGAAATGGTAAAAAAGAAATCTGGCAAAAGTATTTAGTTCAGTGTTTCTCAAATGAATTTTACCATTAAAGCCCTGTTTCATTTGATGCCCATTAATATTCCAAGTAATTTTTTTATTTATATAATAAATACTTGTTGAGCTTTCTGCTGTTTGTGAGGTACTATGTTATGTGCTAAATACTGGCATGATGATAGAGAAGTCCAGCCCCTCATGGAGTTTAAGTGAGATGGGTGTGTATCTAACAGAGGTTTTAGCCTACTTTGAAAATTTAGTTGTTTACTCCGAAGAACTGAGATTCAAATTAAAACCAGAAAGAGGAGTGTGAGTTAGTTTCTTGTGGGGTGAGGGTGTAGGGGAGGGGAGTGGAGAGGGCAAAGAGCATTCCAGGAATAGGTACTGTTATTTCAGACTCCACATGGAGAAAGCTGAGCTAGTCCAACCTCTTGCATTTATAGATAAGGAAAGTATAGTCTAGAGAAGTTAGAGTTAAATAATATCAGTCTTGAACGGAATATTACACATCCAACCCAATAGTATGACCAGCATACAAATGACCTCAGCCACATTTTAGATAAATAATTGCCCTCTTTCTTTGAAACAGCAGTTCTTAGAGGTTAAAGGGCCTGAGTCAATCTCTTTGGGAGGTTCATATAAGTGCCCAGACAGGGTAACGTTTATAATATTTACACTAAATATTTTTTTATATACACGTAAAAACAGTAAGGAAACACAATGATTAAATACACAATACCATATAGAAATAATGCTGAAAGTTTTGACTCAAGGCTCTTACAAATGTGAGACTCAGACTGAATTAACACGCCTAAGTTCCATTCCACCTTCCCCTACTACATAGGCTTTCAGAAAGCTCACTATCTCTATTTAACCTATTTATGTAGCATTCACCTATTGGGTTACTTTTTGGAGACATATAAAACAAACAGGTCCTCTCCCTCTTCCATGAAAAAACCCTTTACGTATGCATAGATACTTGCCATAGGTTCCCATTGTCAAAATATCTCGAGTGTCCTTAAGCATTTCTCAGATGCTAGTTTCTAGGACCTTCATTCTTCTATTTCATCTTGTAACATCCTGGAAAACATAGAGGTTTGTACTCATTGGCTTTATGAAGTTCCTCTGTCAATACCATGGCAAAACTTTCTACTTAACTTAAATGCAAAGTTCTCTCTGAACCATTTCAGACCCCTTCAGCTCATTTCATATTAACGGACAGGGAATTTCTCCCATTACAGCTAGCTGTATCCTATCATCACCCTTCAATAGTGAATTCTTTCCTTGAGTGGAATGGGTTCTTTGAGAAAATGACTTCTTTCTTTGAGTGTGAATAGGTTCTTTGCATGTTATTCTGTAATGTGGGTATTCCAATGGAACGTGTGTACCCTGAATCAATATTTCAGCCAGTCTGACATGCTTATGGGTCATATTCATGCCAGTCACTGCGGAGGAGCTAAAGAATGCTTGAGAGAAGTTTTGGACAATTTTCTAGGACTCCCCTCACTTTATCTGTCTGGTTTCCCTTTTAACCCATCTCCTGCTTGAGACTTGATACTTCAGTAGTTTTCACCTAACTCTGACTCAATATTTCTTTAAGTGCTTTGATTGGATATTATTTCTTTGGTTGGTTCTCTTTCCAGTGGTCCCAAATAAGATAACCTTCCCCTTCTTTTGGCCTCTTGAAACATATTCCCTCCAATGCCCTTCTTGTATATTACACTGGCAAAACCCATTTGACCATTAATGAAAATAAAAATGTACAATGTGAGTATGTGTGAAAATCAGTCTCTAATTAATTTTAAAGAGGTCTCCCTCATATCTAAATTCCTGGGACATCTCTCATCTGAGATATGCAATTGTTGCACAGTATAAATAAAGATCCCTATATGTGAGAATTTCATGAAATCTTGTAGAAGAAAGTCTAGGTCAGAATCTCTGTCTCTGAGCTCCTTGGAAAGTATCAGAGCCCAAGAGACAATGAGTAAATTTGGTGACAATTCTTTGGAAGATTGGATAATTGTTCTTAATTAATCATTCATTTTGCCATGGCCTCCCATGAGAATAGACAGAGTATCTTTCCTGGGTATGTTGGATATTAGCCTAGGTCCAGTGAACTGCTTTGGCCAAGTTAGTGTTAGCAGAGGTGATACAGCAGAAGCTTCACGTGTGCTTGCCTAGAGTGCCTGACCTTTTGCACTTTGGCTAACTATCAGGAGAAGAGCAAGCCCCAGGCAAACAGTGGTCCCACAACAAGAGACTTGAACCTGACCTACCACTTGGAGCAGCTGCCTCAGCCAGCTCACAGACTGGTTACTGAGAAGTTTTTATTGTTACAAGTTACTAAGATTTTAGAGTTGTTTATTATATAGCTTTATCATAGCAGTAATCTGAGTGATAAAATCTTCTTTTACACCACATTTCATACAAGTGCCTTTAAGATATTGTCTTTATTACCTCCCCTGGAGAACTTTCTATCATTATGGGTTAAATTGTGTTCCAAAAAAGATATGTTGCAGTCTTAACCTCCAGTTCCTTGAATGTGATCTTATTTGGAAATAGGGTCTTTACAGATGTAATCAGGTCAAAATGAGGTTGTACTTGATTAGGTTGGACCCTCATGCAGTATGACTGGTGTTCTCATAAGAAGGAAAAGCAGAAATTAAGACAGAGAAACAAGAGGAGAATACTCTGTGATGACAGAGGCAGAGATTGAAGTGATGCAACTGCAAGCCAAGGGATGTCAAGAATTGGCAGGTGCCATTAGAAGCTAGGAAAAGGCAAAGGATCCTACTCAGGGTCTCAGGGAGCAGAGCTCTGCTGACACCTTGATTTCAGAGTTCTAGCCTCCAGAATGGTAAAATAAATATCCAGTTTGTGGTACTTCGTTATGGAAGCCATTGGAAACTGATACAGTTTTTCCAATGTCCCTGAACTCCAAAGTTTTTTCTCTATTTGTAAAATACCTCATTTGTACCACTGGTAGTGCCTTTATCACAATACATAATTCTGTTATCAGAGTTACTTTTATCTTTCATCCTAGGCTGTGCACTCCTGAGGTTTTGTGCATTTTCAATGATAGTTAATCTGTCTGAAAAGGTTTTAGGAACTGCCAAATTGCAATACAAATGTTGGGTTGTTTTATAATTATTAATTTGAGCTTTGTCACATTCCGTCATTTACTCAGCATATATTTATCAAGTGCCTACTACTGAGTGCCAAGCATGGCTCCAGGTGAAGTGGATACAAGGAATGGAGTTTACAAACAAAAGTAAACTCATCATATAGGATTAAACAAAGTGCTGTGATGGAGAATAATTGGGGGCATTTGCTTTAGAGAATTATGACAATCTTCTCTGATGAGGTGATATTTAATTTGAGATCTGAATGATAAAAGCATGTCATTAATATGAAGAGGCAGGGAAAAATTATTCTAGGCAAAAGAAACAGCAGGCTATAAATCCCTGTTTGAAGACAGACGATGGTCCACTCCTAGAGACAGGCAGAAGGCAAAGGAGACCAGAACAAAGTGAAGTGGGCTCAGGTCAGTTGCTATTAATGTTTGAGAGGCATATAGGGGCCAGATCTTCCAGGATTCTGCAGGCTATGGTCGAGAGTATGGATTTTGATTCTAAATGAAATAAGGGAACTACTGGAGGATTTTATGTAAAAGGTTAAGATGGAACTTAAATTTTAAAAATTTCATCTGGCTTCTGTTATGGACTAGGTGGTGGTTGGTGGAAGGAAGAGAAGGAAGAGAGTAGTTAGGAAGGAGGCTGTGATAGTTATCTGAGTGAGAGGCAGATGATAGCATGGATTAAGGGTAACGTCAGTGATAATTTTGGTAGCTTACATTAGGATAGGTAGGTTATGTGCTTTTTAAACTATGTGTTTGGTGGTACCTTTTACTGAAATGCAGAACCTAAGTTTCAGGGGAAAGTTAGGAGTTCACAAAAAATTTCCCTCAATGTTTCCCTCCTAAATGTCAATTTTGGGTCTTAACATAAGGGACAGAAATTCTGACCTAATGAATATGGAATTAGGCATCTACTGGACCTTATGTTTCAGAACAGGGGCTGGCAAACATTTTCTTAAGGGAATAGGTAGTAAATATTTTAAGCTTTGCAAAACAAGAAGCAAAATATTGGATACTATGTATATACCTATAACTGCTTAACATGTAATCATCTAAAACTAAAAAAAAAATCCATTCTTAATTTGGAGGGCCATAAATAAAACGGGAAAGTAGCTGTGAACCCCTGGTCTAGATCAGCAGTTGACAAACTACTGTTCATGGACCAAATCTAGGCCAGTCACTTAGTTTGGTAAATAAAGTTCTTATTCATACAGATTTATGCCTATTTGTTTACATATTGTAGATGGCTGTTTTCCTGATATGATGATAGAGTAGAGTAGTTGCAACAGAGACCATATTTCCTATTCTGCTTGGGCTACCATAACAAAATACCATAGACTGGGTGGCTTAAACAACAGAAATTTATTTTCTCATTGCCCTGGAGATTGTAAGTCTGAGATCAAAGTGTCAGCATGGATGGGTTCTAGCAAGGACTCCCTTTTTGGCTTATGGATGGCTTCTATCCTGCTGTATGCTCACATGGTCTTTCCACAATGTTGGTACAGTAGGAGAGAGAATGCAAGCTCTCTGGAGTTTCTTCATATACAGGCACTAATTTTATAGTGATGTCCCACCCATATGACCTTATCTAAATCTAATTACCTCCCAAAGTCCCCACCTCTAAATATCATCATATTGATAAGAGCGTTTGAGCTCCCTTCTTCCATCCTGTGGAAAGTCCATTATCTTCTGTAGGTTTCCCAGGGGGCTCTTCTCATGTTCCTCTCTGGATCTGAGTCCTTATTATTTCACCATCCCACACATGGTCTATCTGTTCAGCACTGTTTTCACAAAGGGAAAATTCTGCTACACTCTGTGACATCCATAACTGTTACAACAAAACCCAAGTTTACAAGTATTTTCTAGAATTTTGTGTGAGAGTTAGGCTTTGAGGATATGGAGGGGACCTAGATTATAACATAAAAAGAACTTGAAATCAATTATTGGAGATTCTTAATTTCTCTTTAAAAAGTCCCTTTACCACATTGATTAATGTAAATGCCAATCTCTCACTAAGATACTCTCCTCTCTTCATTCTTCCCTCTTCTATTTTTCCTTGTCTGCTTTCTCCCATGCCCCAAATTCAAGTTTCTTCCTCCCATTGAGTGACTGAGTTACTTTAAAAAAATTCTTTTTGCCTATTCTGTGATAGATTTTATTGTTTATTTCCAAGAGATATGTCAATATTTATTCTCAGATATTGTAAATAATGTTGTAATAAATGTTAGCTATTAAATTTTTCTTTAAAGATTTGTTTTCTTAAATAAAAATTGCTTCCTTCTTAAGGATAATTCCGTTTCTAACCTCAAGATAATAATCTCTTTTTATCTCAACATAAAATATCATGGTTGGTGAACAGCCATCCTCTGTGCAGGTATCTGCTATACCCTCTTGCCACAGTTATGACAGGTCTATAATTAGAGGCATTGGTGGTTCCCTATTATGTGTCACACAGTATGCTAGGTATGTGACTTACAGTACAGTATCTCATTTAATGCTTACCCAATTCTCTTAGGTAAATCCTTGTTTCCCCATTTTGCATTGAGAAAATTGAGGTTCAGATGTTTTTGTGCCCAAAGTCACATCTTTAATAAATGGGATTTGAACCCATCTTTCTGCTGCTAATTTCCAGGCTGTTTTCACTGCACCACATAATTTTGAATCTGGCCAATCTTTTATGGAACACCAGATATAAACAGAGAAAATATATCACTTTCTGGGGAACAAGAAAATAAAGAAATATTAGTTGATATTTTTAGATATGTTCAACTGTTGGGCCAGATTGTGGAGAATGGGGAAATGACAAATATCATATTTCTGTTCCAAAAAGGACAATAAACCACGTAAGTAGTTCTCCTTAGGTTAGTATACGAAGCAGGTGTGGGGGAAAATATGAGAAACAACCCTGTGGGCTCCAGTGAGGAAACACTTCAAAAAATATCATTTGATTAAAAGACAGCCCGCATGATTCAATGAGGAGGCGGAGGTATTGCCTTGGAAAAGCATCAGATAGAGAAATACTAAATGCCTGTAGAAGTGTCGTGGGTATGGGGGCTAAAAACAGCTTGTGGAATGGCAAACTTTCTGAAAAACATGGCAACAGCAAGTGTCCATAAATGGCAACTTCACTCTCTGTGGATGAGTGGGAAACAGCAGAGGATAATTTTTAGATTGCTTGTTTTTTACGTTAGTGGAGTGAAGTGATGCCATTGGAAATATTAAGAAGGATGAGAATGTGTTGGTGACGAAAGAACACTTATGAAAATAGAATAGCACTAGGACGTGGTAACCTGATGGGGATCATTCGATGACTAAATAGAGAATATTGTTGATACCCAAAAAATAGTGCTGTTAGCCAATTAACCAGAATAGAATCCCTTTCCTCTGCAGCACATTGATGTAAAACAGTGTTCTCCACAAGAGGCCTTTTTGAGTTTACTTCATTATCTTCAGGTAACAGAACACCTCAGTTACTTGAATATTTGCTTATCTTGTTTCTGTCTCAGTCTAATGGAGGACTGAAAATCTGGCTAGGTTTCAGGATTTCTATGGATTAATAAAGATTCCATCCATTCAACAGATTTTTGTTGAGAAATTACAATGTAGCAGGTTTTATGGTGGGTGTGGATGACTTAATGGGGAACCTGCCCTTGTAGCATTCAAGGAACAATGAAAGTAGCCATGGAAGCTGAAAGATATTGGGATGACTATGGTTAAAACTCAAATATTCTTGAAGCTAACCTAAAAACCTTAAGACATCAGACTCCATCCCCTAAATATAAAAGGCAAAATATGTCAGATGGAAAGCTCTAGTTAGCTAGATTCTGGCTGATTGAGCTTAGTGTATATTAAAATATAACAAAAATAGTGTCAACTTCAAGTTCAATCTTATTATTTCTTGGGTTAATTTTTTAATTATTGCTATTATTTGCTTGCTTCTAATGGTAAGAACCCATTGTCTTGGATTATTAGGACAAAATAAAATATTTCTACCATTTTTTAGTAAGAAAAAACCCACACTCTTTTAGCAAATAAAATGGGCCAGGAAACTTTTCGAGAGCCAGGTATATATTTTTTTGGGGTAAAACAAAGGTTTTTAGGGGTTTGAGATTAATGTCTATTTGAGAAACATTGAAAAAGTTTTATTTTCTCATGAAAGCATGGAAGATGTTGATAATATAGATCAGGTTTGCATTTCACTAAGTGATTTCCTTAAATTCTAAGCACTGGTATTGGGACTTTTAATTATATTTTATTAATAAGGAATATTGGATGAAGACTATTTGGCACAGCATAGTTTCAAAGGACTCCATTCTCCTTCCCCCACTTTAAGTTCCTTAATAAAGCAAGATTAAAAACTTAGAGAAAACTTTATTTATTTATTTTCCTCCCTGTTATCACTGTCTGCATTAATTCTCTTTCCTCAGAGCCTTGGATTCTCTGTCACTCAGACAAATACCTGTGCTTTGGGTCTCTCTTTTCCTTCTGTTTTACTAATCCACATTCAGCTATTAGTTTTTATCGGTATGGATTAAAAAAAACCTAGATTATAATAAAGTAACTTATAGTGGTTTACTCTGTATAAGACATCAAAAAACGATTCACACCTAAACAATACACTTAAACTAAATGAATAGGACCTTTCGTAAAATTTTACTAGCAGCTTCTATTGAATAAGTGTTCATTGAATAGCAATTAGAATGTGTGAAACACTGTGTAAGGCATTGGATGGGACTGGGAAGCAGGATACAAAAATGGGTAAAACATAGAGCCCACAATAGAGTCAAGATGGGGACTAACACATATCACACATTACTAGAACATAATGTTGAATAAAGTAAATGCTATAAGAGAAGATCTAAAAATTCGGTTCATATTCAAAAGCAGAAGGAATATCTAATTGAAGAAATGGGCATGAATTTGTGGAGGAGAGTATACAAGTTGAGCTTCATGAATGAACAATATTTTATCATGTGAAAAGTAGGTAAAGTATCCAGATGTCAAGAACATCATGAATGCAGATATAGCATCAAAAAACGTCAGGGTGCATCTAGGGAATGGTTTATAGTTCAGTTTGGCTAAAATGGTGGGTTTTCAAACTTTTGTTCACAGTAAAACTCTTTTTTTTCCTTCTCCAAATGAAATGTTATGCTGAACTCCAAAATATAAACCAAATAACCAAGCTGCCCTAGTTAAAGTGTGTGTGTGTGTGTGTGTGTGTGTGTGTGTGAGAGAGAGAGAGAGAGAGAGAGAGAGACAGAGACAGAGAGAGAGACAGAGACAGAGAGATAGCACACGTGCAACCAGAGGGAGTATATTACTGTCTGCAGGCTACCATAACAAATTACCGCAAACTCAGTGGCTTAACACAACAGAAGTTTACCCTCCTACAGTTCTGGAGGCTTAAAGTATGAAATTAAGGTGTTGGCAGGGCCATGCTCCCTCTGAAAGCTGTAGGGAAGAATCCTTTCTTGTCTCTTGCTAGCTTCTGGTGGTTGCTGGCAATCCTTGGTACTCTTTGGTATATGGCAGCATAACTCTGATTTCTGACTCCATCTTCATATGTCTTTCTCCTTTGTGTCTTTGTGTGTTTCTGCATCCAAATCTCCAATTCCTCTTCTTATTAGGATACCTGTCATAATTGGATTTAGGGCTCACCCTAATTCAATATACCTTATTTTAACAAAATACATCTATAAAGACCCTACTTACATTCATATGTACCTGGGATTAGGACTTTGCCTTATCTTTTTGGGAGACACAATTTAACACACACCAGGGAACTTTCTTAAGACTCTACATTTTCCGTGCTACAACTACTCCCCTCTCCTACAACGACCACTGAGACATTCTAACTGAACCTTAGGATCGCTCACGGAGGACACTGAGAACCACTGAGCTGGCACCATATTCCCTCATCACCTGATCCAGTAGAATCACCTAAAGTACTTCTTACATAGAGTCCTTGAGCTCCACCCCAATCTGCTGAATCAGAATCTTGGAGTCTGTGTTTCTATCAAGCATTCCAGGGAAGCCTTGTGATTGATTAGTCCAATTCGTAATAAACATTGAGTTGGAGCAGAGGGAAATTTTGGAAAATAGACTGAAAATGTAGATTATGGAGAACCTGGATATCAGGCTGAGGAACAATAATTTCAAGGAGAGCTTGGGGCGACTTCTTCCCGATGTTCATTTATAACAATACATTTGGGAATACACAGGACAATTCCCAAGAGCAAGTTTTGAGGGCTTCTTTTTTACCAGAGAGGTAGCTCTGGCACCTTTGGGTTCTAAAACTCAGACTTAACAGCCTGGAGTTAACACGATTCCCCATTTTCCGGGAAAGCTCTGGAGCACAGGGGTGGGAGCATCCTGTGTCTGAGGGGTGACCTGCAGAGCTCTGGGGCTGGGGGGGTCTCATTTTGCTGGCTGAAGAAGAAATGCCTGCTGCAGCAGCTGCCTTGTGTTTCCTCATTAGGGTTGCCTCCACCTTGAGCACACGTGTGGGAGCGGACAAGGGAAGTCAGCATAGGAAGAGAACTGCCAGGGCCTAATGGGCGGATGGGCCGCAGGGGAGGGAAGGCATGCTGTTGGTGACTCAGAGTCAGCAAGAGGTGGATGTCACCAGCAGGAAGTTGGAGTCAGGAGGCACTGCCGGGTACTTTTCCATCCTCCCCCCCCCCCCTTGATCCCATGGTCCAGGATGCCAAAATGCACAGGCCAAATTCAGCCTGTTTTCTACAACTGCACAAACTGTTTGGACTAACTTGAGCTGGTCAAAATAAAACAACTGAAGGAACTGTCGGAATCTAGTGAATAATGTACAATCCTGCTTGTGAAGGTGGTTGTTTTGACTGATGATTAGACCAGGTGTTTGTGACCAACAACCTCGCACTATTTCTCACCATAAATAATACTCTACTTCAATCAGGAAAAAAGAAATAAGAATTCATGCTGGATGTTCTTTAAAAAATAGAAGTTGTGCTATTGAAACCTGACAACAAATCTTGGAGGCAGTGGTTCCATTTTATAGACAAGGAAGCAGAGGCTGAGGAACTTTCTCCCTCTCGCCTGCTGTTAGTAAGCTGCAGAGCTATAATTTACCTCAGACTCTATCTGGCTCCAAAGCTCATAAATTCTCAACAAATCTAGGCTCCCTTCTCTATCAAGTGCTTGTCTGTGCTGGTTCTGCTGTGGATTCCCAAGTGCTCACCTAGGCTTAAGTTTTTTTTTTTTCCCCCTCACTTACAGTGGCCTCTTCTCTATTTCTCCATACTTTACCCTTTCTTTAGAACTCTGTACAATAAGTAAGCAAACATGAAATGTTTGGAATCAGACTAAATTCCATTGTTGCCCTGGCTATGTGAATTGAGCATGTTTCTTAAGTATTCTGAGTCTCTGTTATTCATATGGAGGCACGGCCACAATTACTTAAAAGGTACAGTTATGAGTATTCTATAAAAGAATACATGAAAAATGCATCATGTGTATGCATGCATATATTATTATGATTATGATTAAATGTCTATTATTTTTGAGAGAGCACAAGTGGGGGAGGGGCAGAGAGAGGTGGACAGAAGATCCAAAGTGGGCTCTGCACCAACAGCAGCGAGCCCAATGTGGGGCTCGATGGAATTCAGGCACTGCGAGATTGTGCCCTGAGCCCAAGTCAGTCGCTCAGCCGAGCCACCCAGGCACCCTGTATTTGAATGCATGTATTATTACTCAAATCTAATTCTTTCTTGAAGGTTCCTTCTCCATTAATTTCTGGCTTGTTTGACGTCCAATTCCTTTTGCACTTGCTGTCCGTATGACAGTTGTATAGTAGCTATGCAAGTGCTTGCTATTTGTTTCACATCTGTCAGCTTTGAATTCCAGAAGAGGATTTAAAGTACTTGTGGGCATTAGTCATCGCTTATGTTTGTTTTTTTTCTACATCTTGTGCTGGACACTCACTTAGATACTCAATAATTACACATTGAGGGTCTTTTATCAAAGTCAAAGCAATCAGACTGTTTTCTACATGTACACCCAAACTCCAACTAGTGGATTGCTGTGAATTTCATATCATCTCAGATGTTAAAAAGTTGGTTGCTTCTCCTGTATCCCTTTTTTTTCCATCCTATTCCTCCTTTCTCTTTTTTCCTCCTTTCCATAAGCATGTCTTGGGTAACTCCTAAATAATTAACACTGGGAAAACTGCTGTGTTGGACACTGTCAGTCATATCTACAAGGAATGGATCGAAGAGGTGGTGGTACCCAGAGGCCTGAACACATGACCAGCCATTTCCCATAATCACAGCTACTTTTACAAAGTTCTCAGGAAAGATAAGGGATAAAGAAAGAAACCAGTTAAAACAACACAACTGTTTTTTGTTTGTTTTTGCCTTAAATTGCTTGACTGTAGCCCTAGCTCAGCTGTAATGTTTGCAGTTGCAGGGAATTCTTTGGACTGGACCAAGTTCCCAAAGCATGGTCCTTAGATCATTTCCTTAAGAATCATAGCAAGAAGATACCCCAAATTATGTTAATCATATCAGTTCCAAGGGAATGCCATGATGGAAACATCCCCAAAAGATGCCACAAAAAGGTCAATAGGCCTAGAGGGAAAAAAACATGCTGTGGAAAGAACTATTTTTTTGAAATAGCTTTCTACTGTATCTTTATTTTTTAATCAAAGTAATACATATTTTAATGCATATTTTAAGATACCAAAGAGCATATCTTTGAATATATATGTACATACATATACACATATCTTTGGATAAATATGTATATGAGATACATATATTTTGACTTATGTATTCATATGTCTATATATATCTATTCTATATATAATGTGTGTGTATGTATATAGATATATAATGTGTGTATATATATATAACCAGCAACGCTTTGCCCCCTACTTCTGCCCACCCTTTACTAACCTCCAGATCTACTTCTCGGAAGGTGTCATTTCAACTGTCATACCTGTTTATTTTGCTATTCTGAATAACATGCTTACATTACTACTTCTTGGTTTGTTAATTTTAGATGTTAACTGCCGGTCTTAAGGCAAATAAAAATTTAGCTTTTTTGTGGTTCTTCCTTTCTGGAGATTCATGTTTTTCAGTTTTGAGAAATTTTCTTATATCCCTTCTCCAATAAATTCATCACTTCTCCATTTCTCAAATCTCCCTGGTGTCCACATTGGTAGATCTTGTGCCTCCTCTTGTGATCCTCTACTTTTCTTGTTTGTTTTTCTCTCTTCTTTTCTATTTTCTAGCTATTCTTTTGGAGAGATTATCTTGACTCTCTCTCCGAAACCTCCTACTGAATGTCTTATTTTGGATACTTTTAATTGCCATGAGTGCATTCTTCTCTACTTATTCCTCTTTGTTATGGCATCCTCTCCTTGTTTAATAGAGGCAAATCTTCACTATCTTCTCTTAATTGTGAGGATATTAAGTATAAATTTGTTTGTTTCTATTTGTTTTCCTGTTGGAATTTTTTCTCCCATGTTGAAAGCTTTTCTAAAATGCCTCCTAATCCTTAACTGTCAGTTCATCTTCAAGTGTGAGACATTAAGAGACCAATAATAAGTTCTGGGTCTAAGGAATGAATCAATGGATTTTGCTATTGGGTGACTGAGTGCTGAATGAGTTGTTTTGGTAGGAAGATCCACTAAATGTTGTGGATTTTCTAGGGGTTATTAAGTTTACCAAGGGAAAAAGAATCATCTGGTATTTTGCGTAGAAAACGTGTCTTATAGAATATTATAGGCAATATAACTGAGGAGTCCATTTTGTCCTTTGCAAAGAGACTTGAGGTTTTTTAATACAATAAAAGGTTAAAAGCACAACATAAAACAACAACATCCGGGAAACCATAAAACAAAAAGCCTAGCAGATGAGGAGTTATTATTTGTAATCCCTGGATCACTGAGAGTTCACAAGGTGGCAATGGGGTTCCTTAAATTTGTTTTTCACATTTGTTTTTAGAAGAGCCTAATACAAAGCTACCTCCAGGCTGCACAGGCTAACTTAAACATCAATATATTTCAATTTGGCTGAAATTATATAAGGTGAGGTTTTTCATTCATTCATTCATTCCACTAGTAGCCTTTATAGAGAGTATGGTCTAGTTAACACATTAGTTACCTCAACTTTATAGTTGGAAATTCTATATGCCTTTGATTAATTAAAAAAATAAGAAAGAAAATAGTTCATTACTAATAAAATTAGGTAATTCATAGCTAATTAGTTTTTATAGACAATGTTTCAAAATAAGGTTTTCATGAAGGAAAAACATGATTAAAAATAGTCCTTGAGAGGCAGTAAAGGATAATGGTTAAGAAGACAGAGTGCCTGAGTTCAAAGCCTGACCCTTCCACTTACTAGGTGAGTGCCCTTGGGGAAATGGCTTTCTTAGCTCACACTCATACAGAATAGGAGCAATAAAAATAGAACCTACTTCATGGGATTGTTGTGAGTACTTGAGTGAAATTATTATTACGTTGAGCACAAAATACTTGCAAACTCACTACTTTAGATGATATGGCTTGAGGAGGTGTCTAGTTGGAGAGACCAGAGAGGCATTCATAACACAACAGGAAAGCAAAATACATCTGTGTTAAAGTAATCCATACTGCCAGTATAGGAGAACTAAGATGTGCTCAATTTGTATGGAGCTCATGAAGGGAAAAGCCCTGAAAAGTCTTGAACTTAGCCTTCAAACTACAAGCTTCACAGTAGAAGTGAATATAGAAATCATCCAGTTTCACATCCTCCATACAGCCTTTCACATTCCTCACCTAGTGTGAAGTAAGACAAGGAGGGAAAGGAAGAGAATATAAGGTTGATTAATAAAAAGTTTACTGCTGTGGACAATTGGTGCTTGATTTTGCAGGGGGCCTCAGAGAGGCCAGCTGAAGTTGCTTCAGATTTGTTATATTTGAAGGGCCAGGAAGCTGAGATATTTTTCTGTCCATTTTTGTCAAAGTGTACTTCTGTGGTTGGGGGTTTACTTTCCAACAATTCAATCTTACCCTATGTGTGGGTCAGGCATGCTAATACATTGACAGAAAGCCCTCAGGCAAAATCACAGAAGCTTGTAGAAAAACGCTGTTGGCATCTCTAGAAACAATAAATGTAGTGGTATGTGGGTAGGGATGAACAGCATCTACTACAGACCACTCTTTTCCCCTGTGAGATTGACTAGTGTCCTCTACTAAGTTTACTCTGTTCTCTTACTGATTTTTTAATGTGGTGGATGATCACAATTTCTTAACAAAATGAAAAGAGGATTAATAGCCTAAGATACAGTCCCCATGGATACAGATGGCCTTAAACTACTACTGATATTTATTATCCTCCTTCTTCTACCATCCATCTAGAATCATCTCACCCTCAGCCAACAATCTGCTTGTCTAGGTTGCCCATCTTATAGAGTGACCCAGATCTTCATCCCTGAAGGGTTCAAGTTCCTTATTACTGGACACTTGTCAGTATGTGGTTACTGAAATTAATGGTTCCATGTTTATCAACCATTTGGAAATAAGAAGCCCCAGTGAATCTGCTGAGTTCCATGCATACTCTTTACTATCCCAATTATGTAGTAGTAGTTTTATCTTCTCATGATAACTAGGGTTAATTACTGCTGACAATATAGAAACTGTCAATTGTTCCTGCCAATAAAGAGCCTAAAATGATCAGATAGCAGGAATAGTTTCAGAGTTCAAAGGATTTTACTGTGTTTACTGGTTGAGGTATCTCTCCAATCTGGAAACCAGTAGAACCTAAAATTATGGAAACGGGAAGCACAAATTCACTCAGTGGGTCACTGGAAGAAATTATTCCTAGGCCCTTATTCCCACTCCTGAGTTCCCAGATTCTTGTATTCTACCTGTTAGAAACACAGCATCACAGAGTAGCTCTTGGTTACAAGTAAGTACTGCATCTTAAAGAATAACACCACAGGGGCACCTGGGTGGGTCAGTCAGTTGAGCAGCCTTTGGCTTAGGTCGTGATCTCATCGTTCACAGATTTGAGTCCCATGTTCGTCTCTGTGCTGACAGCTCAGAGCCTGGAGCCTGCTTCAGATCTGTGTCTCCCTCTCTCTCTGCCCCTCCCCACCACTCACACTCTGTCTCTCTCTCACTCTCAAAAGTAAATAAGCATTAAAAAATTTAAAGAATAACACCTCTATTTTACAGGGTTCATCCCCAAGCTGGTGCATTAGCTGTAACTTTAGAAGCTATTCCAACATTCTATCAGACCAGAAGCTTCTAGATGATGTAGTATATGGTAGGAAAAATTGATCTCATCATCATGTGCCCAGTTTTACTTTTTTCTTTTTTTGTCTTACTGAGTCTTTTATCTGAAGTGGTAGTCATTGAATTAAACATTCTGTGAGCCACCCAATAGTAATGTTGGCCAAGATACTACAGGGAGGAAAGGAAAATATATACCCAGAATATTTATCAACCTCAGTTAGGCTTAATTACTACCCTTCTTAGAGTGGAGTCTGATATATAGTCAGCTTACCAACAAATAATTGGTTGATTTGCTTAAGAGACAGTACTACTGTCTCAGTATTGGTATCTAATGCTGATAGGTTGAATATTTAGCAGTGGGTATAACTATATCAGCCTTGGTGAATGGGACACTGTGCTGTTTGGTCCATGCAAAGTCTCTATTTATAATGCTGTTACTGCTCAAATCCCACGGGAATAATGTGGGGGAACCTACACACAGTGGGTTTCTAATACAGTTGAGGATCACTGAGATTGAGGAATTTAATGCTTTTATAACAAGAAAAAGCAAGCCTGCTCTTGGGAAGAGACATAGCCTCGTTTCCATTACTTACTGTTCTTAGTTTGAAATTCATCTATGCTGTTGTGTGCATGTATAGTTCACTCTTCACTTCAAAGTAATATTCCATTATTATCATATATCATGGTTTATTCACATGTTGATGGATATTTAGGTTTCTAGTTTTTGTCCCTCACAGATGAAACATCTCTAAAAATTAGTGTACAAGGCTTTGTATAGACATATACTTTCTTTTCTTCTAGGTAAGCACCTAGGAATGTATGGTTGCATGACACGATAGGTATATATTTAAATTACTAAGAAAAGGCCAATTATTTTCCCAAGTGGCTGTACCATGAGAGTCCCCAGTTCCTTTGCATTCTCTTCAATACTTGGTGTGGTCAGTCTTTTTAGCTTTAGCTATTTTAGTAGGTGTGTAGTGCTATCTCATTGTGGTTTAATTTGCATTTCCTAATGACTGTGATATTGACCATCTTGTCATGTGTTTACTTGCCATTAATATATCTTCTTGGGCAAAGCATCTACCCAAATATTTTGCTCATTTTTCTGTTGATATATTTTGAAAGTTGTTATTGATTTTTGAGAGTTACATTTTTACTATTTATTTGTTTGTTAAGTCAAACAGTATCCTTGTTGGCCACCCATCTATCTTGACTCTGGAACATTCATTGTCTGTTAGTAATCATCTGAAATCCCAAGTGATTGTAATTTTGCCATTTTGATGTTGCTTCCCATTTCAGTAAGTCCCTGCTTGGGCCATGCTGAGACTTCATCCTATATATTCTATCTATCTATCTATCTATCTATCTATCTATCCATCTATCACCAGTGTGGTCTGATAGAATTTTCTGTAATGGTCAAAATGTGCTATATATTTTGACATTATTGCACTATGTTATTTGAAAAATAAACTCATTAAGGCTGTGTTTATCTTTATCCCCTTTTCCCCTTCATCAAGTAAATAAAAAACAGGTTATAAATCTTATAATACAATCTATTTTAATATCCAGTGAGTTTATACAGAATACTCAAAAAATAAATTTTTTAATCATACCCAGTAAGAGTCATAAATATGCTAAAAAATAATCTAAGTAAATCTTTTCATTAGTGAAATACATTTGTCACTCTTCTCAAAGTAATTAGGGGAGAGGACAGATTTTGAGGAGAATATCATCTTCTGATGAGTTTGCCTTAAAGGAAGGCTTTGCATGGTTTCCAGACAATGGAAGCATTTCCAGGCTCTTCTCTATCCATGGAAAAGTGGCTTCTTCTGCCAGCCCAGAGGGCTGAGGGGGGCTGAGGTTTAAATTTTCTCAAGCAGATCCACCCAAGTACCCTCATTTCTGTCCTCAGGGTCTTACGCCTCCCTCACTCCTCTTTCCCACATAGGGAACCTGCCAGAGGTGTGAACAGCCTCCTTTGTAACTCTGTCATTCTTACAATCAAACCTTGGGCCTGATCTTCAGTGCAGTCTGCCTTCTGGCTGCAAGAAATTAAATCTCTTTAAATGCTGCCATGGAGACATCCCTGAGTTGGAATCCCTTATCATTCCTTGAATTGATAGTTGGCTAATGATGTGTCATTTGTTCTTTCAAGCTCTCTGAAATTTGCCTATAAAACAAGCCAACCAATTTCACCATCATTGTAATTAATATTTCCTCCATGTTTTTAAAATACTAGAGCTATTGCATAAGTGTTCCATCCATATTCCATCCCAACCCTCAGGAGGTAAACATTTCAGTAATTGTGATGCTACATATGCTGTGGGTATCACCAAATAAATTACTTGCACTGAAACCTTTGTCTTACTTTGTCTTACTTGCACTGCAATCTTTGGGGGAAACCCGGAGTAAGACAAACACTTCAGTGCAGGTAATATATTTATTTGGGAAGTGATCCTAGGAAACAATGTTAGACAAGAGGGGAAGTGAAACAGGGAACGGAGGGAATAATACATGTGCTTATGAGCACACTGAAGACCACAGAGTCTATATCAGAGGCATCTATCACCGAGCTACCATCCGTCATTCGTGCATGGTTGCTCCTGGAGGCTTTAACACCTCAATAGTTTAGTCCACCTTATGTATGAACAGGGCATGTTCCTACAACTAGAGAAGGCACCCAGGAACTGGCAGAAAGAGTAGTCAGTATGTGTAAGCATAATGAATACCAAGGGGATATAGTCAGAGGCCCAGAAACAAGATACAGCATTCTACCCTCTACCTTGTGTTCATTGTTACCCTGCACAACTCATCACATCCTTTGTTCTCTTGAAGATTTACAGCTTCTCTCAATAAAACACTTGGTTTATTGCCTTAATACTATTGCCCATGCTGCACCTTTTGCCTGGAATATCCTCTATTCCCTAAGGTCCACCCAATTGCCCTGGTGAGTTTCAACTCTTCTTTCAAATCTTTGTTCAGCTGCACCTTCATCTTGGATGTGTTCCCAGCTTCCCATGAGCAGAGTTGCATTGGCTTCTAAGCCCACTTAATACCCGGTACATATTTCTGGTATAGAGCTTATTGTGCTGCTATTGTTACACTTGCTTTCCTTGCCCATCTCCTCAAAGCATCAAAGGAACTTGGAACAACTTGAGGGGAAGGATTTCTCTTACTTGTCTTTATTTCCTAAGAACATAGCATGGGGTCTGACATTAAAGAATCAAAGGCTGTGAATGAATAAACAAATGAATATCACATACTATAGCTTAGATCTTTTTAAAGGTTTCATAACCAGCCAGTAGCAAAGCTAGGGATAGAATTAATGCCTTTTAATACCCAGTCTTGGAAGGAAAGCTTTCTCTTTACTAACTAGAAGGTAAACAAACAAAACCATACAGACATACATGTCATGGATGCCATGTGAAAAGAATTCACTACATGTTGTTTTGATCACTTTGGTGTGTCAGACCATGTAGTTGTCCTGCTGACTGGGAAAACTTTGGCCATATTTGGTGTTGGAACATCTAGGAGACAATGCAGTGGCTGTTGTCTTTAGATGCTCAGGCAGGAAGAACCTGGTGGGATGGAGCTGCCTTAAGAGAATAAGTTGTTTGCTTTTCAGAACTTTCATTCGTACTTTGTTGTTCAGGAGGCTCTTTCAGTGCTTCCATGTGGTTAGTTCATTGTCTGGGTTTCACATTTTCAGCATACAAATGTCTTTCCAAATAAGCCCTGAAGAGCCTCAAAGTGACTAGTTTAATTTTCTTTCACAAATGTCCCATTTTTTACCTTTTCCATCACCCCAAAATAATGATATTTATAGGTGCTCATTGGGAGTTCCCCAAAGAATATCAAGGGTTGTTGAACCACTAACATTTTCTTCAAAGGACTCCTCATTCTTCAAGAGCAGCCTCCAGATAAGCTGAGTTTTATACTGGCCCGGAGTTTCATGTAAGCCCTCAGAAGCCTGGTTCAGAGTTAAACAGTGATTTTTCCGCTTGGAAGTCCAAAGATTTGAGTGGAGGACAGGGTTGGAGGTTGGGGATTTATCAAGACAGGCCTGCTGGTGGGCCTCCAAGGGGCTGCAAGATGAACATTCAATGTGGCCAAGTGACTGATGTCCCAGGTCTGACCCCCAACCCCAGCTTTATTGCCTTCGAACTCTGGTTTGTCAGCTTTAGGAAGCGGGATCTTCCTCTCTGGAGGGTCTCATAGAAACAGCTCAAAGAGACTGACAGATAACACAGAATATCCATTTATTCATATTGACACATATATCTCTCATGTACATTAGAAAATTCCTGTCATAGTCTCTTTGTTAAATTCTAGAAAGCCGAATTCTAATCAGAAAAGAATTTGGTGAGTATGGGTCAGAAAAAGTGCAGTTTACTGCATGATTCAAATGCTTTATGACACCTTGGTGATAACTCCGATCCACTATCTAATGGGTAGCCAGCATGACATTTAAAAAATGCAAATCTGAACATATCGTCTCTTGACCTAAAACCTTCAGTGGTTTTGAATTGCTCTTGGAATCAAAGGGAAAAAAGTAACTTATTTCATAAAGTCCAACATGATTTTACCAGCTCTTCACTCTAGCTTCTGGGCTTGCTTTCACTCTCCAAGGACTTCTCTCTTGCTCTTCTCTTCCTGCATGTTTTTTCTTTCTCTTAGCCTTGTTAACTCCTACCACTGTTTAAAAAATGTGTGTGATGCATGCTCTCAGATCATTTATAGTTTTATTCATTCTTTTAGTAATTTTTTTTTAGTAAGTGCCTACTGTGGGTACTGGGAATATAGCAAGAGCAATGAACAAAAGGCCCCCAAATGGGGCTCACATTCTAGCCTTCTATGAAGACAGACATACAATAGGGAACAGCAACTGAAAGAAAATATTGTATAGCATTTTACACATGGAGCATTCATGTATGTACACAAACCCATCCATAAATATATATGTAAAATGTGTGTGTGTGTGTGTGTGTGTGTGTGTGTGTGTATGTATGTATAAATAATACCTGGATATTTTCTTAAAAGTATATAAAATACTTGAACCTGATGAGTATTATGGAGAAAACATAAGAAGTATAATGTATAAAGGAGGTGGAGGAGGGGGGAGGGGAAGTTGCTGTTTTATATACAGAGTTATTAGGGAAGTCTCACTGATAGAAAGAAGTGTGAGCAGAGAGGAGAAAGCTTTAAGGATATCTAGGTGAAAATGGTTCCAGATGGGAGGAATGGCAAGTGCAAAGGCCCTGAGGTAGGATTATGTTTTGTCTATTGCTTTATAACATTTATCACAAGTATTACTTATGGAAATCATATATTTATATGAACTATCACTTTATTAATGCCTGCTTCTATGACTAGATGTTGAAACTTCCTGAGGGCAGGCTGTCAACTTTTTTTCAACATTGTATTCCCAGGCTTTATAGCATAGGGCCTGATGCAAAATAGATAGTTCATATATGTTTGTGGAAAAGAGAAAGGGAAGGGGATAGAGAGGGAGGAAAGGAGAGGGGTGAAAGAAAGAGAAAGAGATGAAGGGAGAAAGAATGGAAGGAGGGAGGGGAAGGAAGAAAGAAAGTAAGTAGAAATCTCCCCAAAAGATGCACTAAACCCCTTGTCTTATGCACCCCCTTCTCTGGTATGGGCAAAGATGGGTGCCGCCAGTATTAACCACCCTTCACACCTTTTCCTCTCCCTGCTTCTATTACTGAGCAGTCCATCTGTTGCCAGATACAAAGTGCTAATAATTTCATGTGGGTTAGTGTCAAGTCTTCCAAGCCTAGGAGAGCTCTCCTGAATCTTTAATGTGACCTCTCATATTTTTACTCTGCTTCATTTTCTGTTTATTTTATGGTTCAACTCTCAGGAGGCCTTTACTTCTCCTTGTACTAAACTTTTAGGGAAACCTTACTTTTGCCCCCATCCCTCCTTCACATGCATCCTTCCTAATTTTCTTTTGATCTCCACTCTCCACCAATCTAGGCCAATGTCTCAGGCTAGTACAGACATATACCTCTTTTCTAGGACAGTTCAAATTCCCAGGCAGTTAGGTAGGGGCTTGCTTCCTATATTTTTGAAGTTCTCATAATTCCATGACAAATCTAAAAGAGACACTATCTAATCTGAAACAAAGATTCTGAGGATTGGCTTTTTATCAAGTGAGGTGGGCCAGATCCCAAGGTCTGGTCTGGATTCTGGGCTAGGTGAGAGCGACCACATACCTGAAATAGCATGACAGTCATGAACAGGGTTGTACCACTACCAAGGATTTAGTGTGTTTTTTGAATTTTTGCTGAGTTTCACGTAAGCCCTCTTGCTTCAGACCTTCCAAGATCTCCCTCATTTGCCACATAACGTGGAGGTTTCCTGATCAATTCCATTCCCTCTTAGGAAGGATAAGTCAAGAGAATTTGGGAGGACTTTTTATTCCTTCAAAGCTGTGTCCTTGGAAGGACATTTGTATTTCAGAGCAGAAAGCTTAAAGAGTATCTTAGGTGCCCAAACTCAGATTCAGTGAGATACTCAGATATCATGTCTTCAATATTATAGACCAGGGGTCAGCAAACATTTTTGTAAAGGAACAGATAGTAAATACTTTACAGCTGGAGGGCCAAATGGTCCCTGTATCAAGTAATTAACTCTGTATGAATTTGTAGAATAAAAAAAGCCAGAGGACAATGTATAAACGTATGGATGTGGCTGTGCTCCAACAAAACTACTCATAGACCACAATCTAGATTTGGCCCATGGGTGATAGTTTGCTGACCCCTTTAATAGGCCATAAAAATCCTTCCCTATTGTTCTTTTTTTTTTTAAAAAATTAAATTTTATTTATTTTTGAGAGAGAGAGTGTGAGTTGGGGAGAGGAAGAGAGAGAAGGAGAAGCAGGCTCCCCTGCTTGTGAAGCAGGCTCCAGACTCTGAGCTATCAGCACAGAGCCCAATGCAGGGCTTGAACTCACAGACCGTGAGATCATGACCTGAGCTGAAGTCAGATGCTTAACCGACTGAGCCACCCAGGTGCCCCTCCTTCACTATCATTCTGGTTGAACTCTATATTTGATGGTAAGCAGTGATCAAAAACATTGATTATATAATTATTATTATACATAATTTTTTTGAAAAGTTGATTAGTTATCATTGTACACAGTTTATAAGATCTAGTCTTTTCTCCCAAAGATTCAATCACTTAGTTTGTTCAGTGAGAAATGTGTAATGATAAACAGAAGCTGCTTTGACAAAGTGAAAGGTGTTCTAGTACTTCTCTATTTGAAGTTTGATCCATGGACCAGCAGCATCCATATCATCTAGGATATGTAGTTAGAAATATAAGAGTTTACATGTCAACATGACCCCTAGATGACTCATAGATGTATTAAAGTTCAGGAAGCACTATTCTGGCACTCAGCACTGAATGCCATATCTCACAAGCATACTGAAAAACTTAAAAGATGAAGTGTAAATTTCTAACAACTCCCTGAAACCACTGAAGTAGTAGGTTTGAATTTTGTTAAAGAGACTCCTATGGTGAATTTTTGTTACATGAATAACCACCCATTTACATATCTGTTTTGCAAATAATTGATTTTCACACTATGTTTTGAAGAGTCTAGCACATTTCTGCTTTCACACCTTGATTTTCTGAGTTTTCTTGCCCTGGAATGACCTCACACTAACTAACTGACCTCTTTCACTAACTAAACTCCATGCATCTACTGGGGCTCAAGTCAAGTCTCTTTCCTTTTGATGCGCTTGCTCCCTTTTCTGAACTGCAATTGTCTGGTCAACTCAGCCTTTGCTAAGTCACAAGTTCTAGACTAAAATGTCTCTGAGAGTGGAGATCTATATTTTGATTGTCCTTGAAGCTCTAAGGTCTTATAACGTCTTTCTTTGCATATGGAAGGAACCTTAAATATTATACGTTGTTTCCTATATCATAGCAAGGTGGGGCCCACTTGCATCTGCCAAATGAATAGAGTCCAATTTCATTCTCTGGACCAACAGGCATCTCACTGTGACTTAAGAAACCTACACCTCGATCCCATTCAAACCCATAGAGATAGTAGCAATGGTACCTAACTCTAACCCCAGGAGCTCTGGGGATAGCATTGCAGATTATGAACAAATTGTCAACATAAGAGGACATAGATAGCATATGATATAGGATCCATGGAGAAGCTCATATTTTCCAGCACCTGATCTAGTCTATCGGATGTCATTTGGCTGAGGGTAAACTGAAGATCTGCCACTGATACTCTGGTGTTTTGGGTCAGGGGAAGCTGATTCCTGTAGAAAGCCTTTCCTGTGTCCATTTGGTAGATTCTTCTATAGTGAGCCTTTCCATGAATGAATAAATCAGACTTGATTCTTGATATTTTAATCACAAACTTAGCACTATGCTTAACACTGTGAGTATTTAAAGGACATATAAAGAAGCGCACAGTGTGGTCCCTGACCTTTCAGTTTAGTTGGATAGGTAAGTCAGACCCACTTTAATGGTTAAATCAAACTCATATAACTACTCAGCCAGCATTCTTTGTGGCAAAGTGGCCAGTTCTTACTGCCAATTTAATGGATGTATGGTCAGTTAGTGCTACAGTAGTTAGTAGGAGAGCCAGAGAGATTATTATTATTATTATTATTTAATTTTTTTAAGTTTATTTATTTATTTTTGAGAGAGACAGAGAAAGATAGAGAGGGAGTATAAGCAGGGGAGGGGCAGAGAGAGAGGGAGACACAGAATCTGAAGCAGGCTCTAGGGTACTCCAACACAGGGCTTGAACCCATGAACTGTGAGATCATGACCTGAGCTGAAGTCAGGTGCTTAACCAACTGAGCCACCCAGGTGTTCCGCCAGAGAGATTATTAAAGGTTGGAGATTTAGGGAAGGTTTAATGGAACTGGATGTTTAACCGACTGAGCCACCCAGGTGCCCTGACAGAGAGATTATTATAGGCTGGAGAGTTAGGAAAGGTTTAATGGAGGCAGTGGGCTTAGGGTAGGCTCTCAGCAAAGGTCACCCTTTGAACAGACTTATATGGAAAGGCTTGTGTTACCCAGATAGGAGATAAGATTAGCTCTCTAAAGAACCCTTTCCTCCCACCCCACCGACTTCCTTGTGGTCAGGGGAAGTCTGCTGCTCTCTCTTTCCTGGAAGCTACAATGTATCACTGGCTAAGGCTGGTCTGTTAGTTTTTCTTATTCCTCCCAATCACCCAACAAATTTGGGCACTTGGCAGTGTGGCTAGACTGACAATGAGATGGAAAATCCCCCCTAATTCATCAGAATGCAGTTCATTCACTCGGTGCCAAGTTGTCTTCTCTCTGGGCTCCCGGAGGAGGCCATGGAATAGACTGCACAGCAGCCTGGGCCTACCTGAAAGTGAAAGCGAATTCTTGCTGCAGAAAAAGAGCAAGGAGCTGCATATGCTGCATCATCTGTTCCTACTTATTTTTTCTGTCTACTGCAATGAGACCTGATCTTATCTCTGGGGGATGCAGCAGCTAAGGTTGACTCCCATCTTTAGAAGAAAATATTTATCAACTTTCATGTATAATATTTTTTTTCCAAATTACTGACTACTTATCATGTAGTCAACAGATACTTAATGGGTACTGATTTTATGCCAAGCCCTATGTCAGATGCTGAAGATATGACACTGAATAAGACACAGTTCCTGCCTTCTTGGAATTTCCTATGTATGCAGGAAACAGAAAAATTAAGCCAGGCAACTATAGTTCCATGATAAGTACTATTAGAGATGTATACAGAAGATTATTGTGCACCACCCAGGATGGATACCTCACCCAGATTTTGGGGTAGTGCTACAGGAAAGTCTTCTAAATACACTAATATCTAAGCAGAATTTTAAGGAAAAGCACTAGATTCTAGGTTGTGTTCGATGGGGAAAGAGGAAGCAGTAGGGAAATAATTCTAAGACAAGGTATAGAAATCAGGATATAAATTAGGTCACAGTGCTTTGAGGGCATTGCCTGCGGTTTATTTAGGCTGGAGAGAAGAGTACAAGTGAGGACAGTAGTTGGCAATAAAGTCAGAGAAGTAGAGAACTTGTGCTTTGTATTCTTTTATGAGATGGTCAATAAAATGTAGTTGACCTAGAGACAGGAGGCGTGGCATGCCAGGCAGGGCCACATGGGGAAATACCAGGGTGGTCAGGAAGCAGAAAACTGGAGCCAGCCAAAGGTTTAGGTCAGAGCCTTTATCGTGGTTTCCATGGGCAAGTCAGGCCAGGGCAAGTACTGGCTAGTTTGAAAATTTTCAGTGGGCTCTGGGCTACAGGGATCATCCCTAGTTGCCAGGTAGCTAATCCTGGGATGAGTAAGGCAGAGGATATTACCTCCTGTGGTCTGTGGGCCAAACAGGAGGCATGGCTCTGGATTGGTTCATCTGCATAGCAAAGGCATGCTCTAGGTTGAGTCCTATCCAGGTTACAGCAGTCTCTATTCTCTCCTGTAATCATTTTTGGAGGTGGGGGTGGAGGGCAAGGAGTGAGTAATTGTGGGATGTATATATATTTTTTGACAGAATGCATTCTCTGCTGTATTTCTTTCATGGGAGAGGTCTGTTCCTTTTAGTAGGGAGAACCTCTTGCTGGCATGTATTATATTTAAAGAAGATCGATGTTTTCCATTGTGGAGTGCACATCATAACCTAGGTGACACAGCTAAATAACCTAGTAGGAACAGTTGCCACAATAATGCTTCTATCATGAAGTTTCTAGTAATGTAACATCTGACACACATTAAGTACTCATTAAATACATAAATGAATGATTGGTATCAGGAGCGAGAAAAGTGACCCTCCAGTCGAATGGGACAATAGTGAATATCTTATAAGGATAAGAGGAGCTTTTGAAGGAAAGGAACATCGTTTATTCATTCATTCAGCAAATATTCAGTGAGCACCTATTATGGGCTGGCATCTTTCTAGGCATTAGGCATGAATGGATTCTGAAGATACAATTGACCTGCTTCATAGATTTATCAGAGACCTCCCCAAAATAATCTATAATTTTACATAATCACTTGTTAACTGAATGTTATGAAGCTCTTTGTGGGAGGGGGATATGAGGATGGGAACAACAACAAGAAAATTAGGATTATAATATTGTTAGAGTGCCAACTACATTTCAAATCATTTCAACTAGGTCACTGCAGAGACTTTCTGTTTGTGAAGAGCTTAATCTTTCCAGATAATTTCTTCTAATGTGCCACTCCATATTCAGTCCTATTTTTTCTTTTTTCCTCATCTTCTTAAATCTTATCAGAAGCTGCTGAGCAATCTTTTTGAACACAAGAAAGATAATTATTATCATCATTATGCTGTTACCCTTGAAGAAAGCATGTAAAGAGACTGACAGAAGATGCATAATTTGGGAAAACATAGAAACTCAAGGTTGCAAAATAGCCTCTTGCTTCTCCTGACTGCTACTAAATCTAATTGAGACTAAATATATTTACACACACACACACACACACACACACACACACACACCCCTACTATGGGACAGTGTACTTACATATTTTACCAGACTATAAACTTCATAATAGTAGGGACCACATCTATTTGTTCACCAGTATACAATCCAGTGTTTACATAGTGCTTGGCACAAAGTAGGCACTTACTAGATATTAGCTGAGTGGACAAATAAATAAACTGCATTTCCAACCCCTCTTCTCAGTTATTTATGATGTCCATCTTTTTCTACTTGCTGTAGCTTTTGTATTCTCACAATTTCATTTATTTCTCTTCCTCTTTCACAATTGTTCTCGTTAGTTTACAGGACTCCTGTATTATTAGAGAATTGCCTTTAATTACCTATGTCTCTAACTGGTTCACAGATTTAGGGAGGAGTCTTCAATCTCCCTACTTTCCCTGTCATTTGTTCCCCAGACTGCTTTCCTCCTCACCACTGGGTTGCCCACTTCATGAGGCCCATGTCCCTGCAGAGCTTTCTTAAAGACCTGACAGTATAACAATGGCCCCAGGACTTTTGTATGCTGATTGGGATTTAATGTCCTTCCCCTCTCCCCTAACCCTTGGGTTCAATTTCAGTTCAGAATCCAATTTCAAATCAGAGAAGTTTTGAATGAAACAGCTGTGCTGTGGGGGGAAGGAACATTGGGAGTCAGACCTGGGTTAATAGTGATATTACCACTTACTAAATGTTTATTCTTGGGGAAGTTATTTAAATTCTGAAACTTGGTTTCATCATCTCTAAAATGGGATTAAAAACATAAACATATATAAATGTCTCAGCACAGGGCTTAGCTGATAGGAGAGGCTGTAGATTCATTTGCTTTTCAATATCTTCCTTGGGTCCCTGGACTTCTCTAACTCAAGGTTTCTCCGCATTGATATTTTGGGCCAGATAATTCTTTTCTTTTAATTTTTTAATGTTTATTTATTTTTGAGAGAGAGACAGAGACAGAGCACGAGTCGGGGAGGGGCAGAAAGAGAGGGAGACACAGAATCTGAAGCAAGTTCCAGGCTCTGGGCTGTCAGCACAGAGCCCGATGCTGGGTTTGAACCCACGAATCATGAGATCATGACCTGAGTTGAAGTTGGGCACTTAACCAACTGAGCCACCCAGATGCCCCTTGGGCCAGATAATTCTTTGCTGTGGGGTCTGTCCTGTGCATTGTAGGATGTTTAGAGCAACCCTGGTCTCTATTTATTAGTTGCTAGTAACACTCCCTCCCAGCTGCAAGGACCCATTATGTCTTCAGACATTGTCAAACACCCTTGGGGTGGGGTGCGGGTGAGACAAAATTGCTCCCGTTGAGAATAACTGCTTTAACTTTAGAAACTGAATGTATTAAACTCATTCTACAGATTTAGTTATTTCAGATGTCTGAACCAATCCTGCCTAGACTGGAGGATCTTAAATTCTTTTGGCAGTTGTTCATTATCCATCAATACATGTTTAAAGCATTCATTTGTATGTTTCTTGAGGTCAGGTTTTTAAAAATTAATTTTGTTATTTGGTACATACCCAAAGGCCTATAATTATATCTGACAACACATAGTAGGCACTTATATATTTGCTGAATGAATGGCTTAATAAATAAATCCATCCACCTATTTATCCATATACCCAAAATTTACTGACTATATCTGTTATGAAGTCTAAAAAGATGAATAGAACAGGGACCCTATATTCAGGGAGATTAGAATTTAAGGAGGGAGACAGAAATTTACATATAACCTATAGAATATCTGTATTGGTTTCCTAAGGCTGCCATATGAAAGCATCACAAACTAGATGGCTTAAAACAAGAGAAATTTATTTTTTCACAGTTCTGGAGGCTAGAAGTCCAAAATTAGGGTGTTAGCAGGATCAGGATCAGTCTCCCTCTGAAGCCTCTTCTAGCTTCCAGTTAAACCCGAGGCATTCTTTGGCTTGTGGCAGCATAATTGCATTCTCTGCCTCTGTGTTCACAAGGCCATCTTTTCACAAGGGGTCTGTGTTTCTGTGCTTCTTCTCTTCTGATAAGGACACTGGTCATATTGGGTTAAAGGCACATCCTACTCCAGTATGACCTCATTTTAACTGATCACATGTGTGAAACCTATTTTCAAATAAAGTCATTCTTAGGTACTAAGGGTTAGGACTTTAAATATCTTTGTGGAGGACAAAATTCAACTCGTAATGATATTATATCTGAAAACAGAGGTAGGGAGAAAGTATTCTGGGACTAAGAGGAGGGAGAGGGTCATTCTTAATTGGTTGAGAGTAAAGAGAGATTAAGATTGATTCCTTGGAGATGCCTTGAATGAGGAGAGTTTGGGCTAGGAGGTGAGCATAAGGAACAGTTATTTCAAGCTAAACATAGAGAATAAACAATGGCAGACACACAGCAAATAGATGGCACATGGGCTATCATCCCCTGCTTTGGCTTAGCCACCACCTGTTATTTTATCCTGGCTCCTTATTCTTGTAGATCCCAAATACACTCTCAAAACCTTCCTCAATACAACACTACAGACAGCTATGGCCAGTCAAGCAGATTGTGCACCCAAGACAAAACTTATTTACTACCATGTCTTAGAAGCAGGGAAGTATGTTTAAATGACTGGGAATAGTTCATGTGGCTGGAATATGGAGGTCACAATAGAATTACATGAAGTGGCTGATTCGGTTGTAAAAGCTGTTACAAGAAACCAAGTTTAGGGTTTGTTTTTATTGTTGTTATTCAATTCTATGAGATTTCTATGTCTTTAACTGCCCCTCTCCTGTAACAATTTTCTGTTCTACTCAAGCTGGTTTGATAAGTTCTAACTCTTAAAAAATAAATTAAAAAAGCCTTATTGAGATAAGCTCTTGGGGAATTTATTATTCTTATTCTTATTGGCTGCATAACACACTACCACAAACTTAGCAGCTGAAAAAATTGCCCATTCATAATCTTGGAATTTCTTTAAGTCAGAAGTCTAAGCATGACATGGCTGGATTTTCTGTTCAATGTCTTACCAATCTGATATCAAGATGTTGTCTGAGGCTTCAGTTCTCACCTGGGACTCAGAGTCCTCTTTGAATCTGTTGCTAGCAGAATTCATTTCCTTACAGCTGTAGGACTGAGGTTCCCTTATTCCTGTTAGCTGTTGGCAGAGATAGCACTCAGCTCTTACATACCATTTGCAATTCCTTGTCATGTGGTGCCCTCAGGCAGCTCTTACAGTAGATACCTGCTTTCTTCTAAGGAAGCCAGAATGTGTCTCCCTGACTTCCTGTTTTGCAACCAGCCAGAGAACAGCCTTTTAAAAGATTTATCTAATAAAGTCAGGTCGACCCAGGATAAACCCCATTTGTTATAAAAGGTAACATAATTATAGGAGTGCTATGTATCCACAGGCTCCACCCACACTCAAAAGGAAGAGGAGTATATAACGATGAGGATCATAGAGGATCATCACAGAGTTCTGCCTACCGCAGGCGTATTCTAGTGGTTGTATTCAGATCTCATGGAAGACCTGTGACTACCTGTAATCTTGGGTGTTGTTCTTTCATCTCTCTGGGTCCAAATTTTTCTTACCTGTAAAATGAAGGAGCTATTGTTGATAAGGCTAGGGTTGCTGCTGGTTCTGTGATTCCTTAGGAAACAAATATGTGTGTCCATTGCCTCCTGGAAGGTCTTAAAGGCTTTACACATTAGATTGATGGGGTGGTGGTGGGGTGGGCCACCCTTGCCATTTCTTTTCCACATGACATTCACCAAGCCCTTCCATTCCAGCTTCACTGCCCATTTCCCATTTGTGTATAAGACTGCTCTGAGAAGCAGAGACATTATAAGGACCATTCTCTCCACACATGGTTCTAATTCCTCTAATCCTGATACCTACCACGGTTAGAAGCATCTTAGGAAGCTTTTTTCTTTTTCTCACAATGGAATTGGCTCCATCATACCTGACTCTGTTCTCCTTTCAGATTTCTGCCTCTTTTCTAGTTCTTACAAGGCAAGGCTTAAATGAATTAAATCATAGGTAGCTTTAAAAAAATATGCACATATTACCACTACTGTCAATGGCAAGAAGCAATAATATACTGAGCACCACATGACTCAGATTCCAGACAGCTTTATATATGGTTCAGCATGAACCACCCCATCTTCTATAGGTCCTACATTTTAGAGGAGGTTTTGTTTTGTATCTTTAATTGTAATATATATGTTTTCATTAGTATGGATGATTGCCAAGAATTTCTATTTGATCTACCTGTCTTCACTGTAGTTGCTCATTTAGTCAGAACTAAATTAGAGACACAAATGCCCTCCCTCTTTCTCAGCCACTTGTCATGCTAATTACTACCTGTGGCAGGCCTAAAGAGCAGTGTCTGCATGTAGATGGGTCATCTGACGATTTACAATGAATATTTTACAAGCAACTTGGAAGGATAAATCTTTGGAGAGTGTATATTCCTCTCACAGGACATTCATAAATGGTGCCAGGATGTTATATTCATCTGCGTACCCTTTCATTTCCCATTTCATTCCTATCTTTGAGTATCTTCTATGAAGTACACAAATGGAGATAGCATATAAAGGCTGAATGGGTGAAGATGCTCATTGTACTAATGATATCTCCTGTCTCAAGTCCCCCTTTTAAATTAAAGTATAATTGACAAACAGTTTCAGGTGTACAACATATTGATTTGACAATTCTATGCATTACTCAGTGCTCGGCATGATAAGGGTAGTCACCATCTGTCACCATAAGTTATTACAATATTATTGACTATATTCCCTATTCTGTACTTTTTATCTCTGTCACTTATTTATTTCATAACTAGAAGTTTTTACCTCTTAATCCCCTTCACGTATTTCACCCATTCCCCCACCCACTTGCCTCTTTGGCAACCACCAGTTTGTCCTCTGTATTTAAAAGCCTGTTGTGCGTTCATTTATTTTGTTTTTTAGATTCAACATATGAGTGAAATCATATGGTATTTCTCTTTCTCTGACTGACTTATTTCACTTAGCATTATACCCCCCAGGTCAATCCATGATGTTGCAAATGGTAAGATATCATCCTTTTTTATGGCTAAGTAATAGTCACACACACACACACACACACACACACACACACACACACTTCCAGTCCCTTCTTAGAGAACTGCTCATGTTCCCCTCACAAAGTATGTTTCTCTCATCCTTGTTGAGAAGTCAAGGAATTGGGTAACTCTGACCCCTGGCCTACCTGATTACTTGATTGGACGATAGAATCATCCAATCATCTCCTTGAATTCATGGAACTTAGAATTGAAACTCAGAAACTTCACATTTCTCTTTTTGATGTTTATTTATTTTTGAGAGAGAGAGCACAATTGGGGGATAGGCAGAGAGAGGGAGACAGAGTATCTGAAGCGGGCTCCATGCTGACAGCAGAGAGCCCGATGTGGGGCTTGAACCTATGAACTGTGAGATGATGACCTGAGCTGAAGTTGGATGCTTAACCAACTGAGCCACCCAGGCACCCCAAACACTTCATATTTCTTTAAATGTTTATTTATTTATTTTGAAACAACGAGAGAGAGAGTGGAGGAGGTGCAAAAAGAGAGAAGGAGACAGAGAATCCCAAGTATGCTCCACACTGTCAGCACAGAGCCCAACGCAGTGCTCAGTCTCATGACTGTGAGGTCATCACCTAAGCCAAAATCAAGAGTTGGATGCTTAACCACCTGAACCATGCAGGCATCCCAGAAACTTCATACTTCTGTAGATACTAGACTTTATAGGGCGTAAAAGCATGGGAGATATAGACTGTTAGTTGGGGGTTATCTGCACAAAGTATCAAGTAAAACCAATGAGAGGGAAAGAGAGCATGAGAGAAAGCAACAGAGAATCAAGATCAAATATGACCAGAGAAACAGAGATGAGATTATTTTTGTTGTGATCACCTCAGAATCTAGCACAGTGGCTGGCACACAGCAGAAGTTCAATAAATGCTGAATGTCTGACTGAATCATCTTTCCCAAGAGAGATGGAAAGAATAATTGCAGTGGTCCCTCTTCTATATCTCCTTTCCTTAGATCTCATGAGTAGCTCATTTGAATGGGTTTCTGTTACTTGCACCCTGGTGAACCACAGCTAAGATACTGGCCAGCATGAGCACTTGACTTCTAGTTTCTCCCTCCTCCTACTTTCTACAAGGACACCAGCTCAGATCAGACCCTCTGAATAGCTGGATGTTGTTTTACATTGCATGTGGAAGGCATTCCCTAACACTTGTGGATGTGACCTGTGTTTCCCAATTTATATGGCCTTTAGACTGTGTAGAAGCATTTAACACTGAATAAATAGAAATCTTATCCCTTTCAAGTCTGATTTTATGTCCCAGGCTCAAGGCTGCCACTTAGTTAGAAGTCCCTGTTGAACCACATCTGGGTGACTCTTGGTTGCTCTGATGTCAGCCTCCTGTCCTCTTTCATGGGACATATTTTATTTATTCACACATATTTGTTGAGCACTCCAAGTGTGAGAGGCAGTGTTCTGGGTGGTAGAAAAGTGAGGTAAACAAAACAAATGAAATCTTTGTACCATGTTATTTTCCACTTACTAGCCCCCACTCTCAGGTCCATCCTCTACCTTCTCTGACCTACTGTGTGCTTGGGAGGCTGATTGCTGCAAACAGCATCATCTCTACAACCTTGCTAACTCTATTATAGTTGGGTTTGGCCAATGACAGCCAATGCAGAAGATGGGGTGGGGCGTGAAGTAGTGAGAAGTTGGGCTTCCTTCTTGCCCCAGGGTAACAGCTCTAGCATTGGCCATCTCCTCCATGACCACAGCTGCTGCCCACCAACCCTTCGTCCAAGCTCCAGTAATCACTGGTTCCAGGAACAACTTTCCCTCCCCTAACCTTTCTCTCTAAGCCTAAGGGTGGTAATGACTTCTGGATTTTGTTCATTTCTAGATGCCTCAGGTTTCCTCATTTTTTCCTCAAACCTGCCTATACCTCTGTAAAATGTCAGCCTCCCTTTTTAATCCTTTTAATCCTTTGGATTAAACCATCAGAGGGGAATTCTGTGTCCTGCTGAGACCTTGCCTGATACAGTCCTTAACTTATATAGAACTTACATTTTAGTGGGGAAGAGACAACTAACAAACATCAAATTCACTGTCATGTAGCGACAGGTGTTACAAAATAGAATAAAGCAGGGTAAACAGAGTGTAACAGACACCACTGTGGTGAATGTGGTCAGAGAAGATGTCTCTAAGGAAGTCACTTCTGAGCAAATGTTTGATTGAGGGAAGGAGAGAGGTATACAGACATATAGGCAAGTACAAGGCCTGAGATAGGAATGTATTTGGGGAACACAAAGACCAATGGGCTGGTAGGAATTGAGGTCATAATGTTTATTATGTTGCTTGTCACAGGGAGAGGAAATGTGGTGTGATGAAAAGAATTGGATTCTGGAGTCATACAGTCCTGGGTTTGAATCCAAGCTCTACCATTACTGTGTAGCCCTATAACAATAGGCAAATTACTTCAAGTATGAGTCTCAGTTTGTGTGCAAAATGAGGGTGATAATGAATACCTCAAAAAGCTGACACAAAATTTATAAATTCATAGCCCAATGCCTTGCTTTCTCTCACTCTCCCCCACCTCCATCACTTGGCCTATTCTTACATGCTGGAATTAAACCTAAACTCCTTGGCCTGTGGTCTTTATCAGATATCCTTCTTGAATTCTTTCATAGAACCCTTTATTCATTTATTCATTTAACCAACATGGACCATCAAAAATGTTATCACAGTTGGCAGTTATGGTTTCATTTTAAGTATGATCTTTTAATGTGTCTCTCTCCCACTAGACTTTTATCTCCATAAGAGCAATTCCTCTGAGAGTTTTGTTTACTCTTGGATATCTAGACTCTAGCACAGTGTCTGACACATGATGAACATTTAATAAATATTTTTTTGATGAAGGGCAGGAAAAAAAAAGAACATCTACTATACTTTCAATAAGATTTTATTTTCCTAGAGATTTTATTCTGGGGAATTCCAATTCACTTAATAAGTACTAGTTTGACTGAAATGAACATATATAGAGCTTTATACTTATTTCCATGAGGTATATAAAGAAAGAAAACTGTGAAAGCAGGGATTACTCTTTTTCATCTTTCTATGACTAGCAATTAACATACTGCTAAGCACCTAGTGATAAATATATTTAATAAATATTTGTGAATAAAAGTAAGCTAACAAATGATTTAAAATCTGTTGTGTGTGTGTGTGTGTGTGTGTGTGTGTGTGTGTGTGTGTGTGTGTCAGGGCAGGGGGAAATTACAAAATAGAATCATCTGAGACATTTTTGTAAAATCACAGTGAGACTTTTCGAAAACACTTTTCTTTTCTCCACGCAGCACACAAAAGAGGGCTCTGAAAAGAGGCTCTTTTGGAAACTGTCTAGACAAGGTGAGGTGTCACTTAGGAAGGGGCAACACTATGAAAACATTATTTTCCTCTTTTCTGTTTGGAAAAGTTTGATAAGAGGATGTATAAAAGACAGAGATGAAGTGATTTGATTGCTCTGGGGGGGCCTTGAAGCTGGAGACGCCTTGGAGGAAGGGCTCAGTGAGGATACTTTCCCCCACCTGGTACTGGTTGCCTGGAGAAAGCACATTCCAAAGTTGGACAGCATCTAACACCCCACTGAGAACAAAGCCCCACGGGCTTGGGACACATGGTTCTGGTTATCTGGGAAACTGTGTTTTTCAAGGACAATAATACTCCCCTTTTATGTGTGCCCTATTTCAGAGGGATTCCTGGTCCTTCTTGGGCATGTCTCCTGTCCAGGTGGTAGGTCCACCTGAAAAACATAGGCACAGGAAGATTGGTCCAGGAGTCTAGCAGAAACACCTCTCTGTTAGAGACAGGGTTGGCTTCCTGAAAGCCATACTTCTGCAGATCATGTGGTACTCATTGAAACCTTATCTTAACAAAGTCCCAAGTTAAGACCCCTTGCCCAGAGTACTCACTCTATCTGAAATTCTCAAAGAGTCTGTGTCTGAGAAAACCCACCAGCCCAGCAGAGTTGGCAGATGCAGTAGTAGTCAAGTTGTCTCTGTGTCTCTACATGTTATTGTCTCTGGATGAAGCTCAGATTCGGACATTTAAAAATCCGTGAAATATCAAATGCTGTGTACTTACACATCTGTAAAAGCCAAGTTTCCATGAGAAGCAAAAACAAACAATGCTTTCTGCTCATTTCATCCTGTCCTTGAGATATTTGGGTTAAAAATGTGTCCCTGAGTAACAGATAACTGGGTCTCCTTTTATATTGGTTATGACAAAGGCTGCCATATTAATTTGACTCTAAGGAGTAGATATCCCCATCAATGGCAGCACCATATAATAATCTCCCTTTCATGATTGGAGAATTTACCATTGTGTGAATTGTGGTGGAAGGTAGGGTTTATTGCCTTATGTACCAGACATTAAAAGCTAGAAACATACTCTCCCCTCTTGCTGGCCCCTGCAAGGGAGAGTGGCAGCTAAATTAAAGGGCACTGTTAAATTTGAGTTTTAGATAAAAAAAAAAAAAAAAACAAGTAATTTTTTCAGTTTAAGTGTGTACCAAATATTGCATGGGATATACTTATAAAAAATTCATTGTTTATGTAAAACTCCAATTCCACTGTGCATCTTATATTTTTATTGAAAACCTTAGGTGGGGGCCAGGCTATACGATTAAGCCTTATCAATGAGGTGCCCCTTCCTATATTTTAAATATGAATTAGTAAATCAGAGAAGCTTCAGCAATTCAGAGTTTATTCAGCCGGTGGCAGTGGTGGCAGTAATATCTAATGAGTAGTCATGGTAATCGTGATGCCAATGGTGGTGTCCACTATGCAAAGACAGTGGTGGCAGAGTCTGGTGTCCAGTGGTGGCAGCAATGCCAGCAACAGGACACTGATCAGAGGTCTTCTAAGACATACACTTGATTCCTGCCCATTTCCCAAGCCTTTCCTCCAACCTTCCCCTAAATCCTATAGGCTTTCCAATACCTTCCTATCAATCCCTCTTAAACTTATGTTTGCTAGAGTTGATTTCTGGTTTTTTGAACTCTGAGCCCTGCTCAGACTGCTATGGTTAGGGAAGTCAAGATGATAAAAATGTGTCAAGACGATAAAATGCCCCTCTGTATCTCTTACTGTGTTGGCTCCCAGGCACTCTTCATGTAGGCAGTTCCTAGATATTCTGGAGAGATGTGGGCAACTTAGGCTGGAGGACCCCCATTGACCCAGAGGAAGCATTTTTGGAACTGGGCTGCAGTCTACGACTCTTTCTATCCAATCCTCCTACCTTCATTCCTTCCTTGTACAGGTGTCAGACCTCACAGTCATTATGTATGGGGTAGTTTAATTATGGTGAAGAGCGCAGATTCTGAAGTTAGACTTTTTTAGTTTCTTCCACTGTAAAATTGGCATAATGGCACTGGTATCATAGGATTGTTGTGAATTTTAAATGAAGTCATTTTTCTTCAGCAAACTATTACATAGCACTTCATGCCAGCTTCTGTTCTAGAGTCCACAAAGACACATATTACATCTCATTTCTTACTGTGTGTCTGTGGATTCTCAAATGCTGCAGTCACATTGGATTAGTAAATATTTCCCAGATGCTTCTTCTATCCTGTCCACTGCTTTTTTTCATGCTGTTTCTTCAAACGAATATGCTTCTCCCTCATCTATGGAGGGCTCTATGCTGTTGGGGTCTCAGCATAGGTTTGTGCTTGAATTCTCCTACTTACCCTTTTCACTTCCAGGTTTCTGGCTGAAGAGCCAGATGGGACAAGGAAGGAACATTAGATAGAGCTTTCTAGGAATAATTAGATTAGAAAATAATTAAGCCTAAATCTTGAACCTGTATGACCTAGATCCTCTCCCCCATCTGCTTGAAGAAGATAGATGAACTTGAAATGGAGAAGTAGAGATCTGCTCTTGCGTTGAGGTGCCCTGTGTCAATGGTTAGTGGGCTAGCCTCACTCTCTGGTTATCATTCTTATCAATTGATCATTGCACCAGAGAAGACCAGGAAGTGTGCCTTTAGCGTCACTGCCTTTTGGAAAGTAGAACTGAGTACTCTTATGTGTTTTTTTTGTTTGTTTGTTTTTGTTTTTGTTTTTTATAGAGCCTCATGGGAAGGGGAATAAATAGTCTCTCTTGAGAAGAAAATTAGGACTTAATTAAGTTAGGACTTAATTCTGTAGAAATTGGGAATTTTGAAGTTTTTTGAACAAGGGCCTAATAGCCATTATCACTTTGCGTTAGTATTCACAGCACTGATACTGTATATCGATACAATATTTAGTTTTCAAAGGTTTTAAAATATTTGATCTCATTTGATATGCACTTTAGCAAATGAGTGGATTACATGTTGAACTATATACAGGGCAGTGTCTTGCTAGCTCTACTTCATACTGGAAACCTGAAGACCGACGGTGTATCTACAGGTGAGGCAGGGACTTCCTGTGTTGAACTATAAGCAGAATGTTCTTTTACTTTTTCTTTTTTCTTGGTGAGGTGAACATGTATCCTGAGAAGCTAAACTTGAAAAGGTCAACCTGTCTTTTAAACACTAGGTGTCTGGGAAATTACACGGCTGTGAGCCTTTGCCATGGAGGGTTATCTCTGTCTGGAATCAGGTCTGTATACGTTATGTCAGCCTCCACCAGTTGTCCAGTGATGAATGTGGTGCCTACCTCAGCCAGCTTGGCATTCTAGGGGGCCCTCTGTCTTCCAGTTGATGGAAGGATAATTAATAAGCATGACACAGGATGGTGAAGACACTTTTTCATGGAAAATTCTGTTTGGCTTTGTGCACATGTGTGAGTGATTGTCCTTGTACCCTTAGGAGCAAATCCTCTTGTCCAGTGTAAGTCATAACAACTACAGTCTCTTAGTTGGAGCCTCAGGTCACTTGTGAAGGGAAACCAGCTTGAGGATGGAATTTCTCATTCATGCCTTTCCAATGAAGGGCATGAAATGTAAAGGCAAGATGACTCATGTCTTTTCCTCTTGATAATTCAGTGATGACCCTTATTAACCATTAACTCACTGGTCTAACTACTGAATTTGGGCTCTACCCTTCAGAAGTTAGGAGAGGCATCTTCTCCATGTTATTTCCAAGTGGGGCACAGACATCCACTCAACTCCTTGCCCATCCTTTGAATTTGGTGCCCTATGTTACTAGTGCATGCATGTAATACACACACACGCACACACACATACACACACATACACATGAATCCATAATTTAGACTCATGTGTGGACTTTACACAAGTTAAAGAGTCAGTGAATAAGAATTATTTCTAGACAATGGTCAGTAAAAGACCATTTCAAAACAATTACCAATAACAAGATTAAAACACATTTTTTAAACATTGCATTTTAATATTTTTTAAATTACTCTAAGCTCCATGAAAGCAGGAACTACATCTGCTTAGCTTTTATTAGAAAAAAAAATTAATTAAGAATGTTTTCCATTTCAGATAACAGAATACCTACTAATAGTTGCTTAACCAAATAGTGTTTTTTTTTTCTCTCCCATAACATAAAAAAAGAAGTTTGGAGATAGGCAGCTGCTGGTCTAATTCAGTTACTTAGTGATGACAAGGACCTGGGCAATGCACACCCTTCTGCTCTGGCTTTCTCTCATAGTGTTATTGTCCATGTTCTCAAGATGTCTAAAACAGATCCAGAACTTTATGCCTGCATTCACAGTCAGAAATCAAGAGAACTGCAACAGTGGTGAGAGCCTCTCTCCTCACCATTATCTTTTATCTGGGGGAGAATATCTTTTCCTGAAAGTCCCCATTGTATTTTCTTTCATGATGACTACTCATGTCTTCCCCTGCAAGGAAGACTGAGAAAGTAATTGGCTTTTCCAACTTTATAAAAGACGTTAAAAAAACGAAAATATTGTTAGCTGCTTTGGGATGGATGTCCTAATTATATGCTATAAAACTCTATCTCTCAGTGGCTGGTATGGGTCTCGCTACTATTCAGTAAATAATTGTTGAAAGTGATCTAATCCCTCAGTAATCACTAGCTCTGCTATCTCTCTCTTTCCTTTCATCAACTCAGCAGTTACTCTTAAGCCACAGCAGTTCAAAGATGAGGATTCTTTGTTTCCAGGGCCCAGAGTTTTGCCTGAATGGATTTCAGATTATTTGATTCTAAAGCTAGTCTTTTCCAAGAAAAGGTCCAGAAATTAATACATTACATTGTGTGAAATTTTATAACATGTCTTAGTATTTGTAAGGCTATATCCTTTTAGCACACTTTAAAAAATACTAGATTATTGTTGTTTAGTTTCTATAAAATTAAAAAATAAAAATACATTAAGATTATTTATTTTTTAATGAGAGAGAGAGAGAGAGAGAGAGAGAGAGAGAGAGAGAGAGAATGAACAGGGGAGGGGCAGAAAGAGAGAGGGAGAGAGAGAGAGAATCCCAAGAAGTCTCCCCATTGTCAGCACAGAGCCTGATGCTGGGGTCAAACTCATAAAGGTGAGATGATGACCCGAGCTGAAACCAAGAGTCATGTGTTTAACCAATTGAGCTATCCAGGCGACACAGATTATTGATTAATTAAGAGAAGACTGAAGTTTGTGATATTGGATTTTTTGTTCAAGATCATGTCAAGTATTTACATTTGTCTACTACTCCTGGGTCCATGGTTAGCATTTAAAAATTTTATTCCTGTAGATCTTACATTTGTTTCCTTAAGTTTGAAATTTATCTATTTTGTTGCCTTTGTAAATAAGGAATTTTCATCCATTTTTTTTCTGATGGTTTTTGTTGGCATATATTTAGGCCATTTTCTAGACATTAATTTTGTATATAGCTACCATACTAAATTCTCTTAAATTTGTGACAGTTTCTTATATATGCACAATGTTTCTCTAAAAAATAGTTGTGTGTGTGTTTGTACAAATAATGATTCTATATCCACCTTTTAAATGTCTATACATCTCTCTTTTTTTTTTCCATTTCCTGACTGCATTGGTTAATTCCTCCAAAAAATATTAAATACTAATGTTGGTAAATACATTCTTATCTACTTTTTTACTATATGGGAATGGTTATATTATTTCCATGAATTAAAATGCTCCAAGTCCTATTTCTATTTTTCTTAAGAGGTGCTTTCGAGAGTGGATGTTAAGTTTTATGAATTTCTTTTACCACATCTTTGGAAATAATTATATATTTTTACTATTATTGTCCATTAAATAATGCTTAATCAAATCTTCCACTGATTTATGTATTTCATTCTTATTTTTTAACATACTTTTTTAAGACTATGAATTTTTCTTAGAACACTGTTTTAATTCTATTCCATGAACTCAGTGTGTGTATAAATTATGATTACCTTCTAGGCACCTGGGTGGCTTATTCCATTGAACGTCCAAACTTCAGCTCAGGTCATGATCTCACAGTCCAGAGTCTGTGGGTTTGAGCCCCTCATTGGGCTCTGTGCTGACAGCTCAGAGCCTGATCCTGCTTCAGATTCTGTATCTCCCTCTCTCTGCCTCTCCCCTGCTTGTGCTCTCTCTCTCTCAAAAATAAATAAAAACATAAAAAAATTAAATTATGGTTACTTTCAAAATGTATTACAGACTCAATTTTTATTTCTTCCTCGATCCAGTAGTTGTTAAAAGTTTAGACTTTCCAGAAAGTAGGTTTTTGTTGTTTTCTTTTTGTTGTTAAATTTCTAGTTTGTTTCTTTCTTTTCCTTCCTTCCTTCCTTCCTTCCTTCCTTCCTTCCATCCTTTTCTTATCTATCTATCTTCTATTTCCTTCTCTTCCTTCCTTTCTCTTCCTTTCCTTTCCCTGTTTTTTTCCTTTTATTTCTTCCTTAAAGATTGTTAAAGGCATTGAATCCTTATATTTTTAAATGAAGCTGTAGAGAAGTGTGACACCAGTCCATACTTTTTGCCCTTGTAAATGACTTCATCTTTTGCTCTAAGATATTTAAAGGAATATTAATTTTGAAGTTCAGAAATTTTACTGGGATATATCTCAGTATTAATCATTTTGTGACAGGTTTACCTGGGATATATTATTCTCTTTTAATCAGTAAAATTATTTTGAAATTTCTGGAATTTTTTTCAGTTTGAGCTCTAAACATTTTTGTTTTCTTACAATTCATATTCTCTCCTGTGGACTACCACTCATGCATTCATGTATTTCCAAACCTTTATTACTTATATTATATTATATTATGTTATATTATATTCTCTCTAACACTTTTATCACTGTTTATTTCATTTTTCTTATGTTTCTCATTCCTGTACACAGTCCCTGTGTTTTCAACAGTGTTGTAATTTTTTTGTGCTACTTTTTGTTTTACTTTAATTTTTCTCCCATTTTTTTCTGAATTTTGTGCACTAATGTTTCATCTTGTGGTACTTCATTATAACATTACTAAGCTCTTGTATCTCTTCTTTGTCCTCTTGTTTTATGGAAGTTGTTGCTCTGTTGTTTTAAAAACTCATAATATATTTTGTCAAAGTATTCTCCAAAATTTCTGGTGCATGACTTTCTTTTTTGTGCCATTTTTCCTGTTTATTTTACTCCTTTTCCCCATATAACATTTTTAGGCATTCAAATAGAGTTTTACAGGTGTAAATGTGAGGGAGAGACAAAAGTGCTAGTGTGGGCCAGAGTGTGAGTAAATTTACTTAGCTTTAAATTTGTGCCCTAGTGCTCCTCTTAATACAAATTTGGTTTTTTTTTTCCTATGTCTCACTGATAGATTGTTTTCCATATATATTACATTTGATCTTGACCTTCCCAGCTTCTCTAGACTTCATGCTTACATTGATTACATTGAAGGAAGCTCCCACTACCACATACATGCTTTGCTTCTCTCCTTATATTTTGATGGGTCTTATTTCTTATGAAGAGCCACATACTTTAGACAAGTAATCTGTCCTATTTATCTATTTATTTATTTAGCTCTAAAGGTATGGATATCTTCATGTCTTTCCATACTTTAGTATGCTTTTTAATGTAGTCCTCCTTGTTATTATACTTTGGTTTAGATAGATAACTATAGTTTTGCTGAACAAAGATCTTATTTTTTGTTTCATGTTAGCCTTGTTGCTTTGGAGGTCTCTTCTGGAAGAATCAGGAAACAACTTTTATATTTTTTCTATGATTTTAAAGCTTGAGCACAGTCTATTTAGAATTTTTTTTAATGTTTACTTATTTTGAGAGAGAGAGAGAGAGGGAGAGAGAGCACGAGCAGCAGAGGGGCAGAGAATAGTAGAGAGAATCCTAAGCAGGCTCTGTGCTGTTAGTGCAGAACCCAACACAGGACTTGATCCCACAAACTGTCAGATCCTGACCTGAGCCAAACTCAAGAATTGGACACTTAACCACTTAAACGACTGAGCCATCCAGGTACCCCACTGAACACAGTTTATTTTATCTTACATTTAGCAACATTTACATTATTATTGCAACTATGTTCTCAGTATTGGAACAAAGAGTATATTGAGTATCGATTTCACTCTTCCATACCTTTCCAGAATAATTGTAGGATAGTATGATATTACAACCTTAACTACATATTTGACTTTTGCAACACCATAATTAAGAGGGTAACTTTTATACAAAAATATTTTGGAATGGCACTAATTTTTCATAGGACTATACTTAATCCTTTGCAGTTAAACTACTTCTAGTTTGGAATGCATATCTCATCATTCATGATGATTTTCTCTTTTGTATTAATTAAGTGATCTAATTTTATCAGATTCCTCTTTGTCATGGACTTTGGGAGAATTTGAGAAGTTCTGCAATGAGAATTTAGTGTATCTCATGGAACTGTGAATCGTTTGCAAGATTTGTAGTTTTATTTGCAGTTAATTTGCATTGTGTTTGTATTATACTTTTGGGGTATTTAGTATCTTCTAAATAGCAGAAAAAGACACTCATAGATAATCTAAAAGGTAGGAAAATACATTATTAGTAAGAAAGAAGCAACGTTAAAGTGGAGAGAATTTTTACCTGTGATTATGGGAGAATATTTTCATTTTATAATGAGTTTCTTTCCTAGATAGTCTTGAAATTACTGGGATTTAAATAATGGGTAATGATGTGAGGAGGACCTTCTATACAACCTTGTTTAGGCATCATGTAAATTTATAAAAGTGCAGGTTAGGCAAGGAATGTAAAAATTTAAGTTAACTGAAATTGGGTTTTATTCTATTCTGATGACATCCTAAATAAATAGAAATTGTTATATTTGGGATAATATTTATTTATATTTTCATGGTTAGTTCAATATGATTATGAAATTAGATGATGATGCTTATCTGTTTCCTATTTAAATAATCCAACCTCAGATAATTTAAAAGAATTGCACTTAGCCACTTTCAGAAGTTTTAACTTCACATTTGCTTTAGTTGAACTGATTCTTCAACCCATGCTAGTAATTGAATCCTTCTTGAATAGAAAGAACACTAGACTGAGAACTATAAGACACAGGTTGCAGTTCTTTCCTGACATTTGTAACTTAATCATGTTATGTAGCCTCTCTGAGTAAGTTTTATTTGAAAGATATTTTGAAATTTAAGTGAAATATCATCAAAAACTTCAAACGTATATTGAAATGTGAAAAATTATCTGTTCTTCAGGATATCTAGATAAACATCTTTAGGTGGTATCTAGATGAAATAAAAGAATTAATCCTATTTACAATTGCACCAATGACCGTAAAATACCTAGGAATGAATCCCACCAAATAAGTGAAAAATCTATACATTGAAAACTATAGAAAGCTTATGAAAGATATTAAAGAAGACACACAAAAAATGGAAAAATATTCCATGTTCCTGGATAGGAAGAAAAATATTTTTAAAATGTCAATACTACCCAAAGCAATCTACATATTCAATGCAATGCCTATCAAAATAACATCAGCATTCTTCACAGAACTAGAAAAAACAATCCTAAAATTTGTATGGAACCAGAAAAGACCCCGAATAGCCAAAGCAATCTTGAAAAAGAAAACCAAAGCAGGAGACATCATAATCCCAGACTTCAAGCTATACTACAAAGCTGTAATCATCAAGACAGTTTAGTACTGGCACAAGAACAGAAACTCAGGTCAGTGGAACAGAATAGAGAACCCAGAAATGGACCCACAAACATATGGGCAACTGATCTTTGACAAAGCATGAAAAAATATCCAATGGAATAAAGACAGTCTCTTCAGCAAGTAGTGCTGGGAAAACTGGACAGCGACATGCAGAAGAATGAACCTGGACCACCTTCTTACACCATACACAAAAATAAACTAAAAATGGATGAAAGACCTAAAGGTAAGACAGGAAGCTATCAAAATCAAAAGCTATCAAGCAGAAAGCAGGCAAAAACCTCTTTGACCTTGGCCGCAGCAACTTCTTACTCAACATGTCTCCAGAGGCAAGGGAAACAAAAGCAAAAATGAACTATTGGGTCCTCATCAAGATAAAAATCTTCTGCACAGAGAAGGAAACAATCAGCAAAACTAAAAGGCAACCAACAGAATGGGAGAAGATATTTGCAAATGACATATCAGATAAAGGGTTAGTATCTAAAATCTATAAAGAACTTATCAAACTCAATACCCAAAAACAAATAATCCAGTGAAGAAATGGGCAAAAGACATGAATAGACACTTCTCCAAAGAAGACATCCAGATGGCCACCCAACACATGAAAAAATTCTCAACATCACTCATCATCTGGGAAATACAAATCAAAACCACAATGAGATACCACCCCATACCTGTCAGAATAGCTAACATTAACAACTCAGGCAACAACAGATGTTGGAGAGGATATGGAGAAAGAGGATCTCTTTTGCAATGCTGGTGGGAATGCAAACTGGTACAGCCACTCTGGAAAACAGTATGGAGGTTCCTCAAAAAATTAAAAATAGAACTACCCTATGACCTAGTAATTGCACTACTAGGTATTTATCCAAGGGATACAGGTATGCTGTTTCAAAGGGGTACATGCAATGTTTATAGCAGTGCTATTTACAATAGCCAAAGTATGGAAAGAGCCCAAATGTCCATCGAAGGATGAATGGATAAAGAAGATGTGGTGTATATATACAATGGAGTATTACTCAGCAATAAAAAAGAATGAAATCTTGTCATTTGCAACTACGTGGATGGAACTAGAGGGCATTATGCTAAACAAAACTAGTCACTCAGAGAAAGACAAATATCATATGACTTCACCCATATAAGGACTTTAGATACAAAACAGATGAACATAAGGGAAGGGAAGGGAAGCAAAAATAATAAAAACAGGGAGGGGGACAAAACATAAGAGACTCTTAAATATGGAGAACAAACAGAGGGTTGCTGGAGGGGTTGTGGAAGAGGGGATGGGCTAAATGGGTAAGGGGCACTAATGAATCTACTCCTGAAATCATTGTTGCACTATATGCTAACTAATTTGGATGTAAATTAAAAAAATAAATTAAATAGAATTAAAAAAAAACGAAAAGTAAACAGAAATAAAAAGACAAAAAAAAAGGAACAGGAAAAAAAAGAATCAAACAGGTGAGAATTTTCTTGGTCATTTCAATGACAAAGAAGTCACTTTTGTAATTATCATTTTTGTTTTCAATGGAGATGACTTGATTCAGATCAGACCTTGTGTGTTCACTTCATAGCGCGTCATTGCTGTTTTCTTTTGTCTTTTACATTGCTCTATCACAGAAGCTATAAAATAACATTCTTAAAACATTTATTATATTAAATTAGTCAGGAGCCAAATACAAATATATGCCCACTAGCAGTTCTGTAATACCTCAGTGCCTTTCATGTAGGTGATCTCATTTGATTGAACAGTGTCAAAACACAAGACTAACTATTGTTTCCATATATTATTTCTGTAGCTATGAATGTTTAAGCATGCCACATCTGGCCCAAACAGAATGTATCATTTAGATCAAAACCTGACAATCACTTATTGAGATCCCAATAATTCAATCATACATGCATAATTTATTACAAATATTTACTGAGTGTTTTACCATCTATTCTTTGTTGATATTATGCTAGGCGTTGGGAATATGGAAGCAGAAAATGCTGTCCCTGTTTTCTAGGATCTTAAAGTTGAGTGTGTGGAACGTTTTACCCCAGACAGTCACATGACTTATCACTTTACCTCATTTTGGTCTCCGCTTAAATCACCTCTTTTGTGATGACTTCCATGACCTTTCCGTGTAAAAAGTTAGTATTATCTTGCTTTATTTTTATTTTTTGGCATTTATCAATTCCAGATATTTTACTATGTTACATTATGTTATATTATATGTCTGTTTTTTTCTTATTGGATTTCTCCTCCAATGGTGTGTATGTATCCCAAAGGCAGTAGCCTTAGTTTTAATACTATTTTAACCCAGCATCTAAAACAAACCCTGGTTCAGAGTAGACATTCAGTAATGTTTTTTGCATGATTCACTTTGCTGCAATAGAGATACATGCAGAGTGTTTTAAGTCTGACATTGTACCAAACTTTAATATTTATATATAATTTCATTTAATGCCCACAACCACCCATGAAATAGCTACTATGATCCCATTGTTAGCAATAAACAATGTGAGACATTAAAAGATGAATGTGCCCTTATCTCAGCTTGTAGTGAGGTCAGCATAGCAGATGATTGAGCCTGTGTCTTCTGAATCCCCTTCTGGTAATCCTTTCACTACACGTGGACTGCCCTATAACTGTCCTAAGAGCAGAGGAGAGGTTAAATATATAAGCTCCAGCTCTTGAAACTTGGGAAAAAAATACTCTACTGTTGCTTTTTCTTAGACTCTTCTCACAGCCCTAGAAGACTTATCAATATGCATTTTTCTTTAATATAAATCACTCATGAAATTTTTAGTTGGTTCCTTTACATGGAGTTTTTATGGGCCTATAGCTCATCCTTCCCATTTATTTCTGAATGGGGTGACAGAATCTAAAGTGTGGAAAGAGATTGTATGAAGCCACATGATTTATCATCTTGGCCAGGTCTCTTTCGGTTGCCAGTGAGAGAACCCCAACTTAAGCTGTAAGAGAATTTATTGACTCATATAACTGGAAAAACAAAAGGTAGATATTCAGGTATGGCTGCATTCAAAAGTTTATAGGATGGTCCCAAGACATACAGTCTGTCATTTCTCTATCTCTTATTAGCAAAAGGCCTCATGATAGTTCCAAATTATCTGTTCTTTAGAGTACATGAAGTCAGAAAAAAGAAAAAAAAAAAGCTTTTCTGATTGTTCTAGCAAAATGTTTGGGGAAAGCCCTGATTGGCCTGGCTTAGATCACACATGTTTACCTGACCTGAGATGTCTGAGAGAGAGTGAACTCTTGCAGGTTTCACATCCCTGGGGCCAAGGTGGGCCTGAATATTTTGAAGCAAGAAAAATTATTATAGCATTGGAGAGAGATGCTTCCCTGAAAGAAGAAATGCTATTCAGACAGAGACTATTCAACCACCCACTTAACCCTTCCAGTTCCTATGGACCATATTTTTGAAGTGAGCAAATATTTGTGAAAATGTTCCCTATGCCAAGTTCTGGGATAGGCCCTGGGTATTATCTTTTTAATCAATAAGCCTTGCCCTTGAGGATACAGATACAAAAAGAAATGGCCAAGATGGAGAAAGACCTATAAAATTGCAAACCAAAGTATGAATTGCTTTGGGAGCTTGGAAGAGGAACTTAAAAAATATGGACTTGTTACCTGACCACTCCCCTCTCTATCCCTCATTGACCACTACCAATAATTTTCAGACAGTCTTTTTGCAAGTTCTAGTATATCCTTGAACAATCCTTCTGCATTCTTTCTGTCATCAAAGACACTCTCTAAGTCATCTCAAACGTCTCCCAAAGTTCTGTTCCAAAGTCATGGTTTTGTAATATTTTAGCATCTTCTTGTCCTCTCTTTATTTCATGCAACTGCTTCAGTGACATTTTCTTCTTAGACACCAGGGAGTGTTGCTGGAAGTGGAAATGGATGGGAAGAAGTAGGGAGGGTTAAATTGTGCCAGAAAGTGAAGAAGGGGTATCTTCAAATTAGATTTATTTATTAGCATGATGACTCACAGTATAATAATGCCACCTCGCCAGTGGCCAGGATAGAAAGCAAGACTATAAAGAAATAACTGGCTGATACTTAGAGGCATCCAAGTTGTTATATCTTTAGGAAGTTAAAAAAGTACCTTAGTGTCTGCTTACTCATCCCTGGGCCGGATGTTCTTAGCTGAAAAAAAAAAAGGAGAAAAAAGAAGTTATCCTTTTTTCTGATTCTGATCGTCAAGGACAAAAGGCTCAAGCTCTGCTACTAATTAGATTTGTGACCTTGAGAAGTCACTCAATCTAGCTTAATCTCTACTTCTTTATCTAAAAAAAAAGAGAGTAAATTATATCTATTTTATAGGTTGGTATCATGAAATCTGTCTGCATATCTCAGTATCATACCCACTGATAGATATGAAATATGCATTTATCATATGTGTGTGTGTGTGTGTGTGTGTGTGTGTGTGTGTGTAAATATATATGAAGGTCCTATTCAGTAGTAGAGCATAGTATGTATTGGATAATTCAATTTCCTTATTGTGCCCCTTACCCCCACTTGGTCTCACTTTCTATCTTTATACAAGACGGGGCTGAAATAACTAATCAATACCTTTCCTTCTTTCATATTCTACTTTCCTGGACATTTTTATAACTTTCACAAGTGGGAAAAATAGCACATTTTTTCCCCCAGAAGTTATTTTCTATAAGTAACATATCCTCTGGTCAGAAGAACTTTTCTGCTAGTGTTCTCTCACACTTTTTTTTTTTTTTTTTTGCTACCATAAATACGTTTAAAGAGTCATTACCACTCAGTTTCACCATAGGACTTTCCAAGATAAGCAGTGGAGGAGAGTCAGCTGAGCCTTTTGGGAAAGCAAGGGCAGCCTTCGAGAGGGACAGAGTTCATTCTCCAGGCAGGGCTTTCTCCATGAGGTTCTTTAGGAATCCATTCTGGGTTGGTTTCCACATATACAGTCACTTCAGAATTTCTTTATTCTTCATCTTTGCCCTCACTTGGAGAGGAAATGATTCAGAGAGGACGCTGGGACAGAGCAGTTCTTCTAAAGTCATCCTACCCATCAACATATCAGCACTGAAGTCAGCTTCGTGTTTCCTGCCAAACTTGATGAGCTCAATTTTGATATCATTTTCCAGGGCTCTGGAAGAAGCTGTCACGAGCCACAAACAGGCCAGTAGAATCATAGTATGACAGAGTCAGAAACAACTGGAGAAGTCACCAGCCCTATTCCACTCTTATTTTAAGGAAGAAGCATTTGACAATTGTTAAGGTTAAGTGACTTGCTTGAAGCCTCACAATAAGTAAATGACAGAGGAAAAGAATATTTTCACCCCTTCCCTGATTAACATTTATGTAATACTTTAAATTTACAGAATGCCTTTTCCATAAATGCCTTCTTTTATTCTCATTAAATTTATTTGAATTATTTATTATTTTTATCTCCACATACAGGGAAACTAATTTGAGGTTAAAAAAGATTAAGTAACTCTTTCTGAGATCCTTATCTCCAGGAAATACCAAAACAGAGATATGCATTCCAGTTGTTTTATTTATTTATTTGTATTAGTTTGTTTCCCTTGTCATCCATCCAGTCAAGGAACAGTTAACCTTCCTTAATCAAATTTTAATTAAGGGGAAAGTCAAAGAAAGTTATCCATAAATTAAAACCCTGACAATTTAAATAGAAATCTATCATGAGATTGATGGGTTTAAATTTACAATAAACAGACTTGTTTTTTATTTCTATGGAACCATGACTTTAGAAATAAGCATGTCCTAGTAAATAAATACTAATATATCCACTTCTGATTCAGTTTCAGTAAAAAAAATAGTAACAATATGCCTCCTATTAAGGAAACTAGTGAATTTATATTAAAAATAATTATTAATTGAGGTTACATAGAAATATTGATAAGAAAGGGAAGGAGTATAAAAATCACCCATCCACAATGCTACAATCTGGAGATAACATTTGGTATATATGCTTTCAGATTTTAAAAAATTTTTTACACATATGTATAATTCTTTAAACAAAAAACATTATTGTACTATATAGACTCTTGAAACTACTGTAAAAATAGATTATAAGCATTTTCTCTATGAATGCATACACAGCCTCATTGTTGATCACTGCTAATATACAATTATGGATATAAAAATATTTAATTCCCTTTTGCCACACATTTCAGTTATTTTAAGTTTGACATTATTATAAATCATGCTGTAGGTAAACATCTTTGTTTATAGATATTTGCACATTTCTCTGATTATTTTCTCAGAGTATATTTCTAGAATTGAATTTCCAAGTCACAGATTATGTATATTTTTATAACTTTTTATACATTTTGACAAATTGCCTTCCAGAGTGGGGAGGTGGGGCATTCTTTTATCACAACACTCCGTCCTAATAATGTCTGATTTCCTTGTCCAAATACTATTATCTGAGTGTAAGAGAATGGCTTTGATCCATATTAGTAATATTTACCACCAAAAGGCTTTAGGGGAAAAAAAGAAAACTCATATATGTAAGTTACATGCGATTTATATCTTGTGGTTTCTAGAAAATTGTAAAAAGGGTACTAACCTCTGGATTTGGGTGCACTGTGAATACGCCTCATATAAGAGATATAAGTATATTGCTTCTAGGAACAGATAGTTGGAGACTTTCCTGGTCTGCCCTCACCAGAGGTGTGGCCATTGGCAGTACAGCATAGTAAAGGGTATAGACTGTAGAGCTGGACTATGTGCATTCAAATGCTGACTCTATTACCTACTGGCTGTGTGGCTTCTGGCAATTACTGAATTTCTCTGTGCCCGTTTCTTTACCATTAAATGGAGATTATAATAACTCCCAATTTTAGTGCTGTAAAAGGACTGAATGAATTATATATCTAAAGCTCTTCAACAGTGCCTGACAAATGAAAATACTAAATAAATATTAGCCATTATTTTTGTTTGTGTTATTGTTACTAAGCTATAGCAGTATTATTAAAAACCTAATACATAGTAGGTACTCAAAAGTGTTTGTTCAAAGAATAATAAAGAAATGGTGAATGCATGTAGAGAGTTAGTTCCTGACTAGAGACAGAGATTTGGGAACCACCTACAGAGCAATAATAGGTGAAGTGGGTAAGTGACTGATGGGTACAGCAAAGTAAGTTGAGGAATGAAGACCTTGACTCAGGAAACACTGTTCACACCTACTAGGAAGAAGAAAGTGAATTTGTAAAAGAGATTTAGGTGGAGATGGTGGTGGTGGTGATGAAGTAGGTACGAAACCAGAAGAGCAAACAAAGCAACCCTGTTCAATTGGAGCAGTGGGTTTGGATTTTAATCCTGGGAGATAAAAATGAAAAACAAAAAACAGACAAGAGGAAATAAGGATCCTTTTGCCCCTGCCCATGACTTCTGGATTTAGAAATGACATGAAATGTTAGCAATAACACTTAAAAAAACAGCCAAGAATTAAGGTACAACTCTTTCCTGATAATATTTGCAATTTTTCTAAAGCTGCACTGTCCAACATGGTAACCACTAGTCACATGTGGCTATTTAAATTTACATTTTACTTGATTAAAATTAAGTAAAAATTTAAATTTAGTTTCTTGGCAGCACTAACAATATTTCAAGTGTTCAATGGCCACATATGACTGGTGGCTACCATGCTGGTTAGACAACACTGAATTAAACATTTTCATTTCAGAGAGTTCTGTCAGAAAGTGCTGCCTTCTATGATCTGAAGGAGTAAGAGGTGTGGGGATATCAGACACCCTGGCAACAAGAAATATGAATGTTAGAGTATGGCTTTTGCATTCTGAACCTTATTTTATTCCTGAGACCAGAGTATCAGTCAGATTTCAGCAGGAAACAGAAACTACACACAAGTTGGATTGGACAACTTGAAGAGGGTTTAATAATAAGGTCTTCATTGGCTGGACCAAAAAAGAAGCCAAAGGGTGAGAGGGCCTGTAAATGTAACTCACTAAGTTCATGTGCAGAAAGAGAGACTGTGGATCTATAGGATCGAGTGGAAGATATCCAGCACAATTTACCTGGAAACTAGTAATGACCTGTGTTCTCAGGCACTGAGATCTCTGACCAAATGAAAGAGGCATGCAAGAACTCTTGTTCTTCTTTCTGGTAGTATGATATTTTCCTTCTGTCTTCTCACAAAGAGGAGTCTAGGAAGCCTTTTACTGACATTTTCCCCCACATTAGAAACACACTGTTTAAGATGTACCTGGGTGGGTTTCATTTTATATTTGGAGAGCCTGACTTGTTTTTTGTTTTTTTTTTTTGTTTTTTTTTTTTTAATAATAGAGAATTACCCATCAGTTAGGCATTACAATATACAACGCAAGTCACAACCAGGCTTGGGCATAACCTCAGATGACTAAGGTTCAGGGGTGAGGCAGGAGAAAAGGAGAGAGCCCTTTTGACTACACAAGTGAATTTGAGGTATGAAATCCTGTTTTTCTCATGGATGAAGAAATGCAGAGTTAAGTAGGGCAACATGTTTCCTTTTTGACGTCTGGATACAGTTATCAGGCAGCGTTGCTTTTTGAAAGTTAGATTGAGAGAGAAATATACACTTGGTTATTGACTTTGGCCTCCTCATAGACATTTTCTCACTACTGGCATGTTGGTAAGTTATTCAAGACAATCAGGAAGAAATTCTTATCCAACGTAAGACCACTTCTCAACCTCCACCCAACTAAAACTAATGTAGCTCTTTGCATTGTTGTGTGGTGGATATCAATATCATCATCATCATCATCATCATCATCACATTTGGAGATGTGGAAACAGATTAAGCAACTTGGACTGGATCACACAGCTGATTGGCACTGGCACTCAAAGCCTTCCAATAAATAGCTGGTGCTCTTTTGCTAAACATTTTCTGGCATATATAAAAAAAGGTATATCACTTATTTTTTTGCCTTGATTAAATTTTAATTGAAGAGAAAATTAACATTCATGAAACGAGATAGTATATCATAAATTTGAATATACTGAGGACTCATTCTATTTTCTAAGAAAAATCATTTTCTTTCTCTCCATATTTGTTCATTTTATATTTCTTATTGTTATTGCCACCATTATCTTGAATAACACAAGCTAGAAACTGAGATTTTTTTCCCCTTTCCAACTCGTATTTCAGGTCCATCCTCCAAGCCATAAAGAATGCTAAATTTCTATACCCTCTTCTCTAACCCCATTTCTCTGGTCCCATTCCTATCTTCCTTATTTCTCAACTGTTCCAGTGGTATCTTCATTGGCCTCTCTAGCTCCTGCCTCATCCCAGTCTGGTCCATTTTCCACCATGGTCCCTTGGAGACTTTCCTTAAAGCCATATCTAAGTATGCCATTCCCTTAACCATAGCAGTAATTCTCAAACTCCAGATATTACATGATTTTAGTCATAGCCACAGACTATCTATACCCAGGGCTGATTCAGCTGTTATACAGCAATATGGCCACAGTGGTTGTTAAATACTGTAAAATTACCCACTTTTTATAATTTCCCTGTTTTAAGTAATAATAACAAATCACAGGGATGCCTGGGTGGCCCAGTCAGTTAAGTGTCTGACTCTTAATTTCAGCTCAGGCCATCATCTCACAGTTTGTGAGATTGAGCCCTGCATTGGGTTCTATGCTGAGTATAGATCCTGCTTGGGAAGTCTCTCTCTCCCTCTCTCTGCCCTTCCCCCTCCCACGTGTACATGTTCTCTATCAGAATAAATAAATGGTAACAAATCACGGGTTGGAATATGCTAGTCACATAATGTTTTTATATGAGACTCATTAAATGTGTAAGTGCTAACTAAAAAGAGTTACCTACATACCACCTAAAGTCATACTAGCGTAAATGTTTCACCATTAAGAACTCTAGAATAAAAGCTTAGTTCCTTCATGTGATACTAAGACCCAGTAGAATCCGATTCCACCATCCACATCCTCTCTTATTGGGTTTTACATTTCTTTCTGTCTATAATTCTAGAAAATTATAAATTCTAACAACTAGTTTAGGTCCTTGTATAGAATATATATATAATTAATATGCACTAAACAATGAATAAAAATCACCTGCCTGTCTTGTCCTATTAGATGTTAAGCTCCCTTAAATCAGGATTTATTATGTTAGTCATTTCTCTCTCTCATAATCTCTTTTTTCCCCTCCAGAACATTGTAGACACAATGTTTTTGAAGTGAAGTTCTAGGAAGTACGTTGATAAAACACACTACTGGAAATAAAAAAACTAAAGGACTAAAATGAGCTACTCATTGTAACAGAGATGGTGTGACTTGAGGTAGGTCTTGAACTAAGGGTAAACAGAGAGAAGAGGATAGGGAATTCCAGCTGCGGGAGTGAATAAAAGGTCAAGGTTCAGGAAATCATAACTGACTTAGCTAGAGTGGACAGTGTGCATTTGAGAGTAGGTTTCTGTGTAGCAAAGAATTTAACCTTGCTCAAAGAGAGGTCTGGTTTTGCCCTTGGCTTCTGGGAGGTAATCTTAGAATGTCATGCCTGGAAGGAATGTCTTTATCTGCGTGGGGCTCTTGGATCACACTGGATAGTCTGACAATGAGATTTAGGGTACAGGCTTTGGATTACATGGTGTCAAGAGTGAGATCATCTACATAGGCAATCAATCATGCCTATTAAGATGGATCTCCATAAAAACTGTGGACAACAAGGTTTGGATGAGCTTCCCTGGTTGGCAATATCCCATGTGTATTGTCACTTTGGGACCAGGAGAATAACACTGCCCTGATTCCACAGGGAAAAGGCAATTTCAAGTTACATGTTTGAAACCCTCATGGACGCTACCCAATGGGGCTATCACCTTGGATGATTTGTAATGTGTATCCTTTACCTGTAACAAACTGTAGCTGTGGATATAACCACTTTTAGTGTGTCCTGTGAGTCCTTCCAGTGAATGACTGTACCTGAGGGTGGTTTTGAGAACTTACAGTTGGTATCAGAAGTGAGGGAATCTTTTGTGCACTCTTCCTTCTAATTTTCCCACTTTCCAGCTCAGTTTAGATCTAAAAGTATTTTTTTAATGTTTATTTATTTTAAGAGAGGGAGACAGATAGAGAGAAAGAGTAAAGGGGAGAGGGGCAATGGGAGAGGGAGAGAGAGAGGGAGAGAGTGAGGGAGAGAATATCCTAAGCAAGCTCCAAGCTCAGCATGGAGCTGGATGCAAGGCTTGATCTCATGAACCTTGAGATCATGACCTGAGTTGGAATCAAGGGTCAGATGCTTAACCAATGGGCCACCCAGGCACAGCTAAAATAATTTTTTAAAGCCCAATACTTGAGGGACCTCACTATCTGCAGCAGATGTAAAAGGAATTGCTGCAGTTGCAGCAGGGCCATAGGCTTCACATCTGGCTGGTTGTCCTTTCTCTTACTTGCCATCGTAGTCCTCAGTCCCATCTGCAAAGGAAAAGGCCATGCAGAGCACCCTCTGAAGACCCTCATCACTGGCTGGATGCTCTGTTAGAATAAGGAGAGGACAGTAACAGTTTTTGAAAACTTACTGAATGTAGCCCTGTGCAAACTATTTCATGGCATTTTGTTTAATCCTGAAATCACCCTGGAAGGTAGGTATTTGCCCCTTTAATATGCATTGAAAATAGGCTTAGAACAATTAGGAGCTAGCCCAAGGCCACACAGTGAGTGCAAGGCAGAGCTGGGATTAGAAAGTCATCAGAAGTTCAATTTGATCCTTCAATAACAGGGAGATAACTTAGGAGCTTGAGCAGGGCAGAGATTTCACAAAATAAGCCTTGGAGGAATATGTGGTGTCAGTGTGGAACAGAGGGAAGAATGGAGATGCTAGGAGATGGTTGAAAGATGAATAGAATCATGGATAGCTGTGATTCAAGCAGGCTGCTAGAGCTCCAGTATAGATACAATTTAACTTCACAGAGTCCTGACCTTTTAGATCAGCACTGAAGAAAAGAACCTCCTGGACCATTGCTCTCTGCCCCACCTCTTTAAATAGTGAAGAAAAAGAAACATCCTCTGTGTTTAATTTTTTTTTAAAGCTATTTCATTTTAAGTCACTCATGATTTCACCTGTCAAAGGACAAGCTTTACCAGAACTAGGGGAAAAAATGAATAAAACCTAGAGAAGATCACTAAAGAGCTCTCAAACATGAAAGTGTTTCAGTGGTATCTGTGAAAGAAATGAAAATCCTGGTGACCTCTGACAAACCGGAGTCAAAAACAACTTACTTTGTGAGATATAATTTCTTGACTTGAAGCATTTTACACATAAAGTCCTAACTGGCAAACAATCTAGGGAATCGGGAAGCTGATATGATAATAGCTGATGAGTGCTATTCACTAACTCTGTTACATGCCCATCATGCATTCACTCATGTAATAATCACACTAACACTGTGTGTGAGGCAGGTGTATTTAGACTACTCAGCTGTTATAGCACAATTGCAGTTAGATCAGTTTGTAATCTGTCATTTCATGTATATTTTGTTTTCTAGAATGTAAGTTCATTACGCACAGACCTGATTTGTTTTACTCTTTTACTCTTTACTATTTAATTTCTTGATGCTCATGAACCTTGTACCTAACTGGTACTTGATAAATTTTCTGAAAATGTACATTTAGTATGTATATCCAGCCCCAAATCCAAACTGAGTTCTTCTGACCCTCAGATAAAGTTTTAGAAAATGCAGTAGGGACCTAGGATGGTCATTTAGGCTACCATAAACTGGCCTCTTAGCTTATCTCTCAATTGACCTTGTTTGTGTCTCAATGGCTGACCAATCCAAACTTTAATTTCTTATCTATGAAATGAAATGTTTGAATTAACGACTTCTGAGGTCTCATAAATTTTTGTGAGGCTGTGAATGTGTGAATTTCAGTAGTAGGTATTTTAGATGAACTCATCTTTGAGAGAAGTGAAGCCTGTCATACGTGACATTGGCCATGCTGCAAACATGCTTCTTCTAATATTATGATGTTTTTCCTTCTTGCCTAGGGTATCCCAATAAATCCAGTAAAATTGGGCATCTGTTCACATTGGTGGATTTTACTACAAATAAAAAGACCTACCTCCATATTCTGGTTCTGTCATCACCTGATGATATTGGGCCTCTTTGGCTTTCCAGTTCTCAGTCAATGATAATAATATTGCATAATAATAATAATAATAATAATAATTAATAATAATAATCTAACATTCCTGGATTGCCAATGCCATAGGCTGAATGCTTGTGTATCCTTTATATTCATATGTTGAAACATAATTCCCTACGTGGTGATATTTGGAGGTGGTCTTTGGGAGGTGTTTAGGTCATAAGGGCAGAGCCCTCATGACTGGGATTAATGCCCTTATTAGAGAGACCCCAGAGAATTCCCTCGTCCCTTCCACCATGTGAGGACACAGTGAAAAGACAGCCATCTATGACCCAGGAAGCAGGCTCTCACAAGACACTGAATCTACCAGTGCCTTGATTTGGACTTTCCAGCCTCTATAACCGTGAGAAATAAATTTATGTTCTTTATAAGTTACTTGTTCTATGGTAATTTGTTATAGCAGCCTGGGCAGACTAAGCCAGCCAGGTACGATATATGCAATCATTTTTTATTTTTAATCTATTTTAATTTGTAAGACAGTGTTATCAAGCAGATTTTTTTATTGCCATAAATGACTATGGAGACAGAGATTTAGAAGTAATTTGCCCAGGGTCTCACATCTTAAAAGTTGTTAGGAAAAGGAATTGAAGCAGATACCTCTGATCTATAGATTTGAAGACTTTAGCCATTATATTTCTAGCTTTTGAAATGCGTGAATTTGGAATGGATTTTGTTTTTTGTAGTGCATAATTCTTTGTAAAAATCTGATGGGAGTTATAGTGTGATTTCTCCCCCAAAATAATTATATCACTCAATATTTTGGAGGCAATGTCAAAGATATTATAGGTTTCCTAAAATGTAGCAATTGGGAAATTCAGGGAAAAAAAACAATGAGAAAAGAATACCCCACCCACCTCAAATCTGAACTAGATTTATTCTAACAGCACTTTCTAGAATAGACTTTCAGAAGCCTATGAGGAAAATTTAAGAAAAGTCACAAAAAGTGCACTGAACCTCTTTCACCATAAGTGTGTATACTATGGATTTCATTGTACTGAGCGCCAAAACAATATCCTTTCCTGCCTGTAGGCTGGAAGACTCAGCCTGGTTGCTGATTACCACCATTGTCACGAGTTTCCATGTTTGCTCCAAGTTCTCAGATTTCTGTTTTTCAAGTTTAATTTGCCCGGGACATTGCAGGAAGAGAAACCGTGGGGGCATGATTAAAAGCATATGGCGTATGAGGTGGGGAGGGGGAGCAGTGAGCACAGCCGGAGGGAGGAGGATTGCTAAATAGAGTGTTTCTAATAAAGGAGAGTGGGAGAGTATTTGCTGCTTTTGCTTGGGCTAAACTATACTGTGTAATACTCCTCCCTTTTGCCCTTCAGGCCTAGAGTGTAAGATAGAGAAGGTTAGGGAACTATGATGTTAGGGTATCCAGTTGTCACATTTATCTATCTATCTATCTATCTATGTATCTATCTATCTATCTTTCTATCTATCAATGTATCTATCATCTATCTCTCATCTCTCTCTTTTCCTGGAGTGCTTTTATATTTACCAAATGATATAATGACAGGTGTGTGTGTGTGTGTGTGTGTGTGTGTGTGTGTGTATTCTCCTATTAAACAGATGGAAGGACAGTGGTGGATCCCAAACTTGACCTGGAAGCATACCTCCTTGGGAATGTTTTGAAGCTATACATTCATGGGTTCACCCAAGGCTCACTAAATCAGACTCTCAGGGGAGCCGCCATTTGCCTTTAAGTGTACATCCTCACCTTGTGTTGTCAATTACCTCTATCAAAATAAAGCCTAAATGGACTCCCAGGATATTACTTCTGTAAAGGAACCTAACACCCATTGAAGTGGGTACTTAGAGATTTTTGGCTGCTCAGTCCATTCTACCTTTTTCTGATTTATGATAGCCATGTTTCACTTCAGGAAATAATCACTCCCAATCATGTGCAGATTTCATTGTATTTATAATGTACTAGTCTTGTTCTCACCTGACCAGTGGGAAGTCAGAGAGATAAACTAGGTCAGTGGTTTCTCTCTCTCAAGAGTGTATGAAGAGATGGAAAGACAGATTCAAAAAAAGAAGAAAAAGAGAAAAGAAGGACCAAAATGCTTTGGTATGGACATATTAGTTAGAATGTACAGGAATTCCTCCTTCCAAGGTCTCCAGAGCCTTTCTGGTCCCTGCCACTTCCTGGCCTGGTTCTCCAGGTCTCCTCAATTGTGTGAGCCATTTAAATCCTTCCAGTAAATTGCTTTTAGACTTGTAAGCCAGAGACTACGTGAGTCACTTTTCCACCTTTCTAATCCAACACATTTATTTTATACGAGAAGAAACAGAAACCCACAGACCCTAAATTCCCTGCTTTAAGACACCAGATTAAGTGGTGGCATTAGGACTGGAATCTGGATCTCTTGGTTTTGGGGATGAACAGTAGGTATTGGTTTGCCTTTATCAAATGGTTCCTCAATTTTGTTTAACCTTGGTGTGGTCTTCTAGAGTCTTTTAGAAGTTATGCCAATAGGAATAATGTCACATTGGTAGACACAATTTTCTTCAGTTCTCAAAATATTTCTTGGGCCAGTGGGTCTTGCTGCCTGCTGCCCTGCCTCTGGCAAGTGCCTATTTTAGAAGTTTCTAAAGAAGATGAATGCTCTTGTCTTCTGGTGCACCTGGACCAAAATGCCAGATCTATGGGGAGAAGACACTTTTTTTCCCTGAGCTAGTGGGTTGCCTGGGGCCCTAAGATATGGTATTGATTGAGGATGGTTGGGTTGAAGAGGTAGGTCAGTCATACTATTTTAATCTTGACTTTTCCCCCAAAGACACTATTGCACACATTATGTAGAAATATTCATGCTAGTTAAACCTCATCCTCAGAGATGGAGTCTGAGCTGGTTAAAGTCTATTGGTTGAGGAGGAATTAAAAGACATAGGTAGTAGAGGTTTTAGGAGGTGCCTGAAAGTAATTGTTTCTTCTTGATTGTGATCAATTACTCCTATTTCCATATCATTCAAAACACTGGACTAGTAATGGTTCTATTTTAACCCATTTTTACCATTTAACATATTTTTATTTATATAGTACTTCACATTACATACTATTAAATTATTCCATTACTCAGAAAGTAAACTTTTTATTTTATTGTATTTTATTTTATTATTTTATTATTTGTATTTTTATATCTTATTTTGTTTTGTTTCATTTTATTTTATTCTATTTTATTTTAGAGAGAGTGCAAGCAGGGGAGAGGGGCAGAGGGAAAGAGAAACAAATCTTAGGCAGGCTCCACACTCAGAGAAAAGCCTGACACAGGGCTCTATCCCATGATCTTGGGATCATGACCTGAGATGAAATAAAGAGTCAGAGGCTCAACCAACTTAGTCACCCAGGTACTCCCCAGAAAGTAGACTTCTATGAGTGAAGGGTACTTCTAGAGGGGTTAAAAGCATGTCCAAGGTAATATATGCTCTATAAGTAGTATGGGACCAGTAACCTGGAAACCCTAAAACCTTGACCATGGGCCTTGCACCCTGGCTGCCCTTTCTTTTCCTATTAATTTCTGTCATCGTGGTGGCAGTTTCCTTGGGGAAGAAAGGAGAGGATAGGTATTAAAGATACTAGAGAGGGTTTCAAGTTGGATGTGGGAGTTTCCTGACTATAAATAAGACCTTACTGTATTGTGCCTCCACTGTTCACTAGAGACTTAGTAATTTGTCAATAAATTTATTCATCGAAACATTTCCTACTTTCTTATTATGTGCCTCCAGTTTCAAAGGGGAATAAATCACAGCACCCACCACATTGGTTCCCAAACTGGTCCCTGTACCCAGAGGGCAAGGAGCAACTGAAGAATGAGGCACACCTCTCGAGATTGGTAGGTGACAGGTTTAATAAGTGAAGGAATTTACATAGAAAGCTTAACTTGAGCAGCCTGAAGATGACTCCATCTCCATACTTGCCTTCCAGAATCTAAAGTTTATACAGAGGCCTTAACTGGTTCAGTTACATATTCAGTCCAGTTGATTTCAACAACACCTTTTCTTAAGACTACATACATCCTAAACAGCTGCTAGTATGGAAATAGCAGGCAGGATGTCCCATTCCAAAGACATGGGAGGGGGTAAGGAGCCTCCAATTGCCCAGATCCAGCTGACAAGTCAACCTGTGGTCACATCTTCTTGATGACTCTAACACACTCTCAAAGAGCTTTCTGTTTAGTGGATTAGTTCTAAGGCTAAGATCAAGGAAAAAGAACTAACGTTTTGAGGATAGCTAGCATATGCTATTTATACTTATAATTTCAGATAATGCCTTTTACAATTAGTTGTAGGAGAGTTGCTTTTCTCCCATAGGTTCATAGTGTTACATAGTAATACACGTATTGATTTACTGTACCTGGCACTTGGTAAATTCTCAGTAATGGCATCTATTGAATAATTAGTTAAATCACACACCTGTGATCATTTTATACCATCAATCTTTTTAAAAAGTCATCGTTTCATTGTATCATGGCTTACAAGATGATATCTGAACTTCTAAGTGCGAATTACAGTAAAGGCCTTCACTATCAACCCAAACAACCTCCCCACCCTTGCTATTTTATATTCCATTTTATACTACTTAATGTAATTTTTTAAAAATTTTCTGGAATAACTCCTATTTATCATTCAATATCTGGTTCAAAGCTTGTGTCCTTTGGGAGGATTTTTAATCCTTTCCTCCACTGAGAACTCCACTCTAGAACCTTTGCAAGCACTATAGTTACATATTTTTGTAACTCTCTTTCCCACTAGATAGTGGGAAAAGATCAGAGACTCTCTTAATCTCTTTCCTTTCTGTTTTGGTCCCTGATATAGTACCTAGGATGAGGTAAGGGTTTAGCATATGTTTGCAAATTGAGTAGGTATCCACATATTATGAATTGGAAAATTTCAGAGTTATACTTAAAAAAATATATATGTAGGTATGAAATGTTTTACATTAGAAGGGACATTTGGAGAGAAGTAAAAACTAGCTTCTCTTTTTCTTTTTTTTCTTTTTCTTGCCAGAAAGCAACTTTGAAATAATCTGAAATTATCTGACCTCTATCTCATTCAAAGGTGGATGGAGTATATTAGCTCCCAAGCGGAGTGGCAATTGTTAAATATTTGCCAAAATTATCCCAAAATGTTCACAATGGGTTTCTTTGATGCTATATTCATGAGTATGTTTGAATGACTTGATGGTTCAACAACATTTTAACATAAATATTAATTAAGCACGTATTATTGCCAAGCGCTATTTTAGGCATGTTAAGGCAACGTCAAGATGGATAAATATAGTCCTGCCCTCAAGAAACTCATGGTCCAATTGGGGAGACAGAGACACATATATATCGAGGTGCTTTTAATTGCAACCAATGGAAATCAATTTGATCTGGTATAAGTTAAAGAGAGGGAATTTATGAAGATAAGAAAAGATTGTCTTACTAAGGTCACAGGCAAGAATACAACTGGACCTAGGGAAGAGACTGAACACAGGACCCAGACAGCCATCAAGATTCTCTCCTCCTTGTATTCTGCTCCTTTCTAATTATCTGCTTCTTCTGCTGTCCCTGGACATAAGCACCTGTACTCCTTTGATGCCTGTGACAGAAAAGTGCTGGCCATGTCATGCCACTTTTGTTTTTGTAACAAGTCAAACCTATTCTAGGGCTTTTTGATCTCTCTGTCTTTCCATTCTCCAGTCCTCTACCTTCCCATTCTTTTAAGTGCTTTTTCACTTTTCTCCCCTTTCTGTCTTGCTCCTGATTTAAAATTCTCAGAAAAGGCTCTGGTTGGCCCAACATGTCAGGTGGCTACTTTTGAGCCAATCATTTGTAGACAGGATGGGTTACATTTAAAGAGTGGATCTGTGGGGTGTCTGGCTGGCTCAGTTGGTTAAGTGTCCCACTCTTGATTTTGGCTCAGGCCATAATCTCACGGTTCATGAGATAGAGCCCTGCATCAGGATTCTCTCTCTCTTCTCTCTGTGCCTCTTCTCCACTCATTCATTCTCCCTCCCTCTCTCTCTCTCTCTCTCTCTCTCCTCTCTCTCAAAATAAATCAATAAAATTAAAAAAAAAAGGTGGAAATGTATGTGGCAGAGGGAAGCTCATTGGTAGGGCCATGAGCTGAGTGCCTTGTGTCACTCTACCCCATTTTCCCTGGGAAGATCTGAGACTAGGGCTGAAAGCAGCCCTAGTAGAGTCCTCCCTGAGTTCAAAAAAATAAAAGGTGGATTTGGGGAATTTCACTTGTACCTCTTACTCCCCAAGATGTTGATTATCATAGAAAGAAGTTGGGCAGACAACCCAAAAGGTGCTTTCCCTACAACAAGGTATAATGTCTTGTGCAGTAATATGATGTAGGTGGGATCAGAGTTTAATTCATATTAATTCTGCTTTTAAGGTGCATGGCATGGAGGTAGTGACCATAAAATAAAGACCTTCTGGGGGGTTGGTTTTTGGTTTGGGTCTTTAAGATGATGTGGCACAGCAATCCCTGAGTCTAAAATGCTTAAAAGGTATAACAGAGTAAATAAAAATTAATAGCATGCAAGCAAATCACCTAAGTACTTGCAATTCTGAAAAGAATTCTCTGGAGGAAATGTATCCTATAAATCTCATAAAAATAAATGAAAAATAATGTTGGTTATCATGAGCTAAGTGGGAGAGTATATTGTATACCCAGGAGAGAATATCCTTTTTTCTTCCTCCTAGCTCTGTTATAGAAAGTGTTAAGACATTTTACCACCCTGGCTCTTGATTTGAAAATGATCCATGAGCCATGAAATATTAGTGGGAGTGAGTATATTGGTACTATGACCATTCTGGGATATTAAAATGCCATTGACATCCATAACTACCAATGTATAAAAATAACAAATGCTAATGAAATGACCCAAGTGCTGAGAGCATGCAGTTTGGCCCTTGTCAATGTTTCCTTCATGAAATATAGGCCACTCTGCTTCCCTTGCTTACGTCAGACTGTCCAGGAGAATATGCACTTCATTATTCCTCTGCTATCCATCAAAACTTCTGTGCTCAAAGAGTATTAGGGGGAAATAGTGCCTTATCTTTTCCCCTTTTTTGCAGACCAAAGTGCTTATTGAATAATGGAGTTAATATTTTAGACTGAGGAAGTGTTTCCCTGGGCACAAGTAGTCTGATTATATGTTTGGAATTATCAACAAATATGATTCATTATGGATTACATGTTTGTGCCCTCCCCCCCATTCATACATTGAAGTCCTAATCCCCAGTGAGATAATATTAGGATATGGGGCTTTCTGGAAGGTAGTTAAGTTTAGATAAGGTTACAAGGGTGGAGCTCCCATAACAGGATTAGTGTCCTTATAAAAAGAGATAGAGACAAGCGCTTGGTGGCCATATAAGGGTATAGCGGGCTCTACAAGCCAGGAAGCAGGCTCCCACCAGATATCATGTCTGCCAGTGACCTGATCTTGGACTTTCCAGCCTCCATAAGTGTGAGAAATAGATGTCTGTTGTTTAAGCCACCAGTCTGTGGTATTTTTGTTATAGCAGTTCAAACGAAGACACTATTCTTCCCTGACAAAGCCTCAATGATATATTTTGTAATAAGATGCAAGTTTGGTATTTATCTAATAAAAGCATGTGACTATAGTTGAGAGCCATGCACCGAGGGCTATATATATACATATATATATATATATATATATATATATATATACACACACATATATATATGTATACATATATATATGTATATATATTTCAAATTTTGGAAAACTATTGATCAGAGTGGTAAAAAATGATATTATTTGGGTTGTTTATCAAGTATCTATTAAATGCCTACTGTATACAGAGCATTGCTTTAGACACTAAGCATTGTTTAGATACTAAAGAATTATGAGCTATTGTTCTCATATAGAAGATGAGACAGGTGGAATAATGATATGAAAATGCTTAAGGAGGAATATACCAGTGTCTGCTAACTATCACCTAAGAACTAACTGAATATAAAACACCAAGAAAAAATAATGTTAAGGTGATCAAGACTTCAACAGATTCATAAGCAAAAATAATGAACAGACAATTCACAAAAGTGAAAATATTGCTCATATACAAAGATGGGAGGATGTTCATTTTCATCAGTAATCTAGGAAATGCAAATGAAACCAACAACACTGAATCCCCCATATCAACTTGGTGACTTCTCTTTTGCTTTGTAAAGAAGACGATACTCCTCCATGCAGGCAAGGTTGCACAACCCATTGAGGAGTTACTTGGCAAGCTGTCACAAACATCTTCAAACATTCACACCCTTTGACTCTGATAATTCCAATTCTGGGAACCTCTCTCCTAAAGAAATAGCTAATTCTAACAACAAAAAAGCTTTCTGCGGTGAATAGCAGTAACTTTTTTAATGGTAAAAAGTTGAAAACAACATAAATTCCTGAATTGGGAGAGTGATTAAGTAAATTATTGTAAATCTACTTAAGAGCAACATTTATTGACTGCTTACACTGTGCCAGACTCTGCCTTTAATTTTCATAAAAACTTCATTATTATTCCAATTTTACAGATAGGAAACTGAGGCTTTTAAAAATTTTCTTTAATGTTTATTTATTTTTGAGAGAGAGACAGCCATGAGTGAGGAAGGGGCAGAAAGAGGGAGACACAGAATCCAAAGTAGGCTCCAGGCTCTGAGCTGTCAGCACAGAGCCCAATGCAAGGCTCGAACTCACGGACCATGAGATCATGACCTGAGCTGAAGTCGGATGCTCAACCGATTGAACCACCCAGGAGCCCCAGGAAACTGAGGCTTACAGAGGATAAATAAGTTGCTCAAGGTCACCCAAGTAGCATGTGGCCAGGCAGGGATTCAAATCTAGGTAGTCTTAGACTGATGAAATAATTTATAGGTGTGTAATAAGTTCATATAGCATACATAATACATGAAAAGTACTTAGGAAAATACTAAATTAAAACAGCCCGATACAAAGTGAGACCACTGTATGATTCAAAACTATGTTCAAAACCAAACATACACACACACACACACACACACACACACACACATATATACACACACACACATATGTGTATATAGGTATAGATTCTAAATTTTGCTGGTTTTCAAGGTCTTCCTTTTGATTCTACATCATTCAAATATTTCCCACTACTAAACCATCTAGGTTATTTTTCTGCCCCTCTTTCTGCTTATATACATCATATAATTTATAAATGAATTCTCATCTTTTCTTAGGCTATCCCCTGCTCCCACTCCTCTGTAGGTATATTTCAAAGCCCCATGTCAGTTCTACCTCCTCCAAGATCTAAGACTGCTCCAGCTCATGCTGACCACTCAGTCCTCAGACATCCCTTGCACAGATAGATGACCTGTCACAATTTTCCACTGAGTCCCACACTGTCTCACTTACTCATTACTTCATGTGTATGTGTGTGTTCTTCAGACTGGCCTGCCTGATTCTTGAGGATAGAAGTTACTTTACATGTCTCTTTATCTCTCCAGCAGCTCTTACCAGAGGACTGAGCACAAAGAAGGCCCTAAACTCACATGTTCATTGAAACAAGTTTTTAAGTTCTAAAATCCTTAGTAAAGGCTTATTGTTACTGTATTTGTTGCTTTTGCTTTAAAATAGAGAAAATTGGGGGCACCTGGGTGGCTCAGTTAAGTGTCTGACTTAAGTTCAGGTCATGATCTCACGGTTCCTGAGTTCGAGCCCTGCATTGGCTCTGTGCTGACAGCTCAGAGCCTGGAGCTTGCTACGGGTTCTGTGTCTTCCTATCTCTCTGCTTCTCCCCTGCTTGCACTCTGTCTCTCTCTCTCTTCCAAAAATAAATCAACACTAAAAAAATAAATTAAAAAAAAAAAATAAAACAGAGAAAATTTTGGGGGCACCTAGGTGGCTCAGTTGGGTAAGCGTCTGACTTTTGATTTCTGCTCAGGTCATGATCTCATGGTTCATGGGTTCAAACCCATGTTGGGCTCAGCGTTGACAGCATGGAGCCTGCTTGGGGTTCTTCCTCTCCCTCTCTCTGCTCCTCCCCCACTTGTGCTTTCCCTCTAAACAAACAAACAAACAAACAAACATTTAAAATAGAGAACATTTTTAACAGGGCTTTATATCAAACACTAAGAAGTCTGATAGAGGAGTCAGACTTCAACACTTAAAATAATAATAGAATATTCAAATTGGAAAAGATCTTTGGGGTCATGTAATTCAACAAACAAACAAACAAACAAACATTTAAAATAGAGAACATTTTTAACAAGGCTTTATATCAAACACTAAGAAGTCTGATAGAGGAGTCAGACTTCAACACTTAAAATAATAATAGAATATTCAAATTGGAAAAGATCTTTGGGGTCATGTAATTCAACTCCTCATTTTTCCAATAAGGAAAACGAGACCCAGCAAAATGCAATACTTGGCCCAAGTTCTATAGGAGTAGAAGTAGAACTAGAATCCAGGGCTCACACTTCCCAGGTGGGAGCCGAGATGGACCAAATGACACTGCACTATTCCCAACCACATTTAGATAACTCCTCCTCTCCCCTTGGGCTCCATTCTACACTTGCCCCATTTTCTGTTTTTGTTTTTGCTTTTCCCTAGTCCAAAACATGAACCTCAAAGCCAAATCGTCCTCAGAATGCAAAGGTCCTGAAATAACTTCCTTCCCTGCTAAGGACAAGAAGAGAGAGTTTATTGAACATCTTTCTCTTTCCTGGTTCTTTTGGCCTTCCTGATTTTCTGCACACTCTGGCACAGTCTTCCCTGCGTGTCTGTGGAGAGACAACCTCTGCCAGATTCTGCATTCAAAAGTTTTAGGCTTTATTAGAAAGAGCTGTAACATTTTGACCACAGTACATCAAGCCCTCTGACACGCAACCACATGGGCAGCTAAGCGCCTTTGAACCCATAATTTGACACTTGTTTTTATTTTTAAAAATTCATTAATCTTCATTAGGCATCGTACTCTCCATCCAGGTCAGCACTGGCATTTCCTGATCCCACCGTCTTTATGGGGAAAAATCTTTTTCTCTGATGACTTGGGTGAGTAAGTATACACACTCACAAGAGCATGGTTCTTAAATGATGTTTATTATGTAACATATGGTGGAAAATTAAAAAGGCCTGCAGCAGTCACTAAGGTGTGCTAGCTAGCAGTCCCTCCCTGATAGTGACTCCTGGTGGTCCACCCTGGCCAGAGTGGTGGCCCTGGAGGCTCACGTTGCCTCTAGCTCAGGACAGTATGCTCTGAGAAATGATTGAATGTGACTTTTCATGCTTCCCTGAAGCCTGCTAATGGAACCTCGCATGATGATGCAGAAGGCAGCTTGCATTGCAACACCCTGTAATCTGGCTGGAATTAAATGAGCTTAAATAACAAATGCTCAGATCGTGGTTACTAATTAAGAGTGATGCCAGAATGCCTATAAGTTTTACATATGTTCCTCATTTGGCTGAAATTTGACAATGAGTAATGCAACACAGACTTGGTCACCTGACCTCTAGGCAGCCGTGCTAGTTGGCTTGGAGCTAAGATCCTAGTGTAAACCCTGGGGCTGTGAGTCAGACTGTGCCTTAAAGACCACTGCATTAACCAGAGTGGCCAGTCAGGGCATGTTGTATGTGTTGGGGGGTGGGAGGAGCGGGGTGGACAGAGGGAGCTTTGCCTTGCAATGAGGTGAGAATAAATGCCAAAGCCAGGTAGCAGGAGGGACATAAATAATTAATAGAGGCCTCCATCACCTAGCAACTAAATATACTTACGTGTGTCTTACTTATATTTTATACCTAGGAAACAAGGGAAGACTGAATCCAAAGAGAAAATCAGGTACTATGTTGCCACCCCTCTCCAGTGACCTTCTTAGAAGATGTTCCTTGCAGCAAGACTATAAAATATACAGCTTCTAGTGCAGGACCTGCCTCTCAGCATAGCCAAAATTCATTACTGGTAAGATGCAGTCCCTTTACCAACTTTTCAAGTTCTCCCCCTTGAGCTTTCCTTGTCGTTGGTCTTTCCATGTCCTAAACCTTAGCTCTGCTCCCTGGGACATGCTGATTTTATACATACAACAGATTTCTCTTATTTGGTCTTGAACCTTATTCTGGGATATACCTCAGCACATGATCAACACTGGGACATGATCTAGTCTAATGAGACTCACCCCGTCTTTGCTAGTTCTGGAATCACCACAGTCCCTCACCCCCAACTTCCCTTTAATTGTATCCCTAATATTAAGGCAATGTTTCGATTTCAATTAGTCATTTTTTTCTATAAGGAAAAGAAAAATAGTTCTTATACCTATGTCTCTATCTTACTCTCAGCCTGCTTCTCACATCTGTATAACCTGCCTGGTCACATAGGACCCTTCCCCTGGGAGGACTTTTCAGAGATTCTATCCTCACAGTTTGGTGGCAAAGAGCATAGGCTTTACATCAGACAAACCTATGTTCTAATTTTGGGCTTTTCCCACTGTGACAGATGACTTTTTCTGAGTCTCAGTTTCTCCTCTATAAAGGGTAGATAATAATACCTGCTGCACAAAGTTATTGTGAAGATTAAGGGAAATAATGTACCCACCACATTTAGCACAGAACTTGTGCAAACAGGCAGTCAAAAATAGTAACTAATAATATTATTAACATTCTTCTCTTTCTCTGGTTACTTTCTGTGTGACCTGAATTTTTGGTGTGAGTCAACAGTATTGGGTGGTAGGGAACAGAGATGAATGCTCCAATTTAGTAGATTGTTGAATACTCTAAAACTTCTTCAGGACTATACAGGAATTGGGCCATGGTTATAGTCATCCAAAATTCAGACCTCTGATAAAAAATTTAATCAGACAGACTTCTTTTCTCACCTTGGACCAGCTTGCACAGAATGTCTCCTATATGACCAGAATAAGGAGATTGTGACAAATTTGACAAAAAGTAAACACTACTTTTGGTTTGGGGACTTGGGAATTCCAAGACCAAACAACAACTCAAGTTACTGTAGAGTATGTAAGACAGATGTGAAGGTCCAACAATATAATTTCCCTCTGTGCTAAAGCTGGTGAACCGTAGAAGACAGCTTTAACTAAAGAGAAAATCTACCGAGGTCTCCTGCCGGGAGCTGTTATATGAATGGAGTGAGTTTTAATTTTAGTCTGCAGATATGAGCTCTGTAACACAGCACCACTGTCACCAGCAGCCCTGGCTTTGTCAGAATGGCTCTACCTCTTTGTAACCCTAGCAGCTTGGCATCAGAGTCTCGCGTTTCAATGTATTAAATATTTACCAACAACCTATTGGCCATATGTCATTGGAGCATGTGTGGTGACAGACTCACTACTCGGCACCTTTTCAAGTGGATTCTGTAGGATCTGCAGGGTTCTGTAGGCTCATAGATCCTTTTTAATAACCAAGTCTTTTATTCTTTTTTGTCCTCCTGTTCACTAAGCTGGTATCAATATCATATGCAGGTTCTGAGGGAGTGAACTCGTTCCGTCATTCCTCCTTCTATATTCTTTCTTCTTGGGGCATCATGAAGGGTATCAGTATTCCCTATTCATTGCTTGTTTGTCTGACGGTACTTGTTTTAGCTATTGTACAGGTGCAGCAGTGTTCTCCTTTAGAAAATGAAATTATTCTGAGAGTTGAATTCTGCTTACTTTGCTTATTTGCCAATGAGTTCTGATTCATTTTATGCTGTGTAAAGGAAAACTCACCTGAACTCATGAACTTTGGATTTAAACTTGTTGGGGTTTCAAATTGAAAGCCATTCCATAGATAACATGTAGCAGTTTATGACATAAACATCACTTGAGAAATGTTTTGAAATAAATTGTATATCTGATTGGAATTAACTAATCCTATCAGGAATCAGATATTTTCCATTTTGATATCCCAGATCCACTCAACAGGCATTTTTTGAGTTCCTATTATATTTTTCCCTCTTTGATAGGCATAAGAGCTGAAAAGATCAATAAGATAGTTTTCTGCCGTTTTCTACATGGAGGGTCATGGGACTGGTTCATTGAGTTTTTTGAAAATGGTAGCTTTCTTTCCCTATGCCTTTGGTTATATGAAATGACAACTTTTATTTCTAGAGAAACTTACTTAAAGAAACACACTTTTCAGAGTTCATAAATTCATAGCTTTATCAGTTATTTAGGGCCAATGTGACTTTAACTCTCCCACTGTCTCTACAATCTATAATTTTTGAAGATTTACAATAATGGATCTACATTTGAGTTTTTCTCTTATGTTTGTATATGAGATATTACCACTGACTTTTGATTCTGCAAGGCACCTGGATATTGTGTCATTTTCCATGGGGTGAGGGAAAAATGATCTGAATTTAAACTTATTAAAGATGTTTGTGTTTAGTACTACTCAGTTGATGCTTTTACATGTATTGTGTGAAATGAAGACATGTCATTAGTCCAGAGTTTCAATTCATTCTGAATTTGAGCACCAAAGCAAGGAAAGCCCTTGAGAGTAAAGTCTGGACCAGATTTCAGCCATGACTCAATATCTACTTTCCTCACAGTTCAGTGCCATATACATGTGTGTATGTGTGTGTATATATATATATGTATATATATATATATATATATATATATATATATATTGCTAAGTAATCATGTTTTAAGAATATAAAAATCTTGATTATGTAAGTGATAATAGATGACAATAGATGAAGTGAGAAAAATGACTTATTGGCTACAGCCAATCACAGTTATTTAATATTTTAATGTACCAGCAGGTAGTACACATAGTAGGAGGCACTGGTTTTGCTCTACCAGCCTAGAACAGGCAAAGGTAGAAAACAATACATGTTTCAATATTAATAAAAAAGGTATATACTGGTTGTATTATATGTGGCAATTTATGTTACAATTGGTTTCAGTTTACTGTATGATCTATATGCCTAATCTTTAAATGCTTAAGAAATGAGGTGTTATGGTTATTGCATGAGTAATGTCAGTGGAGAGAGCTCAGACTTGAGAATTGAGTGCTAAAGTTGCTATTCCTGATTTTACTACCTCACTTTAAAGGCTTTCACATGCTCAATCTCATAATGTGTTATGATCAAGATTAAGGAATTGTCCAGATTTTGGTGATTTCAAAACAACTGGTTCATCACAACCAATAACACTAGAAGCTGATATTTTGTTGTGTTTACTTAGTGCCCAACACTTTTTAAGTGTTCTCCATGTATGTATTTACTCATAGCACCCCTAGGTAGGTACTGTTATGTCTCCATTCTTTCGTTGAGGAAACTGAAGCATGGATGCAATGACTTAATTGCATACAGCTTTAGGCTTGTATAGGGAGCAGTTAGTGATTCCAGTTCCTTACTTTGTTAACTTGACTATCTTAGGCATATATCACTGCTTCATTAATTTGGTTAATTCAACAATATTTACCTAGAACTTAAACTCGGTGGGGCATGTTGCTATTGGGTGACAGCAGGCACAGGATCTATGACCCAGGAGATTGTAGTCCAGTGAAGAGAAAGATGAGGAAGCAGATAATCACACTTTAGGCATATGATGGGGTGCTAAGGAGCACACCACAGGAGCATATAACCTTCGTACTAGCCGTGCAAAATGTGGTGTATGTGCGTGCACACCCATGTGTACCTGGGAAGTAAGAATGTGGTAAAGGTTGAAAAGAGGAAAAGTAGGCAGCAAGAACACTCCAGGCTGAAGAAACAATATTGTAAATCTATCTCTGAGGAAAAGAAATGTATTCATTTTGGTTAGAGCATATTGGATGGTCAAGGATAAAGTGAGTAACAGAGAGATGAAATGAAACTGGAGAAGTCTGCAACAGCCAAATCATAAAGGTCTTTATTTTAAACCATGTTAAGTAATTTAGATTTTATCTTAAAGGCAACCTCTATGCCCTTGTACCATGTCTATGTTATTCATCATTAATCAACTGTGACAATGAGCTTCAGAATCCTTCTCAACACAGCTGTCTCGGTAGCCAGTAAGAATGAATAGGAATTGGCAATGAAATTGAATTTATAAATGTTATTGGTCTCAGTGCAGTTCTAGAAACATTCATTTCATCCTTATTTTACAGATGAGGAAACTGAGGTTCACTGAATGAAAAAAAACTTTACATATCTTCCATTTAGACTTGAGTCAAGAAAAGTGTGCCCCTGCTTATTCTCCCAAGATGACAACTCCAAGTTCTTGACTCTATCTGTCCTAATCAGGGGTCAAGCTCCACAGCTCCAGCCTTCTGGGAAATGCCAAGTCAGACTCTGTTCTGGTGTCTGTCCATTGCAGATTTGAACACATTTTTTTTTTTTTTTTTTTGTACATCAGCTAATGGTCAGGCTGTTTTCCTTTTCAGTTTCTAGATGCGAAAGTGTTTTCTATACTTTCCCCTGTTTCAGATAAGAGATCTTGTTGTCTTCAACTGAGATGAGATCACTAAGGAGCTAAGTTTGTTTGTTCATAACTCTGGGTGTGGAAGGTGACATAACGCACCTATTTTATAACTTCTCCTCCTTTTCCTTTACACATAGCAGCTGATTTTGCTCCCCCTCTTGGTCAATAGGACTTGAATGCCTCTAAAGAGCTTCAAAACACAAAAAGTTTATCTTCAGGAATGGGGGTAAGAGAACTTCCATGCCTCAATGTCATGTACTCTTCCATAAATGAAAAGAGCACAATCTGGAACTTTTGTTGGTAAAATTTGTAAAAATAAAATCAAGTCAAATTTACACAGATGAAGAAATTAAGGCTTGATGTTGAACCAATTTCCTAGAGTCACAGAGCTAGGAAGTACACAATCAGGGTTTATATGTTTGTCCTAGTGATTCCACACCCTATGTTTCAGCTCTTGTACCAGGTGGCTGTTAGAATACAACTGTTATCTCAGAGGAATGAGATGCCATGTTCAGTCATGATTCTTACGGTATTATGGGAGACAGCATGGATATGGCCAGGCTGGCTTGAATTTGAATCCCAGCCTTGCTATTTATAAGCAGCAGTATGACCTCAGGCAAGTTGCTTAACCTCCCAAACCCAATTTCCTTACCTGTATAATGTGAATCATGCTTATCTGGCTGGCTTGTTGGGACAGTTGCATTAGATCAATGTTTTTCAAATTTGAGGGTTCACAGAATTACTTGGAAAATTTGTTAACACATAGACTATCCCAGAGTTTTTGCTATGGCAGGTCAGGAATGGGGGCTGATAATTTATATTTCTTACAAGTTCCCAGGAGGTGCTCATACTGCTGGTCCAGGGATGGCACTTTGAGAATGTTTGTATTGGATAAGATATATAAAGTTCTTTGTTTAGTGAGTACCTCACTCAGTGTAAGTCATGCCTTTACCCTCCATAATAGAAAACAAAAGTTTTGAGGGAATGGGAAGAGGAACCAGTACATTTTGATCCGGAGAGAAAAGCAAGGGAACGTACTCAATTTTACTTAAGATGCTGTCACTGAAAGCAAACCCTAAGGGGAAATTATAGGAACAATACACCCTGAAAGAAAATGCATTCTGGAAATGCCCAGAAAAGTGGATGGGTCACAGGAGTAGAAAGGGAAGAAGATCAAAATCAAAACTTAGCAACTACATCTGTGGCCAAAGGCAGACCTGGCTGTTTCCAGGTGGTTTCCTAGGCAATTGCCTTATTAACCTTCTGTGAACACTGACCATGGACAGTCTTAATACACCTTCCAGTTTGTATAGTACAACTATATAATTACCTCCCTTGTTCATCTCAAAAAACCTGCACAGCATGGACTGGTATTCCCATTTCATGGATTTGTAATCGGAGGCCCACAGAGGTTAAGATATAAGATATAAGAGACTTATATCTCTTTTCAAAGCGTTATGTCCAGTCTGTGGGCAAAGAAACTAGCCCCAAGAACAAAAGCTGGTGTGTTCAGAACATGGTTATAATCCCACACATCTTTTGTACCTTGAGGTGATAAGAATGCTTGAGTTGATCCTTTACTACCTGGCCTGAGCACTGGGCATCTCTTATTTGCAGAAGCTTCTGCCTAGGCAGAGCCTACACTGACAGCCTGGGCACCTCCCATAGCAGCACTGGGATTTTCCGGGATCTGGTCGGCCTGCTTCTTGCCTTTTCATAACACTCACTCTTTGAAGATGTACATGCAGCTTTCTCTTTGCATTATTTAAGAGATCGTTTCCAGTAAGGGAAACAGTTGAATTCTAAGTCTCCCTGTGATGCTGGTTTTAGGATTTTCTAACTTAAAAATAAAATTGCTTTCTCTTCCTTCACTCATTTATTTGCTGAAATGCCGGTAAATGGTACCAGTGCTTTTCCCATACTGAAGCCACTGCTGTGAACACACGGGGGACTCCTCTTCCATGGTGGCCAGATTTTTTGTATAGCATCTCCTGTGAGAAAATACCAGCTCTAGGCTGGTCTGTGATCATTTGTACCACAAACAATATTGGCCTTGTAAATGATAGATTGATTGATGGATTGACTGGTTCTTGTATTCCTTCAGCATTGACTATAAGGATGAGTAAGAAGCCATCTCCAAGCCTGGGAAAGTATAGTCTTCATGGAGCAGATCTGGTATCCTTTATGGATCTTGCATGAAATTTCAAAGAGGAGCCCTTTTCTGTCAGCCTCATAGTGTCAGAAACTGCACCAGTAGATACTAGTCTTTTCAGGAAAATAAATAAGTTTCTACCAGTTCAAGAGCCCTTCCTAATTTCTGCAGGCTCCCTGTATTGTCATTTTCTTTCCTCCTCAGACTTTTATGACTTCAGTAGCTATTTCTTTTTCTTTCTTTTGTTTTTCTTCAGAAACTTGTCACCTTCTCTGATACTGTATCAGAGTAGTTGCAATTTGTTGTAGTCTCAAGATGCCCTCTATCTATGCTGCCTCCGGTACAGCTGGGAAAACCACAGATACCCTTTCCTTATGTTTTCTTATTATGTGGATCATGCTTCACTAGCTCAGTCCCCTTGCCTCTCACTTACTTCTTCCCAGGGTAGAGGAGAGACTTCACCCAATGGCTGTGTTTGAATAATTCAGTCCTGTTCTCTCCTTCTGGGGGAATCCACTTGCTTGCAGAGAGCATGCATTTAATGAAAAAGGCTGTGTTAACTACATGCAGAAGGCCACAGGTTTCTACTATCCCTGATTTTATAGATGTTTGCTAATTTTGGAGTTTAATATAAATATAAAGAAGCCCACTCACCAAGAGATACAAGCTGTATTCTCCCAAATCAGCTCTATTATAAGCTGATTATAAAGATGATATTTTCAATTATATTTACAAGGATTCAATTATAAGGATGATATTTTAGTGCCTGTCTGCTTTATTATTATTTCTCAATGTGTTCAGAACTTGGATGAGGAAGAGTTAAGGTATTATTTATTAGACTCTTTCAAGGTGCAACCAATAAAAAAAACCCGTAGGCCTTTACATTTAAAGTGCTTGTCGCTATTTTATATGAGAAAGTCACATATTATTTATTCAACAGATATGTTGATTGTCATATCTGTGCCCAGCATATACCTGGTCCTATGGATACAAAGATAAGTTTCCTTTCCTCAAAGAGTTTATGATTCAGTAGGAAAGACCCCATGAAAAGAAGAATTGCCTTGCACTGTGATGTTTGCTATAAGAATAAAATTTGTACAAAGTATGAAGGAAACTTAAAAACAAAAACAAAACAAACATGTCATGATAGAAACAGCAAGGCCGGGAATTTACATACACTGCAAACATTTGTAGAAATCCTAGAATCAAGGTTTCCACACTATAATTTTCCTCTTCCCAACTCATAATCTAATATTCTTCTGCCCTTTTAAAAAAATTTTTTTTAACGTTTATTTATTTTTGAGACAGAGAGAGACAGAGCATGAACGGGAGAGGGTCAGAGAGAGGGAGACACAGAATCTGAAACAGGCTCCAGGCTCTGAGCTGTCAGCACAGAGCCCAACGCGGGGCTTGAACTCATGGACTGTGAGATCATGACCCGAGCTGAAGTCGGCCGCTCTTACCGACTGAGCCACCCAGGCGCCCCATGCCCTTTTCTTTTTATAACATGACAAATAAGATGTTGGGCTCAGCATTCTCAGCTTTGTAATTAGGCATACTTAGGTTCCAATCCTGGCTCTGTGTCTTTGCTTATAAGCTTTGGGTGTTTTTACTTCGTCTTTAACTTAGTTTTATTCTCTGGAAAATAGGAATTAAATAGTACCCATCTCTTAGGATGCCTATGTGGAATAAATCTAATAATCCATATCAATGCTTAGCTTGATACCTAGTACAGAGTTAAGTACTCATTAAATATTAATATTAACTTTTGTTATTATCACTTACTGTTCATTCAACATCAGTTCAAGAAATCTTTATTGAGCACATCTTATATGGCAAGCACAGTTTTAGGATCTGGAGGTCCTTAGAGAATATAGTAGATTAAATGAATATAATGGATTCTTTTTTCTCCTTCAAGCCTCTAAATGTTTCCAGTCTCAAGCTCGAGGTGACCTTTATCTCTTTTTAAAGATCTTCATTCTGAAGGTTTGTAGGTAAGTTTAGGCAGAACAGGAGGTGTGAACTTGGAACTTGGTGAAATAGATTCTAGTCATAAGTGGATAATTTTCATTTGGGAGGTACTTCAGTCTGGGAAAATTTCATCTTCATATAGTCTTTGATTCTTTGAGGTATAAATCATGTAACCATATTTTTCATATAATAAGTCAAGACCAATCATCTGACATAGATGGAGACCAAAAACATCTGCATCCACACACCTTACTGTTCTACATCCACATGACTTTTTCCTTCCATTGTCTTCTCCAACGTGATTTTACTCCTCCAGAAAACTTTTGCCCAAGAAGTTAAAAGTTCCGAAGAATTATTTCTCTTTCTTCTAGAAACTTCCCTAAAACACATTTAAAACTGCTCAGTTTTCAATAAATACCATTAAATAATTATTTACTCTCCTTGACTCTTTGAAACCCTTGCCTTAAAATCCTAACTTTTCTATGTCCACTAATCTGAAAGTATTGCAGCACAAACCTTAATCAAATCAAAAGACCCACTTTACACCAGACCTCCAAACCTCATAAATATCTTAGCTTTGTCCTTCTTCCTTGAGACATTATTTCATCTTTGTTGAGGCAGTGATTTCTCGTACAGTAAACTCAGTTTTGCTTGATCAATAGGTTATTTTGGGGGATAGTTTAACAATTATATGTAATATTTAAAATTTGGCTTTTTTGTGATTTTATCTTCACCTATAACTGTATTACTCCAGGCAAATCTCTGAATTTTTGTCACACTGGATTTCCTAAAGAGAGAAAATAACAATGGAATGAATTTTTAGAGTTGCTGTGAAGATTAAATGAAATAAGCCATGCAAAGTTCGTTCAGATCTGAGCTATGGATAACAGTAAATGATAGCAAGAAAATGAAACGTCATGATTTGTGAGTCGTTGGCCTTTGCACTCCTTCTTGGGATTTGGTAGCTTGGTTATAAGAGCAGACTTTATAATATGGCTACAAGATCTCATGAACACATTGCACTTTGGGGTATACTGCTTGATTCTCTAAGTGGAAACAAAACACTGGCAGAGTTAAAACATTCCTTACAGTCTTTTCCAAGCATTTCCCAGCTCAGCAAATTTGGCCAGACTGGCAAAATCTTAAGGAAATAAATTTTCAGGAGAAATAAGCAGAGGAACCATTTTGACATGATAAAGCTGTTCACGCTGGTAGTGGAATGGATTGCCAATTGGCTTCATTTAACTTAACTCTTGGTCTCAGACAGACAGGCTCCGAGGGTTGGGGGTGGGATCACTCAGCAGCCTGGGAGCAGACTCTGTGACTTGATGAGAACACACATTTGCAGCCTTGGACAGAAAAAAATGTGGCTTTAACTGAGAAACATCACCAGTTTTGGAGACTTTGCTTCCAGTTCTGAAGAGGATAAATACATTAGCCAATAACAGTGTTGACTCTTTTTATTGTTCAGAATTTGATTGGGATTTCCATAAGTCTTCAGTTAAGTGGACTCTCTCATTCTATATTGGTTTATTGACTATTTAATGGATTAATTTATTATTCAACATATATTTATTCAGCACCAACTCTATATGAAGCATGTTGTACCTCAACATTCATCTAGTTAATTAGGATAAGTAAATAAAATTATCAAAATTTGTTGTGTTAAATGTCATGGAATTTCCTTCACAGATGGACCTGGAGGGAGGGAACCAACTAGCTAGCCTGAGAACAAAGACCTTAGTGACATAGTTTTCATTTATTTGATTTTCATTTATTCTGACCCAACAAAATGAGACAAGTAAGATAATCATAACATTTCGAAACTGTGCCAAACCAGACCAGATGAGGATAATTATTAATGTGCTGCTGAACTGCATTTAACTGGTCTGTTATTGCATGTTGTCAAATAGGCTGCAGCCAAAACAGAGTCCTAATGTACAATACTAGCATGTGACAAAGACCTGATTATGGCAAAGTGAGGTCTACTGCATTTTCTTGTTGAAATTATAAATACCTCAATAGTGTAGGACATGTCTATACTGTGGAATATAGTTAGATTTCAGGATACTTAATTTGGTTATTGCCTGACTACCAAATTGCAGAACATTTTGCCTGGTGGAAAGGTCTATGTTGAGTAAGAATTGAAAGGAGGCAGGTAGGCTTAGTGTATGCAATCTTCATGCTAATAAATTTTACATAATCCTTTGTTACACTAAACCAGTTGTTTTAAGTATAACATTGCATATAGTCTTCTTTCAAGTGCTGTCAATGTGATCACAGAAAAATTAATCAAAAATTTTTTCTAAGGCAATAAGAACTTAAGACAGGGACTTCTGAGCCTTGGAGATGGTCCCAGGAATGAAGAATATGGGTGAACAAAACATGGAAGGAGGGAAGGCCAAAATCAGGGTAAGCAATTGAAGCAGCTTCTGGGGCAGCTTAGAGGTAGGAGAATGTCTTTCAGAATTGTCCATCTGAGAGAAAGCGATGGATGCATGTATTTACCCAACAGCTGCTGTCTCCATTAGTCAAGTATTACCCCCAGAGTAATTCTCTGAATTACTAAGCTGCACTTCCAGCTGAATGGACTACTATTGCTTCAGAGAAGGCTTCTAGGCAGAGCTGAAGCCAAGGATGCTAGTAGAGAAAAGTGAGTCTCAGGTCTGTGGAAATTATCCACCACAGTTACAGCTGCGTGAAGGGTGGGCCAAGAGGATCTGAAGAGGGGCACCAAAGGTATCTCCTATAGGTACACGTGGCCTTTCTTTCCTCTTTAGACATCTTATTTACCTTCTTTCCCTCAGAGTGAGTGTCAAATCAAAACAGATCTTTTGAAAGAAACAATTTTCATTGGCCTTGCATAAATACCCCTGTATTCTCAGAAGTGGATGTGAAAATTCAAAGAAAAGAATTTCTGTTAAAATGCATTTCTAAAAGCATGTATAATTCAAAACGTCTGCATCAAGGAGCATTTTTATCACCTCAGCTTCTCTAAAAAAGGGCCGGGAAAAAGAAGAAGAAAGAGTTTGTCCATGTTGTGGAGGTAGGAAGTATATTTTTATCACTTATGTAATGGCTACAAAAGGAGCTTTGGAGTCCATCTTCATAATAATTTACCACACTGTCCAGTTTGCTTCATTTTCTCTGTAGGAATTTTGATGAGAGCCACAAACAAGCACTGGCCATAGCTGACTCTCTCCTCGCTTCTTCCCCCTAAGGCCATCTGTATATACCTGGACATTTACTTCAGATCTGAAGAAACAGATAACCTCAACGTTTACTACAATGTCAGTAAGATCTCTTGTAGAAAAGAGGTGTTTTTTTTTTGTTTTTTTGTTTTTTTTTTTTCAGATAGAGTTCAATGCAAGCTACATTCTTGTGGGCACTCTGGGATGTCAGAGGGGATGGAGGGCTTGGCTTGCCCAAAGGCAAGGGTCAAAGGCTTCTCTTACTCTTTTATTGGGATAAAAGCTTGAGTTGCCTGAAGTTCTTTTTTGCAAATAGTTTCAAAGACTGCAGAGCCTAGAAAAAAATATTGCCTCGCAAATAATGACAATTCTGACATACTCCAAAGTCTTGTGAGGTCCTCTGATAGACTTATCCTAAGGCTGGTGGGAGAGGTGCTGCGACTCAGAGCTCAGGAGAGTGAAAATGGAGGATTTCCAAACATATGTCTTCTGTGGAGCTGCTTTGCTGTTATGACATCGGAAATGGTCTGTAGGGAGCAGAGAAGGAACCAGGGGCAGAGAAACCAACAGAATGATAAATGACCTCAGAGATGATGGATTTCATCCCAGCATTCCCTTGGACCCACAACTAGCAACAATCTCATAGAACCCCAAGCTGAAAGATGAAAACATTTCATCTTATCTTTTCCAGGATTGTTTTTTCCTCCCAGTGAACTAGATTGTAACCCTTAGGGCTAGGACCTTCAACATAGGCAAAACACAGAACCTGCCTAGCACACGATAGGTGCTCAATAAATATCTGTTGACAGATTGAATAGTATATTATGGTGTTGTATACAGAGAAGTAGACTTGGAGTAGGGAAAAAAAGTTCTTGCCTAAGCTGAGACTAATATCTATCCTCATTTTCAACTTGTTTATCTGCAAAATGAAACATTAAGCCCTTATAGTGAACAAACCTCAATACTATAAAGGATATAGTAAAGAAATTCAAATATAAGAAGTAGTCTTTGTCTTCAAAAAAGATGATAATTTCTGAGAAGAGAAATTAAAAAAAAATTTTAATGTTTATTTATTTTTGACAGAGAGACAGCACATGAGCAGGGAGGGGCAGAGAGAGGGAGACACAGAATCCGAAGCAGGCTCCAGGCTCTGAGCTGTCAGCACAGAGCCCGATGCGGGGCTCGAGCTCACAGACTGCGAGATCATGACCTGAGCCGAAGTCGGACGCTCAACTGACTGAGCCACCCAGGCACCCCTAAGAAGAGAAATTTATGAATAGTACTGTGATCAAAAGCTCAGACATTGGAGTTAGTGTAACTTGAGTTCAAATCTCAGATCCCCACTCATCAGTAAAATGGAGATATTAGCACATGCCTGCAAGTGTTGTTGGGAAGATAAAATAATGCATATGAAACACACAGCACTGGAACATAGTATTCAATACAATATGAGTTATTAGTGATTAGTTAATGATCAATAAGTGATTATAATAAAAGCCAGATACAGCTAGCATGTTAGCATATTCTTCTGGAGTGAGTGGAGAGGATGAGAAGCTTTATACTGACACTGTGAATGGAGTGACATAGGGTGTCTGCAGGAGTCTTTAAAGTCATTTTGGATTTGGCTCATAAAGCGTGAGGAAAGTTTCAGTGGAAAACAAGAGAGGAAAAAAAACCTCCCTATGAGAAGAGGGGCAGTAACATGAATGCCAAGATAAGGGAAAGGCATCATTTATATCATGAAGAGAGGGTTGGTGCTATTAGAGATTCTATAGAAACTTCACAAGTAGCACTTATACTATAACAATTATCTCTTTTTTCAGGAACAAATGGATTATTATTGTTCTTAACTGTGTCTGCTACTATTAGTTGCTTACCTAATTCCACCATTCCCCTTCTTCCTTCTGCTTTACCTCTAGAACTGTTTTGGTGAAAAGTGTTAACATGTCCATTTAAAAATGTCCACCTCCTTTGATCCTTTGCAGCTAGACAAGTCTATATGACCCTGTTCCAGCTATTGGAATTCAAGCAAAATTCCAAGGCAAGTCATTATATTCCTGACAAAAAAAAAAAAAAAAAAAGGAGCATTTCATACGGCAAGCAACTTTTGCCTTCACTTCTTCCCAGTCCTTTCCTGTTTATGTGCTGGATATAGAAACAATGTCTGGAGGAAGAGCCATTTTGCACAATAAGGAAAAAGCCATACCCTGTGGATCAAGATGCCAGATGAGCTTGAATTTTTGATGAGGTCCTTGAAGAGCCACATGGGCATTATGCTACCTGCCTCCTACTTCGTATTACAAAAGAGAAACAAAGTCTTACTTGTCTAGAGGGCTATAATCCTGTCTTTGTTACATGCAACTGAACACCATCTTAACTGATACATTCAAATAGACTGGTTGCTTGTCAGTATGATGTGCTATAACCATACTAATGGATAGCATATATCATATTATGTTTTCCCACTTGAGGGTCCTTTGTTTAGGCTCTTTCAGTGTGTATATTTCTTTAAACAGATCAAGGAAGACTTGGTTTCCTTGAATGCAAAATGTATGAGGCAAGTAAGTTAAAAGGAAGTTGTAATAAAATTTCACTATAGGAAGTGATTGATAGTCATTGAAAACCAAACCCAATATATGGGCCACCATTCTCATCCCAAGAAAAGTTCTGAAAAGGGTTAAAAACACCCTTTACTTTGCTTGAGAGGTCTTTCTAGAGCGACTCAGCTGTAAGCTATAGACAAAACCTATGTGTGTATTTTCTACTGTTCCCCCAACCACTACTCAGGGAGCAATGCTGGCTAGTGAAGATTCTTACCTTCTCTTAGTGGGATGAATTAGAGAGAATGGCCTTGGAATCACCTTTGGTGGAAAGTAAAGGATTTGTGAAACTCCTTGATCTGTCTCAATCTCCTGGCTCATGTCAATGAACTCAGGTTCCTGTCAATGGAAAAACAACAACAACAACAACAACAACAACAACAACAAAAACAAAAACAAAAGACAGAGCACACTCCTCAAGTCCAAGCAGGTCCCAGAATAATAGGCTATGTTGGAAATTGGAGTTAGATCATTGAGGAATACCAAATTAAAAAATTTGTTCCTCATTCTGTAGGACAGACCAGTTATTAGAGGCATTCTCAGAGTTTATTATTATTATTGTTGTTATTAATAACACTTGAGTGGTCACAGGCACTGTGCCATTGACTTTACATTGGTTATCTAAGTTAATTCACACTAAACTTTATGAAAAGGCCACTATCATTAGCTGTCTCTTAATACATGAGACTATTGAGGCTTAGAGACATGAATGGCTTTCCCAAATTAACATTTCATCATGAAACACACTATCATCCTACTTGATTATTGCATAGTTTATTTTGGATAATCCTATATTTTTATTAACATACCTATTGTACATGAAAGAAGTTTCAGTTGGTAGATCAAGTTCTAGTGGTGAATTTTAAAGCTTTGCTGACAAATATTCAAGGTGTTTTCCCGAGTCTCACTCACTGCCCATTTGTTCAAAGATGATGATAACAACTTTTGCCTAGGTTCCTAATTGGGAGAAGGATACAGGAGGCACTGTTCCCCTTCCCAAATTCTTCTCTAGTCATTCATTTTTCTCTTATTAATTATTTATTGAACTCCTAGTATGTGCTCGATTAGTCTAAGAGGGGAAGCAGGGAGGTAAACTGGCAAGTGCAGTCAAATATCGAAGGTGCAAAGACAGAGGGAAATAAGGAAGGCATGGAAAGGAAATGGTCAACTCAACTAGAGAGAGGGCAGTCTGGATGACACAAGAGCTTAATCTCATTAGATGGATATAGATTTGAGATAATCTCTGGAAAGGAATTTCGATCTTAATTCTCTGGGGATGCTCTCTGGTGATGCATCGATGGTGATGCTCCCCATATGTGGTTAAGTTTTCTCTCTTGGCTGCATGTGGTCACCTCCCTTTTCTAAATAGTAGAATAGAAAATTTTCAATAAACAATAGAATATTCTTTGGGAAGCTATCTAGCGCCTCAAGAAAGTAATTCTTAAGTAATACTACTGAAAATACTTGAGTAATTCTCCTTATATTAAAACATACACAATCTTACCAATATGCCTGAGAATCACTGATTGATAAAATGTTCACTGTTGTATATTTATATGAAACAGTATGACATCACTTATTCATTAATGTCAAATTTGCTAAGCACCTATGTGCCACACCATGTGACACAATGCTGATGATACAGAGATTCTGGTGAATCCATGTCATTAAAGAGGTCACAGTTAACTGGGGAGACAACATATACAGACAATTATAATAACCTATGCTAGGTATTATAATAGAGGTATGTTTAGAATTCCGTGATTATTCCTATCTTGGAAAAATCAAGGAGTTTTTCCAGAAAAGGTGACATTTAGACTAGCCTTTGAAATATGAATAGGGGTTTTGGAGTTTGCTAAATAGAGCACTGTGAGTATGCTGAGGGTGGGAACATTATGCATGGATGCAAGAGCAAAACTGGGGAGGCAGGGAGGTTTGTGATAGTCTGGGAAGAAAGAGGTGTGGTTAAGAGGTAAAGAGCATGGCAAGCGATGGAAAACATGGACAGAAGGCAGAAGGGCAAGTTGAGGATTTATTTTGAACAATTTCAAATTCCCTTTCACCTCTGTTCCTTTCCCACAACTTCCTAAATCTTTAATGACCAAGATGTTTCTGCTTTCATAATTTCAGGAAACCAAGTGAAGGCAATTTATCAAAGCAAATCCACAACTGACAGCCCTCCCTAAAATTATTTGTTTTTAATGTCTGTCCTTTTCTTTTAGTAGCACCTTGGTCTTACTGGAATAGCTGACATTCTAACTGTGGAATACTTCAGCAGAACTCACTTTACAAAAGATTCCCACAGCACCAAGAAGGAAGTGTTCTACCTGTGTAGAGACCTATAATTTCAAGCTTTAATAATTTTAAAAGTACTTAACCATTGTTTTCCTGAATATTTGGCATGGATTTCCTTCTTCCAGGAGAGCTAAAATCCTGCCAACCTTGAACTTTCTAGCTTCAAATATTTGTTAAGTTAGAGGAGTGGAGAGAAAAAAATCATTGCAGGCTTTTTTTAGAATAGAAAATTTTACTTTATTCATCCCAATGTTACTGAAAAAGAAGCTGAATGCATTCAAATGAAACTTTTTAAAGAAATTCAACTTAGAGTCAGATGAAGTGTGGACATCTTTAGGTTAAGAAGAACTTATTTTTAAGGAGACTATGGGAAAACTTGGAAATTAAGTTTGGAGTTGATTCTTCTTCTTCTTTCTTCTTCTTCTTCTTCTTCTTCTTCTTCTTCCTCTTCCTCTTCCTCTTCCTCTTCTTCTTACTCCTCTTTTCTCTCTCAGTTCCTCTTTTCTTTCCCTTCCTCCCCACTTCTCCCCCTAACACACAGGCACATACCCACTCACACACACATGCAGATTCTTAGTTCAGTTAGACATTCCTTAAATAGTAACTTTGGCAATTGGCATGTTCCAGAAAGGTTAATTTTTCACACTCAATAACTAGTGCTGGGTACCCCAAATCTCTACCCTTCATTCAAGTGTACAACCTAAATTCCCATCCTCAACTGCTATTTGCTGCCCCCTGCTGGCACCTGATGACAGTACATTTCTACTTTTGCCATGAGTTGCCCTCCTTAACTCTTTGTTGGCTTCATGAATCCCTCATATTCAAATTTTGTATTAGTTCTCTCTACAGGAGAGAAATAGATTCTAGAAAGCATAAATTCAATAATGTCAAATCAATTTCCAGTGAAATTCCAAAGTGGATTATTGAATGTGTTGTTGTGAGCACTTAAAAAGAACTAATGGTCATGTGGAATGAGTAACGGATCACTAAATACACATGAAACATATTAACCCTACTAACCTCATCTTATATTAGGTTAGAATTACTAACCTGGATTAGTGAAATGCTGCAGATGTTGATCACATTGGTTTTGCAAGGAATTTAGAATTTGTTGATATCTTAATGACCCCTTTCCTTTCTTCATAGTATTTTTCTTGCTATGGCATCAATCCCTTCTCTATCCATGCTGAAACAGAGAAGTGTTAGCCAAGGGATTGTATAACAGTATCAATGCTCAGTTGAAAAAATCTGAGCCCTTAGAGGGCAAAGATGGTATTTTCTTTCTTTCTTTTCTTTCTTCCTTCTTTTCTTTCTTTCTTTCTCTTTCTTTCTTTCTTTCTTTCTTTCTTTCTTTCTTTCTTTCTAGTTTTTGGTGTGTCTCTATATATCTATATATAACATGTATACGTATGTGTATATATTTGTGCTAAAAGCTTATTGAATCTTGGTAACTAATTGAGTGATGTTGGATATTACACTTATTTCTCTGCCTTTTTTTTTTTTTTACCACCTAAAGAATGAACTAGCTGTACCATATCACTATGGTCCTTAGATACTCTAAAATTTACTACACAAAGGTATAATCTTTTCAGATATTACTGTGTGAGTAGAACTAGTTGAACCAATGCTAACTGATCTCAGGTTTGAGTGATATTTTATAGAGTGTTTTGTTTTGAGTTTTTTTTATTTTTAGTAATTTTATTCCTTCAGTCTCCTACACCGTTGATAGCTTGCTAGCTCTCTATTCTCTGTATTCAAGTACTGATCACGCTTCTCCTACCTCTTATTTGCCAACACTAAACTCATATGTCTGGGAAACTAATACCAAAGCTTTTTTTTTTAAATAGTATTACACAAAAACATTCAAAATCCTGAGACCTCTAACCTCTTATGGAGGTCTGAGGTTGGCTTCAGTTCATCTTTTGGAAAAAAGCACATGGTCTTTGTGAGAGTTATTTTTCTTTCTCTTCCACACCTTCCCCCTTCCAAGTTCTGCTTTGTGGCTATGTTTCAGATAGATGATGTTGCCATAAATCTTTAAACAAGTGGGGCACATTATTGTATAATCACTGATAGGCCACCTCTGTATTTATATTCAAAGCATAATCTGGCTCCATATGTTGACTGATTTGTGAAGGGATTAGTGAATAAATCAGTGAACAAATATTTAGTAACTATTTCCCCTCATTTTGTGCAAGCTACTCACATGGAGATCTGAAAGAATGAAAGAGAGTCTTCAATCTCAGGAAGACATAACACAAATAATAATACTGAAGTTAAATTAAAAATATAAACATTGGAAACCACAGAATAGTGTGTGCTTAGCAGTCAAATGCATATTTCAGAGATTTAGTGCTTTGACTTCAGAGGCTATAGTGGATCTCTCTGGTCAAGACTCTCTCTACAGGCTGCTGGGTAGGAAAGTTCTGACATAGAGCTCTGCTGTTTTTTAACAGAGATATGTTCACTGCTTATTCAGAAACAGGTGTTAACTGCCATCTTATGTCCCTTCTTCTCTGAGAATATTTGTCCAATGCTTCTTCTCTTCTGCTACAAGAAGACTGTCTTCCCACTCTGTAGTTTGGTGCTTGCCCACCTTCCCTAAATGGTAAATTTGTTTAAAAGTTATAAATGTTATTTCCTCTATTCAGCCAAAAGTGGATTCCTTCATGCACACTGCTCCTCCATGAGATATGACTTTATGATTTTATGACTATTCAGGTTCAGCTTCCAAAATGGGGATGAGGATGGAAAAGAAGAGCATGGACTCAAAGTCAGGTGAACTTGTCTCTGAACCACCACTTCTTGGTTGTGATACTCTTGCTGATTTTCTTAAACTCTCTAAGCCTGAGATTATTCATCTATAAATAGAAGATAACATGGAGCTATGACGTTAGGGGAATAAATTTGGCAGAAGTACATATGATAAACTAGGGAATCAAGAGAAACCACTGGTCGGAGACTATTTCAGAAACTGGCGTGTGAAAATGGTGATAAATATCTAAGCTAAGTCACTGACTGAATGCTCTGACAATGTGGTAGGTTTTTGAAATAGAAATTGGTCTGAAAAATTCAGGGGATATGGTTTCCATCAACAAAAAAACATGTTGTCTGGATTTCCTTCTTGAAAGTATTGATGAGGAAGACTAGCAAATATATGGTTCTCAAATGTTATGAGGACAGGGACTTTGACTATCTTGTTGTTCTAGCAGCTTCCACAGTGTTCCTTACAGGTAGTCATTTGATGAATGTATTTGATGAATGAAAATTTATCATATCCTAGACTTGCCATATCCCAGATCACTGACACCTGGAGGTCATGGCATTTGACTCATATCCAGTGTTAATTATAGCTAGAGACAGAATCCAATATGGTCCTGATGACTCTACTTTTTAAGAAAACAAAATTTAAGTTTATTTATTTATTTTGAGAGAGACAGAAAGAGAGAGAGAGAGAGAGAGAGAGAGAGAGAGAACAAGCAGGGGAGGGGCAGAGAGAGAGGGGGATAGAGGATCTGAAGCAGGCTCTGCAGTGACAGCAGAGAGCCTGATGTGGAGCTTGAACACATAAACCCCAAGATCATGACCCAAGCCAAAGTCAGATGCTTAACTGACTAACCCACCCAGGTACCCCTGGGATGACTTTACTTTGCAGCATGTTTAGAAGACTATACTTTGGAGTCAGACAGTCCTGGGATAGAATCCTTACTCCCTTATTTATTAGCCATGTTGAAAAAATATGTAGTTTTACAACTGCCCTGAACCTCAGTCTCATTTTCTATACAATAGGGGTAATATCAGCATCCTAAAAGGTTTTGTAAAGATTATTTATAATGTATATAAAATGGTTAGCATAATACCTAGCACATAACAGGTAAACAATAATCTTTAGCTATTTGTAATTTTTATTATTGTTGTGCTATTAAACCCAAACCTCTCTAGCCATTTAACAATTGTCAGTTTTTGTTTATTAGTTGGACTATATGAAAGAATAGTGCAAAACACCTGGGTTCAGAAGACCAGTCTTATTAAGAAAGCATACATCTAAATAAGGACTTGGCACAGCCAGGCTCTACTTTTTGGTAGACTTCCCTTTTAGCTTCTTATCAGGATAACTAGGAAGTAACAGGTTTGCATTTCCTGGTAATATGATACAGGGACACATGACTGCCTCCACTACCCTTTGTCCATCTAGAGGCTTAGTCTCCCAAGATGTTTGAGGAAGAGTGATTCACATTGCTCTCAGGATATGATGTATATGCATGCCTCCTGCGCCAGTATTCCAATTTCAATTTTCCATAGAAAGAGGTTCAATTGTAAGGAAATTTTATTTGTAGAACTGTCCTTCCAATAGATTCTGAATTCAGTAACCTTTTGAGGCAAATCTGGAAATTATCATCATAACCCTCTACCCTCAGCTCTAGTCCTTTTAAATACCCAAACAATGACACACACATCATGATTTCCATTGCGGCCATAGTCTAAGTTCCAATAGCCAACATGCAAATAGTCTCAGGACCACAGCTGGTTGGGATGTTTTCATTGTTAGTACAATTGTTATGAAAGTCAGTGCAGTACAGAAGACCAAGATCTTGAGATCTTGACTCTGTGCTGAGCTGTATCCCTCACTTGCTTTCTAATTTTGGACCAGTCACATCCTCCTCTGGGACTCAGTTTGCTCATCTGTAAAACAAGGGGTTTGGACTAAAGCCCCTTCCGACTCAAAAGGCCTCTGATTCAGCAAATCCCTTATTATAGCTATTAGAGAAGGTTTGTTTCAGATTGATTGTGGTGGCCACTGCTTTCCTGGTCTGTCACAGTCCTCATTTCTTCCTTTTCCCCTCACGTCCCTGTGGTATTTTGGCACAGGATGAGTCACTCTGCCGGCTGTGGCATACATCCGGAAATGGACTGCCATCCTCTTTTCTGGCACAGAGAGGGAGGAATGCAACTTTTTATATCCCCTCCTATTGATCAATGACATCTACTACACAAGAATTATGATTACTCTGGTCTCATCAACCCACATCTATGAATACAAATCCTTTGCGTTACTGCAACCTCAGGATGAGTCTGACCTCGGAAAGGCTTTGGGAACACTTTAGAAAACATCTCTTTATACCACTGAAAGGTTCACAACTATTGTTTTCCTTTTCTGACTCATCTTTGAATCAGTAAATTAAATATGTATAACTTGTGAAGATTTCATTTTTATTAAAGCAAGGTGCTTTGCTGAGCAAAGTCAAGATTTAGAAGTAGTTCAGCTCTTCTTTCCTCCCCTTTCAATGATTTTATTTCCTTTAGTTTGCAGGAGGGCTTTCAGAAAGCTGCTCTCTCTCTTTATCTCTCTGTGGCTCTGGATCTTCCCTGTAACATGGAGAAGTTAAAAATGAGTTGATTCTCATCTGTTTTCCTAGGGGACTGGCAAGATTTGAGGATCCAGAGGCTGTTTCCCAAGTAAGTGCTGACCGTTATGTTTTCTGGGAGATTGTATCTTCCTCTGGAATGGGGAAAGAGTTATATTTTTGTATTATGTTGTTTGTGACATGTTTTTGAATTCCCTTTCTTGATGATCCTCCCATCTGGAATGTGCTTATCCTGTTCCCCTAGCCCCTGCTGCCATTTTCTCATCATGTCTCCCTCCTTTTTATTTCCCTAAAAGGGACTAGTTTATTTCATCACCTAAAGCCTTTTTGCATACATTATTTTCTCCTAACGTGAATATCCATACAAATTATTGTGTTTCTCATATTTTTGATTTTTTTTTTGGATAATTTATTGGATTTTTTAAATAGTTTCTTCCTGGCATGCGAATCTTGCCTTCCCAACCAGATTGGAGGTTTCTTGAGGGCAAGAGACCACATGCTTTTAAATAATTTAAAACATTTTTATTGAGCTCTCTTTATGTTTATGGCACATATTATAATTTATTTCAACCTGTGGTACTGAGCATAAATTTTAAGTGTTACCGAAACCCTTTGTTAACAACTGAGTAGCCTATGACATCATCTGAAAGATATAACTGTAGTAGAGATTATAGCATTTTGATATTGTGATTGAGACCAAATTCTTAACTTTCTTCATGCATTCCAGTTCTCCTCAGTTCTCCAAGCATGTATTAAGTGTCCATTAAATGCCAGGCACTGTCCTAGGTACCAAAAAAAAAAAAAAATCATCAGGCTCCCTGTGCTTAAGGAATGGTTACTGTACCTTTGAGGAAGTCATTTAACATTTAGACATGTTTTCTTACCAAACAATGGGGACAAAAACTCTTTCTTGAAAAAAAAATATAAAACTTTTGAAATTGAGAAGTGCTGAGTTACTTTTTGTCTTTTTAATTCATTGAGAGGATATGTTTTATGAAAAGTGATGTTTCCTTAAAAATATGAGGTTTCCTCCTCTTAATATAAGTTATTTTCACTTTCAGGAGAGCAGAAACCTATGTGAATGGCAGATTTATGTACCGATGGTAAGAAATATGAGTGACAATGAGTTGCTGGTGTGACAATTTTAGTCTTTCTCCTTTTTCACTTATTTTCTGTAGGCCACTTAGAACTTTTGATTTTTTCTTCATTTCTCTTTCTTTTTTTTTCTTTCCTTTCTTCCAAATCACTGTTGCCATCATAGTCAAATCCTGATAAGTTTAAAAATGTTCATTCATTGAACAAGTATTTTTTGTGTTCTTATTAGAAGCATGATTCTAGACACTAGGATACAGTAGCAAACAAAACCTACTTAATCTTGCCTCCATGAAACTTACTTTCTAGAATAAATTCGGAAGCTAAATAAAAATAAATCACTTAGGAAAAAGAGTATATTGGCAGATTAAGAGCCATGGAGAAAAATAAAGCTGAGCAAGTAGGTAGAGGATGCTGGGGGTGATGGCTACAACATTAAGTAAATAATAAAGGAAAATAATCTTTGCTTAAAGTCTTGAAAAGGGTAAGGGACAGGTCATGTAGATATCTGTTGGAAGAACATTCCAGGGAGAGTGAGCAGTTTATGGCAAAATCTCTGAGATGAGAATAGTAAGTCAGAGAAGAAGTAGGAGATGCAGGGACAGAGGGCAAGATGGCAGGGGCCTGAAGACCATTGTAAGGACTTTGGCTTTTATGCTAAGTGAGATATACAACCATTGGAGCTTTTTGAGAAGGGAAAAGATATGATATAACTTAGGTTTGAACAAAATGACTCTGGCTCCTATATTGAGATAAGGCTCTAAAAGGGCAGATAAAGAAGTAAGGAAACCAGTTAGGAGGCTATTGCTGTAACACATGTGCGGAATGGTGATGGCTTGGACCAGAGTAGGAAGGGTGGAAACTGAAAGAAATGTCAGGGTCCTGCATATATTTTGAAGGTAGAACCCAGAGAATTTTCTGACATATTGGACACAGAGTTTGAGAAACGAAATGTATTCAAGGAAGACTGCAAGGTTTTGGCCTAAGGAGCTAGAAAAATGGAGTTGACATTTTGTAAGGAGTATGTTTGAAGTCCTTAAGTTTGAGAAGCATATTAGAATGTTAGGTAGGCCATTGTTTATAACAATATGGAGCTCAAGGCTGAGGTTCACATGACAGATTTGTTTGGCATCAAATACCATTTAATACTAGCAGCATATAGATGCTATCCAAAACCATGTGACTGGATGAAATAACCAAGGGGGTTCATGTAGACAGAAAAATGAAGAGGTGCAAGGGCTGATCCCCAAGGCATTCTAAGGTCAATATTCTGGAGATATGGGAGGGACAAACAATGGGAGGATTAGCTCATGTGGTACGAGGAAAACCAGAAGACCACAGTGTTCTGTGAGTCAAATGAAGATAGTGTGTTGAGGGAGAGATCAAATCCTACCAAGTAAGATGAGGATTATTGAAGTATTTCTTGGCTAGAATCCTGTTTTCTTTCCTTTTCCAGCTTGCTCAATACTATTAGATTTACCTTCCTAAAACATGGTTTTTATCATGTTCCACTCAAAAAACTTCCACTGACTTTAGTTGTCAGGAACTAAAGCCCAAATACCTTAGCTTGTTATTTAAGCCTCATAAAACCTCCCTGCTCATCACTGCCTAGTAGAAAATGGCTCATCTCTTGGAGGTTCCTGCACCTCTCATGTTCTTTTCTCACCCAACATGTTGGCTTTTGCTATTTTTGCCACTGCATATGATCCTTCCCTTTTCCCCTTAACAGCCTCAGTCCCCTTCCTTCCTCATCTGGCTGAAATCTTTACTATGCCAGGCCTTGAGGGGCTCTCCCACTTTGAGTTCCCACACCTTACCACCATCCCATCTGTAGTGGTGCTTGTATTCTCCCATGATTTTTCACCGGTCCATGAGCAGATGTGTCAGCTTCTCTATGACAGTGCAAGTTCCTTTAGAGTAGAAGCCGTGTTGTATTCCTGTATCTCCTGTAGCTTCTTGAGATTTAGCACTTAATAAGCCTGCAAGGAATACTTCAAATAGAAATGGAAAGCTATCATTAGCTATGTGGCTGGTTCAGAGATTTTTTTCTTTTACTTTTCATCAGTGATATTTCTTGACAAGAGTTTATTTCAGGAGATCTCAGTTTATAAAGAGGGTAAATGTAGAGCTGCTATGGTAGAAGGTAGAGGTGTAGCAGCCCTGAACTTTCCCCTGTGTCCATCCTTCTCTTTCAGTCACCCCACTCATACACCTAGGATAGCCTCAGAAATACTTCTATGGAACCCAGTGTTACAGATGAAGAATTTGACATTCAGAGGCAATTTGTACAAGTAGTAAATAACAAAACTAGAATTTGTGTCTCTAAATATTGTACTTTGTTTACATTATATAAAGTGAATGAATGAATGAGCTAATAATTAAATTAAAAAAGAGAAAGGAAGTAGAAGATAACTGATTCCTTCACCGCTGACTGTACTGGTGCTATCATGACCTCTCTTGATCTCAGCAAGGATGAATAATCACAATACCCACTCTATAGATAAGGTTGGGGTGAAGAGTTTAACAGATTGCCTCAAGGTTGAGAATTGAAGGTAGGATTAAACCCTACCTCCAAACCTCTAGTGCTGAAGCTTACATTATATCTGCCATGACAGACCCCTTTTGGAGTAGAAATAAAAGACACATAGAAATTTAAAAACGCACTCAGAGGATATTTTGAATTCATGCCCCAAAACTCTTACAGCTCTATCTCTTCTATTTCTCTTCTCTCTCCAGACCTTCCTTTCTCTCTTTCTGTGTCTTACTATTTACATGTCAGTAAAAGACGACTCTAAGATGTTTATTAGCAAGGGGCGACAGAGTCACAGGCCAGAAGCTAATTTTGCATTGCAGGATTGATTTCTGTTGAAAGCATATTTCATAAACTTAAAAAAAACATATTAGGTAGGCACACAAGACAGCATCACTATTTCTTATTTTTTATATTTCCTGGAAACACAGTCTTTCAGCCAGAATTTTACATATCCTATAGGGATGGGGGACATATCCAACTAGTGTCTCTCAGTAGTGTTAAATGATGCCAGGGTAAAAACATTACTTTGGGAGGGTCTTGGAGATATTTAATACACATTTGCAGAATATTTTATGACAGACTACTTTTTATGTAGCACAGTTTGGATATCTAGAAATGCAATAACTATTAAAAATTTAAGTGAAATGCCTTTTTGAATGTAATAAAAATATATATCCATTCTGGGAGCTTTGTAAGTACTAATTCTAAGAAGTTCTAAAATCTAAATTTTCTGCATTACAGAAACTGTGAATATTTAGGTACATGGAAAGAGTAATTATGTTATATTTGAGTAATCCTTTTTAGTTTCATAACTTGCTTTTATATATATTATTTCTCAAACAACCCTGTATTATAGATGATAGTATCTCTACTTCAAAGATGAGGGATTTGGGATCATAAGATTTATCTAGGGTCATAGAACCTCAAGCTAATGTATCATAAGTTCTACATATTGTAGGAAAGTGTGTTTATAATATTATTATATATTTATTATATTATTATCAAAAAGGAGCATATTTTTCCCTTCCCAGACCTTCCAGCTTTAGTATTTTTTTTTATTAGCCTCTATTACTGAACTAGTTGAATCCATAAATGGCTTTACCAGGTACTGATATAGAACTGATAAGCAACATAAAACAATATATTCTGTATAGCAATCTGGGTTTAACAGAGTACATTTATCTGAAATATCATGTCCAGTTTTTCCAACAACCCCAAGAAGCAGGGTGGTCAGGTATCCTTGTCCAGATTTTATAGATGAGCTGGTTAAGTGACTCACTAAAAGTCACATAATCAGATTGTAAAAAAAGACACATAAACTTGGTTTTGGATGTCAAGTCCAGAGATTCTCCATGTGGAGTATTGAACACATTTTCTTGGCATATTTAAGCGTTTAATATATGGTAGTTTTATTATTATTCTCTACATTAAAGTGATTTGTAAGTATACCTCTCCTTGGCAAAGTTGGCTGATGTCTATAAACCTAGCTAGTGAGCCCATTCTTTAACCCTTCTGATAAACCACTCAGCTGCAAACAATTAAACAAGTGTCTACATGCTGGAAACTGAATTTGAGTAGGACAATTATTAAGTGGTCATTTGGGAAACTTTGCAAGCAGAAGTGGGCTTTATTTTACAATGTTGTAAATTGTACAAATATTCTATGCATCTTAGCCAAGATGGCCTTTAAGTTTTATTAATTTTCTGAAGGTTTCAGGGGTGGGGCAAGAATGCCACAGTGACCACTAGACATTATTGAATCTTTTGGTTGCTATAAAATAAAATTTGCAGTCATAGGGAGGCAATGTCAGACAGTCATTGAATTGAACAGTCTAGAGGTTATTCACGATCGTTCCTCCAGGACAAAATTCTGTGTGTTTGTTTATCCAGAACTTTCAAAACTTTAATAGAAGCTATCATAACTAGCATTTATTGTGTGTTTACCATGGCAAATTACTATGCTAAATAAATTATATATAGGGAAACTATATACCCAGGTGTGCCTGGGAGAGTCCCTATATTACCTGTCTGTCCTTGAATAAATATTAATAATGTCTTCTTTCACTCTTAAAAGTGTCCTAGAAGAAAAAAATTTAAAAAAAAGATATAAGGATAGATAGATGGCTATACATGTGATTAAGACATTCAGAAAAAAAATGTTTATTATAGAATCTAAGTAGTAGTAGATACATATGGTACTGGATAAAAGTTCTTTCAACTTTTCAAAATAAAATGCTGGGTGACATATTATATGGTTACCCAATATGTGGATTATCTCCTTCAATACTTAAAATCACCCTATAAGTTAGATACAATTATTATCTACATTTTACAGGTGACAAACTGGAGTCACCAAGAGCTTAAGAAAGTGGCCCATAATGGACACTTAGTAAAGGGAATGGATCTTCCAGCCCTGCAGCTCCAAAACCCATGCTGTTGGAAAGAGTGTCATCTTTCCCTCAAGTATATAATCACAATAAACACCTTTTCTTGTAACAGATACTTAAATTCCAAAGAATTAGTGTTTTCTGAAATACCTCTCAGGAAACACTGGCATAGAGTACAGCAGAGGGAGAAGGACCTCACACTTTTTATTTATTCTTTTACTACCTTTTATTTATCAACTCTCTGTCAGTGACTTTTTATACATAATTTCATTTTATTCTTCACAGGGACATTATTATTAGATATTAATATATTTACTTTATAATGAAGAAATGGACACCTAGAGTTATTAAGTAACTTATCTATGGCCATACATCTAGTAAGGTTCCAAGCTGAGAATCAAATCCAGGGATATCTGCTCTCCACACACCCCTCAATTGCTTTTTATAAACTTGTCCACTCTGCCTCTTTTATGAGTTTAGCCCTAAAAAGGAATGCATGCTCATGGAGAAAGGCCCTCAATATTATGGATGAATATTAATTTCAGTGTGAATAAACAGTACCAAGAGAATAACTCCTAAAATCTTCTCTTCGTAATACAACATTTTCAGAGAACAAAGAAGGTAGAAGTTAATCATTTTTAAGTTGCATCAGTAGATTCTATGATACTACCTTTATCCAAATATTTTACCCATTATTAATTGAGCACTTATTAAGTGAGGGAATTGAAAACTAATTACTCCTATTCCGTCTTCTCAGGAAAGACAGAGAAATTATACGTACTATCTGCAAAATGGATATAATAACAATAGTACCAATCTTATAAGGTGACAGTGTGAAAATCAGAATAATAGCTATAAAGCACTTAGAACAGTGCTCACCTCACATTAAGACATCATTCATCCATATGTTCATCTATTCAACCAATAGTTACTAGGCATGCGCTATGTGCCACACATTATTCTGTGTGCCAGGGATATAGCTGTGAAAAAAATAGATGAAAGTCCTGCCCTCATGAAGCTTGGGTTTTAGTGAGGAAGTCAGATAATACCTGAATGAAAAATAAATATTATCAGGGGATACATTAAGGATCATCTAGGTTGTGCTGCAGTAAAAATAACCCCAAACCTCAGTGGCTTAACCCAATAAAAGTTTACTTCTCACTCATGCTACACATTTAAAGCACATTGGCAAGGGGATCTGCAACACACCGCTGAATAGGAATTCAGGACAGAGGCTCCATTATGACCCATGCACCATGATCCTCAAAAGAAACATGATGAAGTATGCATTGACTCTTAAAGCCCCTACCAAGAAGAGGCACATGCCACATTTCACTGGCAAAGCCAGGTCATATGTATGTGTGTAATGTCAAAGCAGGTAGGGAATACAAGGCTGCCACATGCTTGGGTGGGGTGTAGAACTTCCCCAAAGGTGATTTCATACAGGAAGAGGAGGTCTGGAGGAGAAATGAAGCAGGGTCACAGGGACTAGTGAACACTGGGTGGGGAGAATGCTGTTTTATATAGGGCAGTCATAGAGGGTCTGAAAGATAACATGGCATTTAAGTGGAGTAATGAAGACAGTAAGAGGGAAGGCCTTATATGGAGGAAGAGTTTTATTGTACAAGAAGATAGCCAGGGTGAAGGACCTGAGGCAAGAGTATTCTTGACATGTTTGCAAAACAGCAAGAAGGTCTGGATGATTGAAATGGAAGGAACATGGGAGAGAATGAGTGAGAAAAAGTCAAAGAGAGAGCAGGAGGCTAGTAGGTCATTGTGAAGACTTTGGCTTTAGTGCCGAGTTGGATTGACATTTTGAAAAGAGAAGAGATGTTATCTCATGTACACTTTAATGGAATCACTCCGGCTGCTGTGTGGAGAAAGTCTATTGAATTATTCAGGTGAGAGATGATGCTGGCTTGGATGAGAGAGATAGCAATGGAGAGGTGAGAAAGGGTGAGATTATAGGTATATTTTGAAAATGGAGTCAAGAGGATTTGCACACTGACCAGATGTGGGGTGTGAAAGAAAGAGAGAAAAGTGTCAAGGGCAAATTGAACATTGCTAATATGTGAAACTGTAAGGATGAATTGTCATTTACAAAGAGGTGGAAACTGGGAGAGTAAAGCTCATAAAATGTCATCATACGTATCATGGTTACTTAGTCTTTATAGTAGCTCTACTCGAAACATTTTTCTCCCCTCATTTTAAAAATAAAGAGTTGATGCTCAGTAATGTTTAATGGCTTATCCAGGGACACAGCTCTAGATCATTTGGTTTCCAACTCCAACAGAGATATGATACACTGATAATCATAAAACATATTTTTTCTATTCTTCTGGTTTGGTGATTAACTAGATTTTGATATATTTTTAAATGCTATGTCATGAAGGCTAAGTTATTTTAGCAATAAGTAAAAATCACAATGTAGAATTTTTAAAGGAGTTGATGCAAAACCACTAAGAAAGAACTGGAAGCTCCTATCAACTATACTATAAGTATAGCATTACCTACCACCAGCACCATTGTCCTCCATAAAATGTAAAAATTACAAGTAATCCTGAGTAGCATATATATATACACACACACACACACACACACACACGCATGCCTGGTCAGGGCATGCAGCTCAATCAGTGGAATGAATTGGGGTTTAATTTCAATACTGTAAATCAATATTAAAGTATCATGTGTGTATATATCTATCTGATACTATAGCTACATAATTATATTTAATATATATATATACATATATACATACATGCCTATATATGCATATAATTATATGAAACCTATTGTTTAAAACCTGTTGAGAAATTTGCTTAGTAGGTATAAAATCCTAGACACATTTGAATTTTATTAAATTATGGAGGAACTTGTAGTTTAGAATGGCCCTATTTCAATAATAAAGCTTTTGTGACCTGAACCACTCTTTCCTCTTATAACTTTGTCTCAACACCTCTCCTTTTCCAATCTTATCAATTCTATGTATCCCAGAATTTTCCATCTTGGTTTATAACTTTATAGACCCACCAATGCTCTTCTCTTTCTTTAAGATGCATTTTCCCCATAAACTCCATTAATTTCAGTGAAGTCCTGTTCATCCTTCAAGACTCAAACAGCCAAACAAGGGCCATCTTTTTAAGAGTCTTCCAAAACTATTTCTCTGAAGAGGGGCTGGTACCTCTTCTCTGTGTCCTCATGGCACCTTTAGTATACTTTACTCAGCACTTAGCATCCTGTACTGCAATTAGTAATTTATTTTCTATCCCTCCCACTAGTTTGTATGCTTTTTGAGGTAAATTCATTCTGTCTCCATATTCCAAACACCTAAGCCAAGTGTTCATTATGTATAAGGCACCCAATAAATATGTATTAAATGAATAAGTCTGTGAAGTTTTTGGGGTACAAGTCCTCACTGACAATATCTATACATGTTGAAATAGAAATTTTAGAATAGGAATAAAAAATGCATTTCATCCTTTTTGCCAAATCTGGTCAGTTGGTAGTTTTGACCTCAAGTGTCAATAAAAAGGTATTTTGAGACTCTTTTATCTGCCCTTGGTTGGAAGAGAGAGGCACAGTTAATAGGAGGGCTGAGATGGACATGGGAGAAGGAAGTAAACACATTCATTTTAAGTTATTTGACTTCCCTGGACTAGAATATTGGGCTAAATTCATGTAACTCTAAAGACTTGTATGGATAGTTTATTTTCTGATTAAATGCCTGTTATCAACTTATTTATATACAGGATTGCTACTGTGATTCAGCTAAGGACCTATTGCTAATTTAATTGCTGAGCAAGTTTTTCTGCTTGACTTAAAAACACTTGAAAGGGAGTATTTCTAAAGAAAATAAACAGCTCCTACTTTCACATAAGTTGAAAGTCTCCTAAACAGTGGCAGGCACATCTGGAAATATCATTCGATATTATTTTAGATTTTTTACTATGTAATTTTGGAGGCCCATGTAGATGACTTCATGGAAAACATGAGATTTGTCTTCAGTGATTTCACTTTTTCTGAAGTGGAAGAATATAAAATGAGGCAAAAATACAGGAAAGCAGAGATATTTTAAAATTACATTCACTTTTTCCTGTTAGTGTTATACCTGCTATTCCTTCCTCTTCTAAAAAGTGAACTGTGCACAACCTGTTAATAGTTATCATTTTATCACTCTCCAGTGCCAGGCACTATGATGTGTGTGTATATATATAGAGAGAGTACATAACTATACATATACATTTTACCTACCTACCTAGTTATCTACCAACCTATCTACTTACCTATCCACCTACCTATCTGTCTAATCAGGATAAGATTATTAGCTAGCTTATTTTAGGAAAGACTGTCTTTTGTTCTGAAATTGTATCCTTTACATTTTTGTTGATGTTAAAGTGCCTTTGCTTTTACTAAATAGTGGATATAGAAGATAGTAGGAGTTTAATTTAATGATATTACTTGACAAAATTAAAGGTAGGAAATCCTATATTTTCCTTTTCCACATCATTGTCTTCTTCCTTTCATCATTATTTCATCATCATCATCATCATCATCATTATTTTTAGCCTTATTTGACTAATGAAAACTGAACTGAAAAAAAGACATTTCAATCAGTGTAAAAGTACATTTTCAGTCAATGTGAGATTGGTACTCTTGTATTTTTTTCTCATTTTTTTCTGTTTACCAGAAACACATAGGATTCAGATTCTCAGGAATTATTTCTTGGTGTCAGTCATAAAAGGTAATAGACAACATATCAAGAATGCTAATCTGAGGAAGAGACTGTCCATAGTCATCCAGAACTTTGCCTGGCACCTAAATGGAATATTGTGGTTCTTTTCCCTTTTTTTTGTTTAATTTTTTTTTAATGTTTATTTGTGAGACAGAGAGAGACAGACCATGAAGGGGGAGGGTCAGAGAGAGCAGGAGACACAGAATCCGAAGCAGACTCCAGGCTTTGAGCTGTCAGCACAGAGCCCGACACGGGGCTTGAACTCACAGACCATGAGATCATGACCTGAGCCGAAGTCGGAAGCTCAACTGACTGAGCCACCCAGGTGCCCCTATGGTTCTTTATGGTAAAGAAAATTTCATGTGGAAAAAAACAAATTAAGTCAATAAAGGACATTTAATTACACAATTTCTAAAACGTCTGTTGCCAGATTGATAAAGATGTTGCTTCCATTTTGAAACCAACTGAAAATCAAATGTAGCCCCTCCACCTCTCATTCTAGACATCTGTGCAAACTTTAGGTACATTTGTATGTTTGATCATAGATTAACACACAGAAATGGAACTAATATCAATGCTGTTGCAAAGGAAAGTCTTTTATGTACATACTCATAAAGTAAATGCTTTTTAAAAGAAGCATTGTGTCTATTTAATTGAAAGCCTTAATATGAGCTACTCCCAGACATTTAACAAATAGAAATACAAATACAAATACAAAACTGTACAAACTACAGTTTTGTTGGTTGCCTTCCAACCTATTATAAAAACCTCACAAAACTTTTGTACTTGAAATAATCTCCAAACTATGTAATGCCCCAGGTTCCTCAAATCTTCATTTTTCTATGATAAGTCAAGTAAAAGATTATTTTGTTCTTTAGATGAAGGACTACATTGAGCATGGAGAGATCTTCATTGCTTCAGTGTATAAGAACAGTAATCCTCAGACTTTTTGTTTTCAGGACCGCTTTACACTCTTAAATATTATTGAGGACCCCCAAAGAGCTTTTGCTATGTGGGTCGTATGTATTGATATTACCTATATTAGAAATTAAAATATACATATATATTAATTTTAAAACAATAATTAACACATTATATGTCAACATGAATAAAAATTTAAAAAAAATGTTTACTTATTTATTTTGAGAGAGAGAGGGATATAAGGTGAGTGGAGGAGGGGCAGAGAGAGTGAGAGAGAGAATCCCAAGCAGGCCCGTGCTGTCAGTGCAGAACCCAATGCAGGGCTCAATCTCATGACTGTGAGATCATGATCTGACCTGAAATCAAGAGTTGGATGCCTAACCAACTAGCCACCCAGGAGCCCTGACATGAATAACATTTAAGAATAAGATATAGATATATTTTCCAAAGCAAAAAAAAAAAAAAATTAGTAGAGTAACATTATTTAAAATTCTTCGAATTCGCTAGTGTCTGGTGTAATAGAGGACAGTTTTCTCATATCTGCTTCTGCACTCAAACTATTGAAAAAATGGTTTTGGTTTCAATATAGGAAGGAGATTCAGCATGCAGAAATAGTTAGAAAAGAGAAGAGTACTTTACTAGCCTTTTCAGATCATCTGGGACATTCTTGCCGAACATCTAATGTTATTTTTAAGCTCTGTTCCTGCTATACTGTTCTTCTATTCCACTAGTGCTATAACTGGCTTTAAATATTTTACATATGGAATTGAGGACATCTTTCTGTGATACTATACCAAAACTTGACAGGTGGTACTTTATATATTAAAATCCACTGGTTTATCTTTGAATGAATTTTTCTCTTTTTCATGTAAAACTTTGTAACATCATTCAAAAGTCATTTGGAAATATTAGTTCACTGAGGTATGCAGCTCTTCTAAATATTGACTCATTCTATTACATAGCATGAAAAATTGCACCTGTGAATATTAACACCTATTTCTACACAAAACTCTTTAAGTTTGGGGAAGCTGTCAAGCTCACAGTGATGGATACAACTTTTCTAAACTACTAACATTTGCTCGCAAGCTGAAATGTTTTCATTGACAACAGATACTGCTGGTTGCATTCCTTGAAGTGACAGGCTTGCTTCATTCATTTTTGAGAAAATGTTTGCAAGATACCCAATTCTGAATGACCATAGTTTGTCAGTCGTTATTTTGGTTAAAAATGATGATCCATGAGAAAAGGAGCTAATTCAGTTTGCAGCTCAATCACACAAATACTTTTTCTCAAGATATTTGAGATGCCTGAGTGGTTCAGTAGGTTACATGTTCACTCTTGGCTTCTGCTCAGGTCATGATCATACAGTTGGTGAGTTTCAGCCCTACATCAAGCCCTGTGTGGGGGTTCCATGTTGACAATGTGGATTCTGCCTGGGCTTCTCTCTCTCTCTCTCTCTCTCTCTGCCCCTCCCTGCTTGTTCTCTCTCTTTGTAAAAATAAATAAACTTAAAAAATATATCTTCAGTACTTAGCAGACATGCTTTATGTGTGCTTCCCCTCGTTTTGTCACACAGAATATTAAAAAATATATATTGAAGGGCTAAGATTTAATAAGATTAATAATTTTTACTGCTTCATCAAGGATATTAAGTGAAACTGGCTTTCTTTTCGTGAGTTACTTTGGTGAAAAATCTAATGATTATTGGTTTAGTATTAGTTTAGTGTCACTATTAAGGTGCAAGCCGTGCTATTCACCATTACTTTTGTACCATCAGCTCAAATGTCAGCACAACGAAATGCAAAAAGCATCACAGCATTGTTAGGAAGATCATTGTGCCTTGTACCTAAAAAGTTCTTGGGTACTCCTGTGGTTCCATAGACCACACTTTAAGAACTTTCTTATCTGAGGCATGATAGATCTAGGCTAAATTCTAAAGTAGGTAAGAATTGCCTTGGATATACTGCCTCTCTCAATTGTATGTGCTCCTCCCCCTGCACCCTTCCCCCACTTCCACCCTTCCATATTCCCCCTGCCCCCAACACTCTTAACAGGCCAAGAGACACAGTGTCTCAAGTGAGACCCGTGGGTTTAATTCCATCTTTGAAGTCATCAGCCATCAGCTCCCTCCCTCAATTTCCCTATTTCAAAATCTGCTTCCTGAAAATCTCACTGGGAGGGATATAACTTCCCAGGAAGTATCTGGGTATCCTGACATAAGATGCCCTGTAGCATCTTTCTTTTCAACTATTATATTCACTGCTTGATAAAACTTTATATGTTACAATTACAAAGTTAAATGTCTGTCAATACATTTTGAATCTCTAAGGAAAAAAATGTCCAATATCAGTATTAAAGTATGATTTTCAATAAGTTAAAAATGTGGCTCTCATACAAATATATAGTAAGCATGTGTCAAAGATTTATTTACCTCATTAATAAGGGAACCAGCAGGATGGTAAACCTAGTTCAAAGGAGAAAATGAGAAAAAAATTATTTATATGGTTGGTAGAAAAAAAAGAATGCTAAAATAAGGCTGCAAAATTAGATTCCAAATTGATTAATGTCCTGCAGTATAATAAAATCTTAACCTTTTGAGTTATATTTCCTACTGGACAGAAATTATTTGCATCTCTACTGGACAAAAATAATTTGCAGCTTATCTATCTTGCGCAAATTAAGCTCTAACTTTACCAAGTCCAGGCCCTAATCAAGAAAACTACAAATCAAACACAATTGCCTTTCCTTACAGCAAAATTGGACCCTCACGTGGGCCTGTTCAACAGTACTCCTGTATGGCTCTGAAAGGCAGTGTAGTAATTTGTTTGCCTTATGTCCAAGTTTTGGGTCATTTTTCTTAAATTAGCAACAAATGTGAAGAGGGATGCTTGAGGAAAGATTTTCCCAGGCTCTTAAAATGCTGCAATATAGTTGGATGTGGAGTATTTATTAAATATTTATTGAACATCTACTTTGTGACAAGCATTATATAAGGAAATTTTATGTACAGTTTTATTTACTTTCACAACAACTTCTTGAGGTAGGTATTTTTTTTTTTTTCCTCTTGGGCAGAGGAAAAAACAGGGACAAGGAGGTTAGTGAGTTGCATAAGGTAGAGCACAGCTAGTAAGTAGCAGAGCAAATTTTACTCTTGTGTCTCTGGCAAGCAAACTGCATTCATTCATTTTACAAGATAATTTTTTCTGATTTAAAAGTATTGTAAGATCATTATAGAAGATATGACAAATAGAAAAATCAATCTCCCTCAACATTCCACAACTCAGACACAAACCCAATTCACATTTTGGTGTGTTGCCTTGCAATTTTTATTAAACATATAAGTTTATGAATATATCATTGTAAATAATACTGTGATCCCTAAGGTGAAAGCACTTATGGGGTTATAAAATAATATTTCATGGATAACCCATAGTGTATTTGATGGACCCCTTATCATTGGACATTTAGAGTTTTCAATATTTAATAGTATAAATAATATGATGGACATCTTTAAATAAAAGTATCATTTTTGTCTTCCTGTCAACTCAGTGAATGGGCATTACAATTTTTTAAATGTTTATTTGTTTACTTCGAGAGAGAGAGAGAGAGATAGAGAGAAACAGAGGATGCAAAGCAGGCTCCGTTCTGACAGCAGAGCCCAGGTACTATGATTATCTATAGTTCTTAGTTGAGGAAGGACACAGCTGGTGATGGGCCCTTAGAAAACTAAACCTATATTTTCAACCTCTGGTGAAGCAGGCATTGGGTTTAGAATTTTTTTCTACAGACTCACAGGCCATTGAACAATCTGATAATCATTGCAATGTCTGCATCCATGTTTGAAGTTGCATTTGCTGCCATGATTTGTCAGATTTTGCTTTCTTGAGACAAAAATTCACTCTGCTTCCATACACAGAGTTAGTCAGCATCTACTTTGCTCATGTAAGCCAATAGAATGTGCCCTGAGAGCTGGTGCTTCACGCATATGCCTGCCATATGCTGCCACTAACAATCCACAGGTGTGTTTTATCAGATTATTAATATTTCTCAACACACATAGAGCTTCAGTCTGCCCAATTCTGTAAAACTCTCTCCTTTGAGAAGACGGGTTTGTTTGTTTATTCAATCAAAGGAAAAATTATCTTCAGTTTTGACATATACAACATATGGAATTGCACGGCATTACTAGGCAAAACAAGAACTCAACCACAGCTGTTAACACACCAAATTCCACCAAATGTTCTGGATTTGGGGAGTGTTCAAATCTTCTTCCGTGCAAATAAGATGTTAAAATGCATTGAACTCATCTGAGGGCTTCCGCATTTCATATAATATTTTGTCCTCAGTCGATGGAGAGGAGAGATTATCTATATCCTGAAACTAGAACACACTTTAATTATGTAAATAAATTTGTTTTCTTGTGCAAAGAGAGTTTTCTCTTTACTGTTTTATAGCCTTGCAGGATGAAGTTTCAAACCTCTGTATAGCCTTCTGAAATTATATTTCATCGGCTTTTACCAATTTGACTCATTCTTGTTAGTTTATTGTTTCAAAAACACGTCTCCGTAGCACTGCTAGAGTTGAGTGGATTACTGAAAAAAAGTAAAGAAGGATATTTTTTATAGATAATTTTTATTAATAACATTATTTCAAAAGGATTTTTGAAAATTACAAAAGCATTGTAAAATAATACATTTTTTTGAAAATCAATATTACCACCTTCTAAGATTGGAAGAAAAATATTCAAACATTGATGAACAGTCTCCTTTTTTAGCACATTTGTCAAAATATAGTAAAGGAAAAAGTATTTGAAAGTAAAATTACTTCTTACCTCTAATCCAGTTTTTTGAGGTATATTAGATTTTTGGTGAATCAGTTATCTGTTACTATATCACATACCATAACCTAAGTTTGGTGGCTTAAAACAACACTGACTTATTATTTTTCACATTTTTATGGCTTGACTAGGTGGTGCTGGGTTTACCTAGAATCCTTCACGTACTTGTATTCAGCTGGCTTCGCTCTCATGTTTGGGTCACCACCTGGGTCGGCTGCAAAGAATGAGGTGGCTGGGCCTTCTTCCCATGGCTTTTTCACAGCAAGGTGGTCTCAGAGTTGCATGAAAGCTAAGGCAGAATCTAGAGAGTCTCTTGAGGCTTTGGTCTGGAACTCATGCTGTGTCACTTCTGCCATGTTTTATATGTCAAAGCAATTCATGAGGACAGACCAGTTTCAAGGGGTGGAAAAATGCCTGCACCTTTTGATGGGTGAAATGCAGAATATTATTGCTATGATTTTTAAGTACTACAAATAGAAAACTTTGAGAATTTAACAAATAATTTAAAAGGAAGGATATTTTTGAAAGGGGCTGATGTCCCTGCTTTGAAAGATACTGAGGTCAAAAGGGGCTTTTTAGTAGTCTGGATATACACAGCCTTTTGCTTATTAAAAGCTCAAAAACAAAACAAAAGACCAATCATCATCAACAACAATAAGCTATTTTTCCAACTAACCCTCAATTCAAATGTTTGTTATTTTGAAAATGCTGTTTGCAGGAGTAATAGAAAATTTGACACAATTAGTGACGAACTCTGACATCCATCCTGAAGGGACTCAAATAATTCCCCAAGGTATTTTCAGATATTTATATCATTTTACATCTGGTCAAGTATGAAAGAAAATCTTGTATTTTTCCCCCCACCACACACACACTTTGGAGAGCTGTTTAAGACAGAAAAAACATTACATGTCTATTTTTCAATGTACTTCTGAAGCTGCCTTCAGAATCAGTGCAGAAAAGATAGCTCTTTCATAGCTCTTATGATTGACAATAGCAAATTCCTAGTGATATTAACGCATTTGAACCTCCCTGAACCAAGGCAGGAAAGCTGCTTCCAGAAGGTAGATATCACGAAATGAGTGTCAGGACCATCTCTGAGCTCCAATGGGTCCTGGGTTAGTCCACTAAACTGTGGGATGGGTTGGAAAGCCAGGGCTAGGACCAACAATCAGTGAGGCTTCCTCTGATTTAAATTCCCATTACTCGCACCTGTCAAGAAACACCTAACAAAACAAAGGAAAACAAAGGATTCTCCTGGCTATTCGCTCTAGAGTTTCCCTTGTGCTACACTGGCTCGGGGACTCAGAACACCAGAACCACTTGCACAATTAAATAACATCTCTGCACCCAAGGAACTCAAAGGGTTAAAGAGGGAGGAATAACTCCTACAGTGGCATCTGCTATTAAATGGTAAAAACAGGCTTGTCTTTGATTTACCTTACCCCAGATCTCACCACCAGTTTTTGGTCCAATATCCATTTTTTTCTATTAAAAAAACAAACACAATTCACTCTAGAAACAGAGCCCTTTCAATGCCCTCAATTCAGATATTGGGATCACAGGTAGTATCTAGGCCCTGGATGATATGGCTGGGATGCTATTTTATTTGGGATAGAAAGAGAAGAGAAAGTGATAGGACTTTCCACTTTCCCCAGGCCTCTACATTCCATTAAATAATGCCTTTTTTTTCCTTCTATGGATTGTGACTAAGTTAGGTTCTCTTTCACAAGGAGCAATATGCATCACATGGACAGTGGGTATGTCAGGAAAGGTCTTTCCCAACTTTGGCCCTTCGTTTGTCCTCTTATAGAATGAAGGGTTCAGAAGAGATGCTCCTAGCAGTCTTTTCTGTAGTACCACAACTTTCTGAGTTTCTATCTTCATACTTTCTGCTAAGTCATGGAAATCACGCACAAGAGAGGATCCCTGGGATGAAATGTTGCCTCTGCAGGCTGCCAGCCCTTGTGCCTTCAAGTTACTTGTGGTCTCTCTAAACATAAGTTTCCTTATGAAATGGGACTAGTTCTCCCACCGTGTAGGACTGGTATATGATGAAATGAGATCATACAACAGAAGTCCTTAGAATAGTGCCCAAAACATTTTAAGGGTTAATATTAGTGTTAGCTGTTCTGTCTTTTAGAGGCAATGGCATATGTTATGCACATGGCATAATTCCTGACACGTAGAAAGAATCTAATAAGCATTAAAAATTTTATTATTATTGTCATCTGAAGAAAGGTAAGGTCTTATTTTTAAACTTTTCAACAGTATTTTTGAAGAAACATTTTACTTCATCCCTCTGGAGTTATCTAAAGATGAAGGGACTTCTCCTACCTTCTTCCCTTGCCTTAGTTGAGAGTATATGCTGACTTCAGAAAGCCTTCTAACAATTCTTTGGTGTCCATACTTTGACCTGGACACAGGACATAGTGTTTCTCCTCTTCTGTTTTTACTCCCTTTAAGCGCCAATGAGCAGTAAGTAAACTGAGGCTCAGATGACGTCATTTAAAGACAACCTCCTGCAGCTGCTGATGACTACATCAGCCACAGTCCATGCTAGGAAGGGACTGCTGCTCACATGAATACAATAGCGGCAAATTCATCAGTCTACTCAAAGGCCCAGCTCACTAAGATAGCTAATAGAAATTAAGCAAAGGCATTGGAAAATAGGAGACAAATTCTATATAAAGACAGTTACATGCATAGTGTTTTAGTCAGCTTGGGCTGGCATAACAAAATACCACAGTAATTTAAACAACAGAAATTTGTTTTCTTCTGGTTCTGGAGGCTAGAAGTCCAAGATCAAGGTGTTGTCAGGGTTGGCTCTGGTTAGGCCTCTTCTTGGTTTGTATGTAGCTCCCTTCTCTCAATGTCCTCACATGGTCTTTCCTCTGTGCACACATGGAAAGAGTGAGTCTGGTGTCTCTTCCTTGTTTTATAAGGAAACCAGTCCTATGAATTAAGATCCCACCCTTATGACTTCATTTAACCTTAAGTACCTCCTGGAAAGCTTGATGTCCAAATACAATCACCTGGGAGGTTAGAGATTCAGCATAGGTATTTTGAGGGGCCACAGTTCAGTCCCCCTCAGTTCAGTATTATACACTTAATAATACCCTCAGTTCAGTATTATACATTGAGGGAGACTGAACTGTGCCCCCTCAAAATACCTATGCTGAAGCCCTAACCTCCTAGGTGATTGTATATGCATCATATATATATGTATATACATGTGTATATATAGTGTAATCATTGTCCTAAGTATGTGACAGGTAAAGAAGTGACCGTTTAAAGCAGATTTGGTCCCTGTATTCTGTGTTTTGTGATTTTATAACTCATTGGAAATCAATAAAGTTCACTTTTACCTTTTTAAAAGAGGTATGCAGTAAGTCCTCTGACTTGTCATTTCCTCCTATCATGTGCAATCATTGTCCTAATTACCTTTATCCCTTATAGTTTTTTTTTTTTTTACTGACATTATTATTTGTTATTATTCAATTATTACCTGTCTCTGTCTTCCAGACTTTATGTAGTTGAATCCCTGGGCTCCATGATTACCAGAGCTTTATGTCTTGCCCCTGATGGCTAATTGCCTAGCACAGTGCATGGTGCACAGGACACCAAGCATATTCCTGCCTCGGGGCATTTGTAGTCGAAATCTCTCTGCTTAGAATACTCTTTCTCTTAATATTTATAGAGCCAACATACTTCTGACAAATCTCAACTCAACAGCTACCTCCACTGAGGCCTTTCCTGCTTATACTATTAAAAACTGTCCTATGTCCTTCCCCACTGTACTTTTCCTTGTAAAACTTTTCAATAACTAACCTTGTGCTGTATGTCTAATTAGTTTCATTATTGTCTGACTCCTGCTTTAGAAATTAGGCTTCAAGACAGCAGGGTATTAATTTGTTCACTGCTGTTTTGCTCTGTTTATGGAGTACAAAGTCTGGAATGTAGGGCATTCTTGATAAAATATGTTAAATATATGGACAGACAATCATTTGATTAGATGAACAAGTGAAATTTTCTGCATTTAGTTCTTCCATAAAGGGGAATATCAGATAATGAAAATAGGAAATACATCTGTTCTCCTCCCAAGTACTCTTATCTACTTCCCTGACTCTTCCTATGCATCCTTTAGGTCTCTGAGATACTTTACCTGATCCATGAAGTTGGGAACTGGTGTCCCTTCCATGAACTTTCCTAGACATGAACTTCACACAGGTGCATGCATCTTGATTACCTGAATTATCTTGGTTACCTACTAGAGTATATGTTCCATGAGGGCAAGAAACAGGATTACTGACACAGAGGAGGAGCTCAATGAATAGTCACTGAATGAATGTTAAGGCTTTTTAAAATGAGGGAATGATCTTCTAAGCCATAATCAGCTCAAATAATGTCTCTTACTAGCCTAAATGCAAAGTTCTATGGAGCTTTTCTCTGCCACCTTTAGAATCATTTATAAAGGTGAGTCCTCCCCCAACATTCTTGTACTACCAGGTTCCATGTAAAAGCATAACACTGGAGAAACTAGAATACTTTACTTATTGGATATAAAATGTGGGGGCTCTCAATGGGAAAGGAATATGTTAACTACTTGTAGTGAAAAAGACTTGAAATAAAAAAATATCCTCTTAGTAATAGAAATATATTAAAATTATCCCTAACTGGGTTCTTGTTTCAGGTACCATATTAAGAACTTTATGCCCAATTTCTCATTTAACAGTAGGACCATAAAATAAATATTATTGCTAACCCCACATGAGAAATTTGATCTCTTCAGAGAGATTAAATGACTTACTCAATATCATAGACTAAGTGAATGATAAAATCTGTACTCTAATCTAGGTCTACCTGACCCTAAAACTTATCCTTCTCATCAATGCTACTTAAACTGTTGGTTTGTTTGTATGCCCTATATTGTATAACACACAACAGAAGTTATTTATTCTATAAGCCTATGAAATGTGTTTGTAAAACCTTGTGGAAACAGAATACTTAGACCTTAAGAGGATAAAAGAAGCCAAAAGCAGATCTAGAGTTTTCAGTAACTTTCACACCTTATGCTTGGCTTCCTCAGTGGAGGCAAAATCCAAGAGTACTAGAGCTGGAAAGTGTCTTTAAATGCCATCTTGTTCAGTGCCTCCATTTTAGAGATAACAAAACTAAGGCTTGAGCAGTAATATGACTTTCCAAAGGTCATTCAAGTAAGTTGTGGTAGAGTTTGTACACTGCTAACTCTAAATATATATAAATAGAATGGATAAAGAAATTGTGGTTTATATACACAATGGAGTACTATGTGGCAATGAGAAAGAATGAAATATGGCCCTTTGTAGCAACATGGATGGAACTGGAGAGTGTTATGCTAAGTGAAATAAGCCATACAGAGAAAGACAGATACCATATGGCTTCACTCTTATGTGGATCCTGAGAAACTTAACAGAAACCCATGGGGGAGGGGAAGGGAAAAGAAAAAGAGGTTAGAGTGGAAGAGAGCCAAAGCATAAGAGACTCTTAAAAACTGAGAACAAACTGAGGGTTGATGGGGGGTGGGAGGGAGGGTAGGGTGGGGGATGAGTATTGAGGAGGGCACCTTTTGGGATGAGCACTGGGTGTTGTATGGAAACCAATATGACAATAAACTTCATATATTGAAAAAAAATAAAAATAAAAATAAATATATATATATATATATATATATATATATATATATAAATAAACTCTAAATATAAATAAAGTAAAATAATAAAACTCTAAATATACACAAATAAACTCTAGATATAAATACAAAATATATACTTTTTTTAAACTTCAGACTATGTGTTTGAAAGTTTTTTGAAACCATTAAAAAAAGGATTTGATCATGGCACATGTTAAGGTAATTTATGAATTTATGATAAAAGTGATAAGGTTGTGTGGAAGAATGATGTGTAGATATCCTTGGATAGTTTTATTGAGTCAGTAATAGATACTTGGATCTTACCATTGTATAATTTGTTATTTGACATCTTCACTGGAGAAATTTACTATTTGCCTAATCAGTGGACTCACAATTAACACCAGATTTGAAATGATAAGAAAATTAGTGTTTTACATATGTTACTTCATTAAACTTAATATGAACATTATTAAATCAAACATGGATCCAGGGCACAGTGGAAGCCTAAAAAGTGGAAATTGTTCCTTTTTTGGGCTCCTATATCTGTATTAAAATAATTCAGATACAGATGATCTTTTCTACATTAGTTGGGGTGAGAACTAAACTATATTGGTAATCTGAAAAAAGTACACCAAGACAAAAATGATATAAAAATTAAATATTCAACACCATAAAAATGTCAGAAAATCAACCTGAATGACATTGGGAAGGCTATCCCATAGCTCACTGTGAAGTTTATTTAAAAGAATCAACATTGCGGGGCGCCTGGGTGGCTCAGTCGGTTAGGCGGCCAACTTTGGCTCAGGTCATGATCTCGCGGTCCATGAGTTTGAGCCCCGCGTTGGGCTCTGTGCTGACAGCTCAGAGCCTGGAGCCTGTTTCAGATTCTGTGTCTCCCTCTCTCTGACCCTCCCCCGTTCGTGCTTTGTCTCTCTCTGTCTCAAAAATAAATAAACGTTAAAAAAATTAAAAAAAAATTATAAAAAAAAAAGAATCAACATTGCTTTTCTGCAAGTCTTTAAATTCGCAGCAGATTAAAATTATAGTGGATTTTCCCTTTCAACATGCACCTTGTTGAAATTCATCCATTAAATGAGTAGTGGACTTTTCAGTTATTAAACTAAATACCTTAATGTGATAAATACATTTCAAGCTCTTTGTTTACTGTCTTGGAGTCCATTGGGCTTTGTCAGCAATGGAGAATGCAGTCCAGATGATTTCTATGTATCTGGACTACCATAATTGCATCCCTCCAACTGGAAAAGGGATGCCTTAGCCACGGGTCCAAAGATGCTTGTTCTTGTCTTCCTCATCTTCTCTCTAGCAACTGGGAGTCTCTTCTTCACCCTTAGTATTCTTAAATATAAAATCCAAATAAGGAACTCAGAGAGCCTAAGGGAAAAAGTGAAGGCAAAAAATGATAGATATAGCTTATTGAATACCTACCATGGGCTGGTGACTGAGTTGAGGATTATAAGTGTGTTATTACATTCAAGAATCTTTACAATTCTAGGCAGTATTATTGTTCCCATTTCATCAGCAGAGAAAATCAAGGTTAGCCTCAAAGAGATTCAGTGCTTGCCTAAGGTCACATGACAGAATCAAGGTTTGAAACCAGGTTTCTCTGATTCAAAACTAAGTACTCCTAGCTACTATCCTAGAGTATGCTGTCTCAGTTAATACACATATAGAAAACATTGTAAAAAGCAAATTATAGCAAAGGAAATTATGGAATACTTTCGATATGTTCAGTATCATAAGAGTGTGTTTTAATTGGTTATCTTATTTAATTTTCATGACTCTGGTGATAGTTATCTTCACACTTACTATTCACTTAATTTTTCTGTAATTTAAATGTAATCGTTTACTTTGCCAAGGTAGAAACCAGAATATGTGTAACACTTTCTATAATATGAAATTACAATATTAAAGAATTAGAATTGCCTCACCGAATATGAAATGATGAGTTATGAAAGGGAATGATGGTTCCTTGTGTCATCCATGTCAAAAGTTTACTTGAGGGCCTGAGGATTTTCTTTGGACACCTTGGAAAAGAGCAGGCTAGAAGAAAATGATCAAGGGTCAAGATGACTTTCATAATGATAAAAGTTATAATTGCAGACATTTGTCTGACATATTCTTGCTTTTTAGATAAGCCTGAAGTGAGCGTTGTAAGGAAGACTGGATATGCTGCTCTTTTATTTGGAGCTGTGGATTTTCAACTTTAGAAACTTCTATAAGCATATATATACATACACACACCTGACCCCTGAAGAAGTGGAGGTCAGGAGCATCAATCCCCCAGGTAGTCAAAAATCCCTGTATGATTTTTGACTCTCCCAAAACTTAACTAACAACCCACTGTTGACCAAAAGTTGATAACATAAACATTTGATTAACACATATTTTGTATGTTAAATGCATTATTTAGTGTATTATATTCTTACAATAAAGTAAACTGCAGAAAAGAAAATGTTAAGAAAACCATAAGGAAGAGAAAATACATTTATAGTACTACTGTAAAAAATCCATGTATAAGTAGTCCTGTGAACTTCAATCCCATGTTGTTCAAGTTTGTATACACCTACACATACATACATATGTTGTGTTTTAGGGAGGATAACTTATCTATATAGTAGAGTTTATAATCACTTCTTTTGATAAAGACAAATGGATTAAATGAAAGAATAAAAAATTGCAGTCAACAGGGCATTGCTCAGGTGTCTTCTTTTTTTAAAATTTTTTTTTTCAACGTTTTTTATTTATTTTTGGGACAGAGAGAGACAGAGCATGAACGGGGGAGGGGCAGAGAGAGAGGGAGACACAGAATCGGAAACAGGCTCCAGGCTCCGAGCCATCAGCCCAGAGCCTGACGCGGGGCTCGAACTCACGGACCGCGAGATCGTGACCTGGCTGAAGTCGGACGCTTAACCGACTGCGCCACCCAGGCGCCCCAACTACAGGTGTCTTCTAAAGGAGTGCCAGAAATTTTCATATCATGTGGTGAAAAGAATAGGATGGTTTTCAAAAAAGATGTAAAAGGTGAATCAAAATACAGACTATTTCTTTGTCTAAAATATTCATAAAAACAAATATCAATTGGCTTTCTAGTTTCAAGTCTCATAAATATTTATCTGTCTAGTGTATGCATGTACATGTGCAGAGAGTGTTTCCAATATATTAAGTGTTGTTCTGCCTAGATTCTTCTACATTTCCCTTTGTCAACTTAGCTCTTCCTTGAGAGAAATTAATTCTAATTGATTTGGGCCAAACTGAGAAAGCTTTTTGAAAAATTTTCAATCACTGCCAACTTTTAAGGCATTTTCTCGTATTAGTAGGAGATTAAAACAGTATCCAAGCAATATTTCCAAATAGATCACCTTTCTGAATGTTTCTCTATGCACACTGGATCATTGGTCCTTTGATGACCATGGTGTCAAAAGCACCTGCCTATTCATTTCCAGTTACTGAATAGCTCCTCATAAACCCTCCCGCACCCTCTCCAGGCCTAGTCAGAGCCTTTTGTTTTCTAGTCTGAGTGTCAGGCTCATTTCTCTCTCTGGTTTGCCTATCGTGTGGTTGATTCCTGCTACCACCAAACCCTTTTTGTATGAAAGTTAGGTACTGCTGCCTGAGTTCTCTGACTGCATTTTTTTTTTTTTTTTTTTTTTTTTTTACCAAGGAAACCATTGTGTGCAAAGAAAGCTGAAAACAATCCTATGAAACCTGCAGAGATTTTCACTTAAGAGATTAAACATACCTTCAGGGTCAGAGTGAAATGTGCCTGCCCCTGGCTGATACACTCCAGCCCTGCTGGAGAGTCAAAAGAGCTGGGAGGTGGAAGAAGCACCACTTTCTGTAAAAGGATCTTCTTTGCCAGTGGTGGAGTCAAGCTCTGCATTTTGAGAATGAATATTTCTTTAAGTGCTAATATAAGAGCTGAGAAATACCCACCTCTGAATCAGCTTGACTAACAGCATGACCACTAGACAAGAATGAAAGGCCCCAGTTACACTTGCCCGGAGTACATAAGATTTCTGTAGTGAATATTTGGTTTCTATCTAAACTTTCCTACCATCAAATGAAGAAAACAAGTGGCTCAAAATGTTTTCAGAATTTATTGCTCGCACACTATATAGTGAACAAGAATGGGTTTTGTTGAACACATTTGGCGATTTTGTATTGTGGGTCAGCTGTAGCTGTGACTTGATGTACCCTGACTTAGAAGCGTTTGTTCTCTAAAACACATGGTTCCCAGACTTACAGTGTGCTATGATTTGATTTTTAAATGCCAAAAAATAAAATCTGCAGAATGCACTAACTTAGTAACATTTATGTAGGGGAATTTTCATGTAAAGAACTAATTTCAGTGAAGACAAAGATAAGGGGTAGCGGGGAGGGAGTTGGTATATTAACTAGGCTGTGGTTTCACATTGATATAGTGATATAATTCTGGAACTTTATATTTTACTTAAGTGTATAAAACTTAGCCCTGGACAAGGTCCGAATAACCTTAAAGTAGAGAGCCCCCAGTCTGCATAGATTCTTGGTTCTCTAACATGTAACATGGGACCTCAGGGCCTATCCCATGCACACTCATCATTTATACCCTAACTCTCCACCAAAGCACTGGCTCCAGAGTGTGTGAAAGACTAACTGTGTCAAAAATTCATAGCTGAACCTTAAACAGTAAGTATAAAGAGTTTCCTAAGAAAAGGATAGATTGTGGAAAAAGAGAAAGAGGTATTAGAGGGAAGCTCATTCTAGAGAAGGTGTTTTAAAATGGATACTATTATAGACCTGAATTAAGATAAACCAACAAAAACATCTCAATATTAGGACAATGTACTAGAATATTGGGATGAGTGAGGGATGCTGACAGCTGCATGCACAGAAGGGGATGAGCAAGGTGGGCGTAGAGGCCTGAGTGTCTGTGTGCCTGGTTACACTCACAGGGGGATTTGGCAGACTGTGGTAGAAAACCAATGTTTACCGCAGTGAACACTAACACACTGAGTTCTGGGTTTTAATTACTGATATAGTATGTTTGAGTGATCTCTTGCCAAGGGAATAACTGCCAATACAAATATGGTATCAGATATTAGATAGAAAAGAACTAATTTTTATAGAAAAACATTACTTTAAACACAGAGGGCTATTAAATCCAATTTTATCTAAATCTCACTGCTCTGACTGGCTCCTCACATGTAAGATGCATCTCATGGGGTTTTTATCAGGGCTACATTAAGATTTTGATGTTTAGGTCCAGTATATGCCCAATAAATATTAAAGATTTATCCCCCTTTTTATAATTCTCACTTTAACCTAATTTTTTGTTGGTTTTATGAGAAACCCCTTTAAGTTAGTTTTGAGCACCATTCTAGCATAAGGGGTGAAAAGTTACCACAAGGAGTAGACATATTACCCAGGCATTTTGGTTTTCAGAAAAGGTAACATACAAAAAGGGATTTTACTTGCTGTTTCCTTGACCTTCAATCTTTGCTCCTTAAGGCACCCATCATGGGTCTTTTTCCAAGACAACTTGACCAGGCTGTTGCATGGATGCCTTCTTTGGTAGAGGGTCCATAGGGATTACATTTTGAGTCTCCAAATCATTTGGAATAAAATCATTGAAATCCGGATTGACCAACAACATCTAAAAGCTTCATTAGGGTTTTGTCTAACCTCCACTGATCCCATTTTCCAAAGTTTATGATTTAGATCCTCTGATTCCCATATTTTGTTTGTTTGTTTGTTTGTTTGTTTAGTCTATCAATCTGCCTTTCTCCCCCTTTATGGTTGAACTTTTTGGAATTTCTATTATTGGACTGCTGTTTCTTAAACTTTTTCATGAGGTAAAGTTTAGCAGATACTGCTAAATTTATCTAATAAAGTAAATTATACCTCAAATCAATACTTATGGTACAAAATTTCCTACCAGTTGTTGAGGGTACATTTCATTACTCATTTCATTTATCATTTGTTAGCCTCTGGGTATATTTAAAAGAAGATCTCCATCAATCCTGATGGATGCTGGTATTTGGCCACATCTACAACTTCAGAACAAAGTGGAAGAATGACTCAATTATCCTTGCTCATGCCTGAATTATCTGTGTAATTGGGGCAGGAAAGTGCAGGCAGTGAATGTTGCCTATTGCTATTTTTAAGCTCTGCTCCTGCTGCGTTGTTCTTCTTATGTTTCACTAGTGCTGCCACTGGATTTAAATATTTTACATATCATAATTAATGATTTGGTTGCACCCTAAGGCTTTCTTAGCGAAAGGCACAATTTTGCAAATTGAATAGCAAATAATTACATAGGTGATATCATTTATGAATAGGAAATGAACAGATACATCGGTGTTTCTTCATGCTTGTGTATTTAAACAGCATGTTCTCAATTTATTAGTGATAGTTATGAGAGGGCTATTATTGTCAAAGGCTCAGGTATGTGTGGGAAGGAAATGAACATTAATGGAATGATAATTGATCTTTAATGATTTAAGGAGAGAATGGTCTACTTGACCTCCAGCGTGCTTAAGGGTAAAGGGGAAACACATTCAACCTGATTTTCTCAATCAGAGATCTTTATGGTCTCTGGGTTGTTTTCCCATTTTAAAATAAAAAGTGGAACCCTAGTCCTTAAAAACAAAACATAACAGAACTCAAAGACTGGTCTTCAGACAAACTGTAGTACTGTGCTTGCATGGCAGGCATTCACTATATAATTATAATTAGTAGGTATTGCCAATTTTAGTGAACTCTCCTACTTACTAGATAATGGATTTCTTTCACCTAAAGTTAGATGTCTCCCTTCGAAGGGAAAACCTGGTTTAATACCCAGCCTGAAGAGGCACTACCATAACCAAAGACCACTTGGCTATAAATAGACAGTCATGACGTTATTGCTGCTGAGGAGATTTCATCCCATTAGAAACTTCACTCAGAAATGTAGAGGAGTGCTTAATAATGAATGAATGTGATTTAAGGCCGCTTTATACTGATGACACTTTTCCTATAAATATTACAGAGACGTTTAAATTTTTATCTCCCGTAATTCTAATGAATGAATTTCCCTGACCCTTACTGAAAATTATACCTGTAAAGTCTGCAATTTACTGATGATTGCTTAGGCTATTAAAGAGACTTGGGTTTCAAAACATTTTCATTTCATTCATAGATTCCTGTAATGCCTTTGGAGCTAAAGTTTAAAGAAGCTGGGTCAGATGGGCTTCCAACATTGGGAAAATGTTGCAGTGTCTTCAACAATTAACTTCATAAACACATTAAAAGCCAAACTAGAGTGGACAAGTGGGGGCATGCATGAAGCCACTTTCCATGGATGGTGTGCTAGGAAAAAAAAATTAGCTGCTGCTCGTGTTTTTTTTTTTTTTTTTGAGGGTGTCCACTCCACTTCCATTTGCAATACAAGCATTTCTATGTACTCTTTCATTCCAGCTTGATGAAGTATAAAGACTAAACTACTGGGAGAGAGAAGTCTTGCTGTAATTATTTCCAGCGTTAAATACAAACACTAATCAACTTTTATCAAATCAAAGAGAGAGTGATGTATCATTTAGCTAGACTTACCAAATTTTCCAGATCACTATAGCTTAACTCTTCCAGTAATAGAGTTCACATTTTATTTATTTATTTTACTGGAAAACTGCCTAAATTGCCAAACTTCTATGGTCTGGGTAGAACATATATCAAACACGTAAGTTCATTCCAGCAACATTTTTTTTTTTTGAGTATCTATGTGATTGAATCGCTGTGCTGAAGGTAAGAGTGCACTATTTCAAAAAATGTATTTACAAAATTCACAAGAATATGGGCATAAAATCTACTATGGGAATATACTGGGGAGAGATGAACCAGGAAGCTTTCTAGATACGATGTTGGACTGAATTTTGAAAGATGAGCTCTTTCTTATTCATGGAAGAAAACACATTTCAGGCAGAGAGCAAGTATTCAAAGCATCCATAAATTGAGAATAACTTTAACTTCTCTGGTAACATATGTGTTCTAGGTTTATCCTTTTATTTCATTCCCCCACCATTCTGTACCCCAATTGAAAAGTTTTTTGTATGTGTAGTCAGTCACTGTAAATTTGATCTCCCCAATATCTCCTGAAGCTCTGCCTCCCTGTTTTATCTGTTCTGCAACCACTGCCTTAGCTCAGGTCCTCATTCTTTCTTCTGTGAACTATCATGTTAGCCTTCATGCCTTCAGCCTGGACTGCCTCCATCCCATTATCCACACTGTTCTCAAAATGAGTTTCCCAAAACCTATATCCAATCTCATCACTCCCCTTTTTTTTTTTTGTCTCCACTACCTCCTGGATGAAGGTCAGACTCTAAGACACTATAGAGGACCCCTTCTCTTGTCATATCCCATGTCCACATTCACGCTTTCCTGGAAAAACTGATTCACTCACAGTTCTCCAAACATTTCATGCTTTCTCTCCATCTCCTTGCTTTTACATATGCTTTTTTCAATGCCTCTCTGCCCAGAACATCCTTAATCCCTTGTCCCCTAACTCAACTTCTGCATGTCTTTCAAGACACATTTCAAGTATCCTCTCCTCTTAGAGTTTCCTCCTGCTTCGGTTAGATGCCTTGTTTCCCTATAATATATATTCCCCTCTTTTAGAGTGTATCACATAGTGATAGCTAGTCACTGTGTGTGTTCCTAGAATATATGTACCCTGAGGGCAGGAACTATGCTTTGTCTTTTCATACATGGTTTCTAACACAATATTCTACATGATAGAAATTATCAATGAATGAACAAATGAATGAACTTCTTCCCAGGAATACAGTGCGTTCATTATTCTTATAATAGATACTGATATCAGCATCTTATAGAAAATTCAGTTATTTTGAAGTTGTCTTGTTAATTTTGGCACATGCATTGCCTAGGACAATTCCTAGCTCATAGACTTTGATCCATAAATAATTCTTGCCTGAGTGAATAAGGGAACTAGTGTTATGGATTGATTTGTGTCTCCCTCCCCCACCCTCAAAAAATAAGATATTGGGGTCCTAGCCTCTAGTACCTGTGAATGTGGCATTATTTGGAAATAGGGTCTTTGGAGATGGTCAAGTTAAGATGAGGTTATTAGGATAGGCCCTAATCCAATATAGCAGTGTTCTTATACAAAGGGGAAATCTGGACACGGAGAGAGAGGCTTAGGAAGAAAACCACATAAAGACTGGAGTTATGCCTCCACAAGCCAGGGAACACCAAAGATTTTCAGCAAACCCACAGAAGCCGGGAGAGATTTATGAAACAGACTCTCCCTCATAGCCCTCAAAAGGATCCAATTTTACAAATACCTCAGTCTCAAGCTTCGAGGCTTCCAGAGCTATGACACAATAAATTTCTGTTGCTCCTAGCCATTCAGTTTGTGGTATATTGTTACAGCAGTCTGAGGAAACGTATACACCTAGGGACAAAGATTTAGGTATTTCATTGCATCCAGAGGCTGGTATGGATCTGTAAGATGATTACAGCGGCACTAATGAAGATATGGACGTTATGAAGGCAGAAGGTGAAGAAACGTTTTCAACCATGACTAGTGAGAGAATTACTGTAGGTGTTACAAAAGAAAAAAAGATGCAGATTCTTGTGGTAGGAATATTGGGGACAGTCTGTACTTTGCAGGTGAGAATTTTATTTTCAGATCAGTGACCAGGCATGTGTATTCTTACTAAAAGCTCCTCAGGTGATTTGGGTGAACACCTAAGTTGGTAACTCTCAAGTAATGGCTGTCCTTTCTACAGCTCCAGGCAGGCTTCTGGGGGGTTTGTGTTTCTTCCCTGCCGGCTGTCTTCTCTTCTCTTCTCAGCATGCATTCTGCTAATGGTCAGATTTCTGTGGGAGTGATCCAGACCTCCTGGTTCATTTTCTGATAGAGTTCTGCCCACTGAGGGTAAACCTATGTTTACTTTTACAGTTGGAATCTTTTATCACTTTTTTCCCCTTTTGTTAATGTATCTTTCTGTCTTCCCAAACTCACCTGTGGTACTTAGTCTTGGAAAAACTTCTAAAGTTTAAGACATTTTTCTATTATTTTTATCTCAAGAGCCAAACCTTTTTCTTTTCTTCCCTGGGTCTTGCATTCTTTTTCTCTACCTGGCTCTCAAATGTTGCTCCTTATGTCCAAACAGCTGAACTCAAACAGTGCCAAGGAGACTAGTTAAACATAAGTCTTTCCAGGTTAACTACTGACTTATTGTTTGATGGAGTCTTTTGGCCTTTTGAATTTAAAGTAAATCAGGATCCCCAGAGAACCCAAAGGAAAGAATATAGTGTTAAATGACTGTTTTACAAGGATTCAAAATGGAAAGATAGTTTAGAAACAAGCTAATGTGCACAGCTTATAAAGAAATACAGAGACTCAAGTGTTTTGTTTTTTTCCATTTAAAAATATCAAAACAAAATGGGATCAAGGGATTTGAATTTAGTGTACATAAAATAAAAGAGCTTGTAGAACTTCCCTTGCATTTAGAGCCATCAGCTAGAGCACAACCTAAGTGGAAATGGATACGTTTGAAAAAATCTATATGCTTGCTGCCGAATGGTATGTTTGAGAGACTTGCTAAGTGCTTACATTAATACACCCTGAAGTACTTTCTAATCAAACACATTATTGAATTACTTTCAACACTGTTGTAAGTTGGAGAGTTTCCTCATATTTTAGTGGTTTTAAAAATCACATATTAAGTCCTTGTTGCAGCTCTACTCCATCATCTCCCATTACTCTAAAACATTGTGTTAGTTTTCACTAAGCTTTGTGGCTGGCCATTGTTATGCCTCGACATACCAGGCTGTCAGTTTAGAGATGGTGCGTCTGTTGCCTGAGCTTGTGCAAATCAGGAAGTGTTATTTCCACAATTAGGCCAGTGGCTATCAGTTTATGTGTTGGAGGGGAGAATACTTGCAGTGATGACAAGTGGAAACATTTTATCTGTGGAAGCTCAAATCATTATGGTGAACTTCAAGTCCTGTTCAACATATGTCTATAGTGACTTGTGGCTGAAATTTTACACCTGCTTATATAATACATGAATTGGGCCTAGTATCATGTGAATTGTTGATGGTGAAACTTGAAACCGCATGAAAATTATCTGGTTTCAGGTTTGGTTTCCAAAGAAAGACTCAGACAATAGTTATAGAATGTTCAGACGAACCTGGGTAAATTTGTATAATTCTCCTGGCTTACACCCAGGGAAATGTTTGTAATCCTCCCACCTAGCTGTGACTTAAAACTATGAAACAAAAGGATAAAAGATCATAAATGTCTAGGGAAAAGTTTAACAAGATCAGGGATAAACTAAAATGACAGTAGCTGGGAAACTCAAGAATGTCATAGAACACTGAGAGTACAGGCACTGCTCCGCTCCCCTGACCACATCCCCTTATAGTCTGAAACTTTCTGTTATTCCTTCAATTCAAATGTCACCTTCTCTGTGAAACTTTCCTTGACCCCACAAATCAACATTAGATAATTCCATTCTCTGTACTCCCCAAATACTTTATTTGCATCTATTCTAAAAGTAAGTACATTTTTGACAATTTTGTTTATTTCTTGCTTCCCCACCCCCACCCTACTCCTACACTCTGAACTCCAGAAAGGCACAAACTTTTTATTTTCATTCGTCTTTGTGTTCCAAGTACCTAGTATAGTGCCTAAAGTATAATAGGCAACCGTATAATACTTGTTACATGAATAAATAGCAGAATTGGTTGATGATGTGTCATCACTTTTGTTTAGCTATTTAAGATGTGAATGTAAGTGAAATGTCAAGCCATAAAAAGGGTGCAGAAATTACTAAGAAATTGGTCTGGCATTGTAATCTCTTGCATTTCCTATTGGGGCTTCAGAACTTGGTAAATGTGGAGAAGACTTGAGGAGACCAAAGCCTAAGTTAAAGAAAATAGTGCTTAAGATCAAGGTTTTAGAAAACATAGGCTGAGTCCATGAAGGACAAAGGAAATCAGAAAGGAAACTGAGATATGAAACAATGAGGTTTGGTAAAGAGGGTCATGACCGGCTATTGGTTATCTCTGCTGAGGTAAAGAATACATGAAACGAGGATAACCTAGACATAAAAATGCTATTACATCTTGTGATGAGTTACCATGGGTTATCGTGAGATTTTTCCTGCTTCAAACTTCACCTAATAAGAGTCCACACTGCCAGTATGGAATGATTCCAAATTCCAGGACTGATTATACCTTTTCACAGCTGCAAACCCCTCACTGAATATTCATTACTTAGAGTACTATTTTTTAAACTTGCCTGAAAATAACAATCTCCTAGGACACCAGTAAACATTAGAGGTTCCTGTTCATCTTCTGAATGAGAATCTTAGGAGGTGGGGGCTAGGAATCTGTTTTTTAGTATAACATTTGATTATTCTGCTCCTTAAGCAAATTTGGGATTTATCGTCAGGATGAAGTGCTTTTTCCTAAGAAAAGCACTCTGCGTCCACTCTGGCTCTGGCTTCACTTGTCATGGGCTCCAATTATGTTCCAGTAATAGTAGCATACTGTTTCAGATCACTATTTCTTTCCAGATGCTATTATCTCTACTTAAATTCTATTTACACTTCAAAACCGGCCTCAAATGACACTTTCTCTGGAAAACATTTGTGTACCTTCCCATAAAAAGTACTAGACTTTACCTTATCACATTCTCTTTATTTGTTCTTCATTTATGTTTTTTTTTCTCCATAGCAGGAGCTTCATAAGATTGACAAACATGTCTAACTTATTTATATTATGTGACCGAGACCCAGCATAGTGCCTGGATATAATAGGGAACATATGTTTCTTGACTTACATTGTGGGCCAGTATCTCTTACCCACACATGTTTTTCCCTTTATTTTATTTATTTTTTAATGTTTATTTATTTTTGAGAGAGAGAGAGAGAGACAGAGTGTGAGTGGGGAAGGGGTAGAGAGAGAGAGGGAGACACAGAATCTGAAGCAGGATCCCGGCTCTGAGCTGTCAGCACAGAGCCTGATGCTGGGCTCCAACTCACGGATTGTGAGATCATGACCTGAGCCAAAGGCAGTCGCTTAACCGACTAAGCCACTCAGGTGCCCCTTTTTTATTTTTTTAAGTTTATTAATTGTTTTTTTTGTTTTTTTTTTTATTTTTTTTTATTTTTATTTTTTTTAGAGAGAGAGAGAGAGAGAGAGTATGGGAGAGAGGCAGAGAGAGAGGGAATGAGAGAATCCCAAAGAGGATCCTCACTGTCAGCACAGAGCCCCATGTGGGGCTCGAACTCATGAACCATGAGATCATGACCTGAGCCAAAGTCCAATGCTTAACTGACTGAACACCCCAGGTACTCCATTTTGCCCTTTATTTTTAACAAAGAGATTTGGAACATCTCAAATGAAGCCTCAACCATGATGATGTTTCTGCATGGCTTTAGCTTTCCTGGTGAAAAAGCTTTCTCTCTCTTCTTTACAATCATCCGTAATTACCACATCCTGTTTGCTTCTCATTTTTATTTATTAATTTTTTTATGTATGTCTCTGTGACTAGAATGCAAATAATGTGGGATCAGGGAGGACGTTTTGGGTTTTATTTGCATAAAACTCTCTAGGATGAAGTAGCATGTGTAGATTTGGCCATATCTGCAATAATATATTTCTTAACAAAAATATTTGTAGTAAACATGTCACAAAGTTAACATTTTTTTAAATGTCAGTGATAGGTATATTTTATAATTATATAAATTATATAATTTTTTGGACTTTTGTGTCACCTGAAATGGTTTATAATAATTTTTAAATGCTATATTATTTTAAGCTCAGAATTCTCAACTTGAGATCCAGTTACCCCTGAGTTTAGAAATTTCATAAACTCCTGGAAATTCTATATAATTGTTTAAAGAGTGTGCTTTTTTTTCAGGAGAGAGAGCTCATGACCTGAATTACATTTACATAAAGATCTACAACCTCAAGCTGTTTAAAAGCAACTCTTCTGAACTTGCAATAATAGTGGTAGGAAGAATTTTACAATTTGCAAAGAACTTCTTCATGCATTAGACTGTTCATTCTTTATAGCAACCCCCAAGAAGCAGCTATGGCAGGCATTCTTAGCTTCATTGATCAAATAAGGAAACCAACACTTGGAGAAGTTAAAAGCCTCCACTGGAGTTGACGTCCCATGACTCCAGAACTGGAGCTCTTTCCACACTATGTACCAAGTGGCTTCTTTCCATAAACACTGGTTTGCTTAATCTTCTTTGGACATATGGAGTAGGTTGAGCTCCTGCCAGGAGCAGACAGGCAGGTGAAACTTAAATTACCCCTTGTACTTAATGAACTAGGTGACTTTCCTCTCTCAGTCATTTGTCTTCAGTATCCAGGAATATATAAAAGGAATTTCCTCTTCATGCCTTCATCCTAAATATAGATTAATTAGTAAAAAATCCCCGGACTCTCAGCATCAGCATCTTCTTGTTCATCATTAGGAAACATTTGTTGAATGCATTTCATATGGAAGGCACTGTTCTTAGCACTAACAACTGTAAATACATGAGCTGATACAAGCAGACCACTGGGCAATTAATATCAAAATAAACCAGCGGCTCCAGCCAGCACCAGGAAACTGAGACTGCTGAAATACTGTTTCAGTGAAACCAGGGAGCATGTACTGAGGGTCTTAAAATGAACTACACTCTTTGAACCAGTAATTCTGCTTCTAGAGATTGGTTTTATATAATTCTCAATCTAGAAAGCTGTCTTCAAAGTAGCATTATTTAAAACAATAAAAGAATAGAGACAACCTACATCTCCAGCAATAAGTCAGTTGATGTGTTTATTTTGATTCATTATTTGTGGGCAAACAATTGATCCTTAATCTACCCCAACACATCTGAAGGATGCAACATCTTTGTCTGTAGCAATGGTTCACTATGCATAGATTCACAGCTGAAGTACCAAGGAGAGATAAATAAAAATCTTTTACAAAAGGAAAAAGGCATATTTTGAAATGTACTTCATGAAGTTGGGCTACTCTCCTTCTTCCTAGGATAAGAAATATTCTTACTTTCTGGATGGTTTGTGACATTAGAAAATATTAATCTTTTGGTTTTGACTCTCCATTATTCCTCCTAAGTATGCTTTTAGAAACAGCAGCTCCCCTTTTGTTGGGAAACTGCTGTTCCCCAGCTTCTTATGGTTCTCAGGGGAGGTGGGTTTGTCCCAAGATAATGAAGGATTCTAGGTCAACCAGAGATCTTCCCTGGGAGCCAGAATGTCCCTCATTTCTCTGGAGTACTAAACTGGAAGGACATCCAAACCTTCTCCTTCTTCTTGCTGTAGTATGTAAACATTTCTTATTTGTAGTAATTGAGAAAAACATATGATTCACACCTGCTCTTCCAAGATACATGAATAAGCATTTTTCTTTTTCACTAATCTCTTTCTTTTCTTAAACTAATTTGATTTGGATTTTTGTCACTTGAGACCAAAAAGTTCCTGAGTCTAACAAGTTAATGTGGATCCTACTGGTGTAAACACACTAAAAACAAAACAAATAAAAATTCAGCAAAATTCCAAAATTTTATTCATTGGGAAAAAGTACTGTATTGAACTGTTCCACAACAGTGGTTATTGATTTATTAGAGGTTGATTTTTTTCTTGCTCTTTCTACTGTTCCATATTCCCCCCATATTTTCTATAATAGGTATATACTTCATTTTAAATTGTAAACAGCAGTACTCACGACACATGTAATTTGGCACCATGGCATGTCCCTGAACAGGAAGGGGAAAGAGGAAGAGAGAGGCAGACAGTTAGATACAGATTGATTACTGAAAAAGTATATTGTTTCCTTTCCACGTCCACCAATTGCTTCTTGAGAAAATATGCTAAGCTCTGCTGAAATGTTTAAGTTACATGCTGTCAAACATCTATGGCTGTCATGAAGGTTAGTTGTGGAAAATGTGAAATTGGCATTTGTTCCCAAGGAGTGCGTAGGTGCTTTATTGGGAGAGAATGTCAGGTAAATAGAAAGAAAGGTTAGAAAAGAAGCCTTTTATTTTAATAGATAGCATAGTGTAAATATCTTGGTAAATCTTAATAGACTCATGCAATGTTCTGACACCACTGGAGTTAAGCTGCCAAAAGAGATATTGACTGGGCCAGGGCTAAGACAGACCATCTCAGCAAGCCATCTACATTCTAATCCTGATAGTCTATTGTTAGGTAATGTTTGACTATTACTTCAGGGGCAGTGAAATGGCTGTGATGATCTTTATATCCTCTTAGCTTTATCAGCAACTGACAAAGCCTTGAATAGGGCAGACTTTAGGTTATGTTTCTTTATCTGAGAGGAGCACTAGGTTCTGGAATCCTGGGGTGTGTAATAGCCATCCACTCTAAACCAAGTGAAGATAACAGAGCCTCCAGAGTAGACTGCAATAGTTAAAACAGGGTTTGGTTTCTGAGTCTTCCTATAGGCAATTTGCTAGCAAAATCCTGGGCATTTAAAATTGAACTGAGGGTCATTGTTGAGAGATGGACTGAGCAGGGCTCTCCAAGCTAATGTAATAGTTAAAGGGTTTCTGGAAAAAAAAAAAAAAAAAGATTTAATCAGATTTGTATCATCTTTGTTAATTTGGCTGGTAAATTCAGGCAGTCATCATGGAACCCAAGAATTGGGTTCTGAAACCTCACTTCCCAAAGTAGAGAGGACTAAAACATGACATGGCAAGTTGGAGGAAACATATTCTCTGGTTCTAAGTCCTGTGTTTCTAAGACATGTTCTGTGACAGATTATAGAGTTAATTTGGTGGTTGCACATAATTGCCATAATATTTTATTATTTGACCCCATGGTAATAAGATTTATTTAACATAGACTTTCATCAGCCCTCTGTTATCCTCGACCTGGAACTTTGCCGGAGCTGACTGATCTCTCAGCCTCCACCTGTTAACCCTTCTGCTTCACCCTCCTCACCACTATCAGAGTGATATTCAAAAAAGAATCTTATTAGAATTTGCTTCTGTTCCAAACAAAATAAAATGAAAAAGAAGGAACCAAATCCCTCTTTTAGTTTTCTGTTGCTTATAGAATTAAGTCTACTTCTTTATCTTCAGATTTAATCTCATCTCAACCTACCTCACTGGACCACCTCCTGCTGTCCTTCACATGGCTTCCATCATCTTCCAGCTACCTTAAATTTCCAAATATTCCTTAATATACCATGATTTTTCATGTCTCTGAGGCTTTATTTGCATATGTTCTTTCCCTGACTGGAATGTTTCTTGGCTCCTTCATCTGGGGAGGGTAGTGAATAATGAGGCCAGAGAGATACATGGACGAGGATATGAGGGGCTGTTAAATCATGGTAGAGAATTTGCACTTTATTTTAGCATAAGAAACTGGGGACTCAGATGATGTTGAATCAAAACACTTGGCATGAGGGGGTGCCTGGGTGGCTCAGTCAGTTAAGCATCAGACTTTGGCTCAGGTCATGATCTCACAGTTCATGGGTTTGAGCCCTGCATGGGGCTTTGCACTGACTGCTCAGAGCCTGGAGTCTGTTTCACATTCTGTCTTCCTCTCTCTCTCTGCCTCTCCCCTGCTTATACTCTGTCCTCTCTCTCAAAAATAAATCAACATAAGCTATCTGGAATTCCCTTCTATAATCAGGGATATGGGATCTCTGGAAAGAAAAAGGATTCCATAACAGACCCTGAAGTCTTCATTCTATAACTTTCCTGATATAAAATCTCTACTTTACAGATGAGACTGAGAATCATATCAATGTGAACTGATAGCCTAAGTCTTGTGGCTAGTAAAAATCCATTACTATAGATAATGTACTATAGATACCATGCTGTATCTAAAGTACCTCAAGCATCCTATCTCAACTGTTTCTTGCCACTTTGCTTGTACATCTGCTTTAACATTTGCCAAGTTATGTTTTAACTTACACACCTTCATTTTTTTTATTCCCCTTAAATTGAAATCTACAAGAATATGTCATTCAACTTTCTTGCCACAGTGCCTGGCACATTATAGGTGATCCAAAAAAAATTGTGACATAACACATAAGCATAAGAAAACTTGGTTTGAAAACACATTTCAGACACTGAATATACAGGTGTATCATATTCTAACCCCCAAATTGATACTTACAATGGCCCTATTTACTATTTTAATTTACAGTTTGTATGGCAGGATGGTGACCAGCAGTATTGTTGTGGCCAAAATATGTTGTCTGACACGAGGAGAAAAAAAAATATATTTAAAATGCATTAGGAATTTGATAAATGTGAAGATATGATTTAATACTGTTTGTAATTACTATGGAAAGAAGAATAATATCTGAATATATGTTACACAGGGCAAGCTTTAAGAAGAGTCCAGAAAAGAATTTGTGGGTCATTTTGGATCATAAGCAAAACATGAATTCACAATATTCATAATTTATTGTCAATGAAGTATTTGGATATGTGAATCGGTTATGAGGTATAAAATTATCTTTGTATTACTTGGATCAATTATAGGTTTTAGATAACTGAAACTATATCCATACCCTATGGCTTAGACAACAGATAAAAAGGTGGAAAACATCCAAAAATTAAGGGGAAAAAGTGGGTCAATGGTGACAAAAATTGCCATCTAATATGTATTAAACATGTTGTTATAAATGATTTTTAGACGTTATCACATTTGACCCTCACAACAAACCCCAAAACTTTTTTTAAAGAAAGTTGAGTAAACTGGGTCTCACAATTAATAAGTAAGTTGCCCATACAATTGGTAAATGGGAGACCCAAGATTCTCGTCTAGAACTGAGTCCAATTCCTATAACCTTTACTGACTACCATGCTACCTTTGGAAGAAATTTGATTTCTTTGGCCTAGAGAAAATAATATTGTAAGAGGCTATGAGTATTGTGAGGGCTATATATTATATGCAAAATGAGAGTTCCTGCTTCCATCAAAGCCTGGACATGAAGACATTGGATTATGTTGTAATGGCAGAAGTTTCAGTTAGATCATTTGAAGAAAACACTAGAACATGTTGCCTTGAAAAGTGGTGGAGTGTTCTTGAGAGATCCAGTAAAGAAAGCTTTAAAGGCCTACAGCTTTCTGTCTAGAAGTGAGGTGGCCACTGTGATGAAGTGCATTTTAGTCCTAACTTCTGATTTCAGTTAAACAGGGTACTGTGTACTGATCGAGCATCTTTACAGACTCCAGGGAAGGCAGCAATTAATACTGTTGTACTGTATAGGATAGCAGGACTTCTGTTGGAACAGCTGTTTGTTGATCCAGCTGACATTCTCTTTCATCCACCCATCCATTGTTCTCCTTAAACAATAGCGAGATACAAATGTGAGTTTTACTCACTCTAATGAAAAGGGTAGAGTTTCTCTCCCTATAAATATTTTCAAAAGCCTTGATGATTCATGAGATTTGCACAAATACATTTAGAACTGGAAGTAAGTGTATAAGGCATTTGGAGAATACTCTGCCCCTGACATTATAGGGAGGGAAGGGCACCTACATTAAAAATAACTCTGCTTTGGCTTTTAAGGCAAACATGGTCTTCATTACTCTCCTCCCTACCCCAGCTCCACCACCAACCCCCCCCCCCCCCCGGAAAAAATAAACAGTGTCTAAAACAAAACCTGACATAAGAGAAGGCTGCTTCTTGGGTGGGCATGAATGCAATCTTGCCTGAAGCAAGGGGTATAGACGAAATGACCTTTAAAATTTGCTTTCAAACCCATTATTCACTGGCTTTATCTAAACATTGTTTATGAAGGAAGATAAAATATGGATGAGTTTTCAAACGAAGAAAGCAGCAAAGACTTACTGACTCTGTCTTGTTGCAAAAGGGAAATTGGATTTGTACCTTCATCTCCTGCATTTCTCATTTATTTCATTCAGGCATGCGGGGGATGGAGCAAGTATCAAATTCACCTTTGAAGCTCAGCTTGTACAAGAAAAACCTGATGGTTTTATCTCTGTTCCTCTGCAGAAATCTACATTTTCCTTTCAAGTTAGTGGTAGTTGTTCATGCTTCTCCCTTAGAGAAGATTCCAAACTTTAAAAAAATTCCCTCTGGGCATTTTTCTCTTAGAGATACCTCTGAAAAGAGAGGCTCAAAGTACACATGAGATTAGACTCAAACACCTGTGGTTTTTCCAAACATTTTCCAAGGTATCAATCAGATAGATCACACAACTCCTGTTTTGTCTCTGTCCCATATCCTTCACCTAGGCACGGAATCCTGCTTATTCCAGCTGACTCTTTCATATAATTCAGGATGCAGCTTAAATGCCCCCTCTTCAAGGATCTTTCCTGACCTGACCACCCCAGTCTAAAGTAGCCCCTGTCACATCTCATTCTTACAAGCCTTGACCTACCTAGAATTTGTTACCATATAATATTGGTTATTTATTTAATGTGCACATCTCTCAACTGGAATGTGTCCCATGAGAACGGAGGTCAAGTCTGCTTTATTCACTTCTACCCACCCAGCAGTTTCAACAAAGATTACAAATAGTATGTACTCAATTAATATTTGTTAATATGAATGAATGTCTGGTGCCCTCAACAGGAAATACACTGCAAATGTCCATGAATAATTTTACATTATCCAAATAACATATGCATGGAGAAATATAGGCAAATATTAATATTTGTGATCAGATGTAGGTTGATTAATACAGGTGAGAAAGGACAAAATTGGGGTGAATTTTCCTAAAATAAGACATAGTAAGGCAAAATATAAGGGTCTAGTCTGACATTGCCTCTTTAATTGAGCAAGACTGTTTTGTTCTCCGCATCCTTGACAGTCTCAAAGGTTGTGACGATGTCTTATGTCTCCTGACATCTCTGCTGTATTTCTCTATCTAGTCTAGGTCTCCTCAGACCCAGATATCTTGATTTTTTAAACACTTCTCTTGGGCCTGATACCAGTTTTCTGAATAGATCTTAGTTCCCCCCTTTTTTCTTTTCCCAGCCAAAAATTGATCACCCTTCTTGAACTGTGTCTGCTCTTCACGTTTGGGTAACAGTCTGAGCAGACCTGTTTTGGTTCCCTAAGCCCTATCTTACTCTTCCTTTGCCAGGAATCAGAGATTAAGAGCCTTGTGTTTTGTTTAAGTCCTTGCAGTTTTCAAGTCTTTAAAGGTATTCCTCTCTTCTTAACTGATCACTCTTTCCATTTTTATCTTCTCTCACAATTTTGTCTCTGCTCCTCCCATTTGGCCATCATTTATCATCAGCTGTTACATTGTCACTAGTCGGTAGGATGAAGAGCAGTTTTGAAATCAAGTTATAGCTTGAATATCTGTCTAATTTGAGCCAATATCAAACTATATTGACTCTGTTTACATTCATAGTGAATTTTAAAATTTATTGGCATGAACATTAAATCTGCTTGGATGACTTCCCCAAAGATAGATTAGGAGATGTGTGTTCTTCAACTGGGCTTGAAATTGAACATTTCACTAATGGTAATGATTTTAAATTTCTGAAAAAGCTACCTAAGTTTTTCTAACATTTATGGCAGGTGCCACCCTTAGCATCAACATTTAATGCAACAGAGTTGCAGCCAAGTATATCTTCATGGTGAGGGGAAGAAAGTAAAACATCTTGGTCATGGTATGTGAAGGCTTCCATTAGTTGGCTCAAAACTCCCTTTATTTAATTCCATTAAAAAACTTGAATTTATGTGATTATAGAAATATATTTATTACATGAATTTCCTTGTCAGTTTCAGAAAAAATTTAGAAAGTACGGGTAAGAAACAAATATACATACTCCCAGGTTTACTTTCTAGTGAAAATATTCTGCTAAGCTTCTTCCTCAGCTACACAGAATATTGTCGATCTATTAATATATCACACTTTCCTTGTCTTTACTCAGACTGTTCCCTCAATTTGAGAAACACTTCTAGATTCCTTCTCTTTTTGAAATCATAATTACTATTCAGAGTACTACTCGATTGCTACCTTCTTTATCTCCATTGCTAATGTCATTTCAGATGAGCCTAATCCTTTCTTCTTCCCTTTTAAACAGTCCATTGAATTCATCCCTCTAACTTTTGAATTTCCTGTAAGTTGGTGGTTGGAATTCATGATAAGATTCAGGTTAGTTTTTGTTTGTTATCAACTAGGCTACTTCATTCAGGAAGCACATACTGTCTTTTTTTTTTCTTCTTTAAAATGAATTTAGCAGCCACTGATTCTTAATGTCTAGGGGATGACAAATAATGATATTCTAATTCTATTTCCCCTCTATATTATTAGTTGGAATACTTCTATTAAAGAAAATTTTCCCCTAGTTACAATTTGGTTACTGCATGGTAAAGTTTGTAAGGAAAGGCAAGATAGATGCTTGATAGTTATTTCCCTCTTCACTTACAAGTTCTCGAATAATGAATTGATTTACTAGTATCCTACAAAGATAACCCTTACTTTATTTATTTTTTTATTAACTTCTAAATTTTAATCTAATATAGTTAACATACAGTATTATATTAGTTTCAGGTGTACAATTTAGTGATTCAACACTTCCATATAACACCCAATGCTTATCACAGCAAGTGTATTCCTTAGTCTCTATCACCTATTTCACCCATTCCCCCCATGCACCTCTCCTCTGGTAACCATCAGTTTGTTCTCTATAGTTAACAGTCCGTTTCTTGATTTCCCTATCTTTTTTTTTTTAAATTTTTTGGTAATGTTTATTTATTTTTGAGAGAGACAGACAGAGTGTGAATGGGGGAGGGGGAGAGAGAGAAGGAGACGTAGATTCTGAAACCGGCTCCAGGCTCTGAGCTGTCAGCACAGAGCCGAACGCGGGGCTCAAACCCACAAACTGCAAGATCATGACCTGAGCTGAGGTTCGATGCTTAACTGACTGAGCCACCCAGGCTCCCCTCTCTCTATTTTTTTTTTTAATTTGCTAGTTTGTTTTGTTTTATAAATTCCACATATGAGTGAAATCATACAGTATTAGTCTTTCTTTTTGACGTATTCTGCTTAGCATTATACTCTCTAGCTCCATCCATGTTGTTGCAAATGGCAAAATTTCATTGTCTTTTTTAATAGATATTATATAAGTTATATATATAATGGAATATTATTTGACTAATGTATATATATATACACATATATATAATTTCATATATATGTATATATATACATATATATGTAATATATACATTACATTATATAAATTTATATGTATATGTATATATGTATATATATTATATATATTATATGCATATATATTATTTGTATATTTTGTGTATTTGTATATTATTTGTATATATTTGTATGTTTGTATATTATATATATATTTGTATATATATTATTTGTATATATTTGTATATTTGTATATTATTTGTATACATATATTATATGTATATATACATATACATATACATTATATATATAATTATATATATACATGTATATAATTTCATATATATATATATACATATAATTTCATGTCTTTTTTTATCCATTCATCTATTGATGTACACCTGAGCTGATTCCATAATTTGACTATTGTAAATAGTGATCAATAAATATATGAGTGCATGTATTCCTTTGAATTAATATTTTTGTATTTTGGGGGTAAATACCCAGTAATGCAATTACTGGACCCTAGGGTAGTTCTATTTTTAACTTTTTGAGGAACCGCCATACTCTTTTCCACAATGGCTGCATCAGTTTACATTCTGACCAACAGTGCATGAGGCTTTCTGTTTCTCCACATCCTTGCCAACCCTTGTTATTTCTTCTGGTTTTGATTTTAGCCATTCTGACAGGTGTGAGGAAATATCTCTATAGTTTTCATTTGCATATCCTTGATGATGAGCAATGTTGATCATCTTTTCATGTGTCCATTGGCCATCTGGATGTCTTCTTTGGAGAAATATCTGTTCATGTCTTCTGTCCATTTTTTAATTGGATTATTTCTTTTTTAGGTACTGAGCTTTATAAGTTCTTTATATAATTTGGATACTAACCCTTTATCAAATAGGTCATTTGCAAATATCTTCTTCCAATCAGTACATTGTCTTTTAGTTTTATTGATTGTTTCCTTCACTGTGAAGAAATTTTTATTTTGATGTAGTCCCAATAGTTTAATTTTGCTTTTATTTCTCTGTCTCAAGAAACATATCTAGAAAGGTGTTGCTACAGTCAATGTCAGAGAAATTACTGCCTGTGCTTTCTTCTAGGGTTTTTATGGTTTCAGGAAGATGACCTTTAGTTTAAAAATATTATTTATTAAAATATTAGTATTAGCATTAAATATTATTTTAATTTAATTGATTGAAATAATTAATTAATTTAAAATTAATTGATTGATTTAAACATTAAGTATAGTAAAAATATTAATATTAGTATTAAAATTATATCTAGGTGATTCTTTACTCTCAGATAAAATGAGAGAATGTATCTTTAAAAAAATTTTTTTTTAAAGTTTATGTATTTTTAAGAGAGAGAGGTAGCATGAGCAGGGAAGGAGCAGAGAGAGAGAGGGGGGCAGAGGATCTGAAGCGGGGTCTGGGCTGACAGCAGAACTGTGAGATCATGACCTGAGTCAAAATTGGAAGCTTAACCAGCTGAGTTACCCAGAGGCCCTGAGAGAATGTTTCTTAAAACAATACTCCAAACAGCAAACCATTTCACTTTCCATAAACAAATGTGTATACTATCCGTGTTTTATTCTTTTTCAGAGAAGAATAATTTAAAATTTTTTCACATGCCTCTGCTTATTACACTTTGGGGATTTCATCTGGTCTCATAATTTTAAATATAATATATATATATAAATTCCTAAGATTTGGATCCTGTCTGGACTTTTCCCTAAAATTCCTGTTTCATGTACTTGACTCTTTAGTTGGCCATCTCAACTTAGATGTCTAATAGTTATCTCCCATTCAACATATCTGAAACTCAATTCCTGATCCCCACCCCTAAATCTTCTATACTCTGTTTTCTCCATTTCACTCACCAGCAACTTCATCCCTTCACTTGATCAGGCAAAAAAGTTGGAATTTGGAGTCACCATTAAGTCCCCTCTATCAGTTTTTAAAGTTTATGTATTTAATTTTTTGCGGGGTAGGAGCAGAAAGAGAAGGAGAGTGTGGAGCCTGACAGGTGCCTGACACAGGGCTCAATCCCATAAACCATGAGATCATGGCCTATGCTGAACACCAAGAGTAAGACATGCAACTGACTGAGCCACCCAGGTACCCCCTCCATGCCCCGTCACCTCTATCTTTTATATTCCCTGCTGACCCTTGATTAAAGTGCATCCAGAATATAAATATTTCTCACTTTCTCCACTGCTACCGTCTTAGTTTTATCACTACCATCTCTTGTTTGAATTATTTCAATATATTCCAAAATACTCTAATTTTTTTTCTTAGCTCCTACGGTCTAATCTCAAATTTAAACATGTTAAAATGTACATTAGGTCATCTCACTCTTCCACTAAAAGCTCTTTAATACTTTCTCATCTCATTTACAGTAAAATCCAAAGCCCTTACAGTGGTTGAAAAGCCATGTCCTATTATTAAAACTGCAATAAACGCCTTATTTATCTTTAGCAGACAAATTACCACCCACTCAGCCCTTTAGGTTAGTTATTTCCTCTGCCAGGAAGGCCTTTCTTCAGATTTTATTTGTCTTGTTATTTTACCTCCCTCATTTAATTATGGTCTTTTCTGTGTCTCCTTCCCATCTAATATCACCTTTAGTTTTTCCCTTATAATATATTATGAGATTTATTTACTTGCATTGCTTATTTTCTGTTTCCCTAATTAGATCATAAGATCTAGAAAGGAAGATTTTGTTTTGTTTACTGTTTCTATTTTCTCCTAGAACAGTGTCTGGTAGCAGTTGCTCAATAATTATTTGTAGATTTAACAAGTGAATTCTGAACTTTGGTACTTATGATCTTAAATTTCCTTTTTTCTAATTTTCATTTTTAAAATATTCATTTGGGGAGTTTCTGAGTGGCTCAATCAGTTAAGCATCTGACTCTTGAGTTTGGCTTGGGTCATGATCTCATGGTTCATGAGATCGAGCCACCAGTCAGACTCTGTGCTGACAGCGTGGAGCCTGCTTGGGATTCTTTCTCTCCCAATCTCTGTCTCTGCTCCTTCACTCCCTCTCTCTTTCTTAAAATAAACAAATAAACACTAAAAAAAATAAAATGTTCATTTGGTTATGTTTTTTAAATTATAATTTTTGTTTAAAATTCTTTCTTCTCTATTTTACCCAACTCTTCTTTTACTTTCTTAAAAATATTGATCTTAGTTATTTGAAAGTCACTGTTGGATAACTCCAATATGTGAATCACCTGTAGGTCTATTTCTATTGTTTATTCTTTCTTTTGACTTTCAGTTGTTTGGTTCTGTGTTGTTTGTTGGTGTGGGTATTGTGTGTGTGTGTGTGTGTGTGTGTGTGTGTATGTTCCTTATGATTTTTGGCTTGACAGATTAAACTTTGTAGGGGCTCTTGATGATGGACAGTTCTCTAAAGCAAGTTAACTATTCTCTCTGGTGCATAGGTTACTGGCAGATTAGTGTATTTCTGTTAAGATTTTATTTTAGGCTTTGTTATCATGAGTCTATTTAAATTTTGCTCTTACATGTAGGACATAGTCCTCACTTCTAGACTATGTCACTAAGTGCCCCATTAATCCTAGGATGGCACCCTTCTGAGGTGTCAGCTGAGAAATCCTAAAAGTTTACACACATCTCTCTATTTCATCAAGGACTGAACTATAATTTCTGTCTCCTCAGTACCATGTGGCTGCTGATATTCATTCTTAAGCCTCTCAATTGCTGTTTTATTCTGGGTTATTTGGACTTGATGCGTGACTACATTTTTCTTCAGAATATTTTATAATTATACATGTTGGTTGAGGTTGAAATGGTAGAATTTCCATGGATTCTTGTCCTTAACAGAAGAAGAGAATTGAGGGGCCATTAGAGAGAAAGAATCAGAGGGACTGTGGAAAACACCCTCGTGTGAAGTGTAATGAGATGGTCACCATCTCATTTGAGGTCACCATCAAAGAATCATACTTCCTTAGGGGAGTTCATCCTCTTAGAAACTATCTTTACCTCAGATGATAACCTCTGTATTTCACTTGTACAGATTGCTTTATGGAAAGTCATTTCTAGAACACATCAAAAGTTAGGTCGTTAAAAGACAATGCAGAACTTTGTAGAGAAAATGTGCAGCTTCTGAAATAAACTGAAGATAACAATTAGTCAATAAGGACCATGATTATAAAAACAAAAACTATGCCATTAAAATTTTATGCTTTAGAAAAAGTATTCTAAGTCTTTCTCTGCATTGTGAAAAGAGTCTAGCCTTTAAAATAAGAAGACCTAGGGTCATTTTCACAGATTTATATATACAACACTTAAACTTTCTGAGGTTTGGTTGTTGGGATTGTAAAATGGAGGTGATAATACTTACCTTGCAAGTAAGTGAAAACTAGAGAGTACATTTGGAAAGTTCTTTGCATAGGGTAGGATACTGTAGGTGCCTTGTAAATGATAACCAGTTACTATTATAGCACTATTGTTGATAATAATAATAATAATAATAATAGTAATATATTTAAAATATATATAGTTCATAGACTAGAAAATATGTGAACTTTTTCTTTTAACTTTTTTTTAACTTTATTTTTTATTTTTTAAAATTTACATCCAAGTAGCATATGGTGGAGCAATGATTTCAGGAGTAGATTCCTTAATGTCCCTTACCCATTTAGCCCATCCCCCCTCCCAAAACCCCTCCAGTAACCCTAAATTTGCTCTCCATATTTATGAGTCTCTTCTGTTTTGTTCCCTTTCCTGTTTTTATATTATTTTTGTTTCCCTTCCCTTATGTTCATCTGTTTTGTCTCTTAAAGTCCTCATATGAGTGAAGTCATATGATTTTTGTCTTTCTCTGACTGACTAATTTCACTTAGCATAATACCCTCCAGTTCTATCCAAGTAGTTAACTTTTTAAGAATTTACATTACTCATCCAGCTACATTTTGCTTATATTCATTAGTATTCATCATAGAGAGTGTCTTGGCATAGCAGATTATTGATGACAATGCTTCCTGTTCTACTTTTGTTTGGAAGCAAGATTAATTTATGTGCTGATTAATTTGGGGGGCTGATCACCTTACTTCTCTGCCTTTGTCATAGATCTTATTCATTTGTACTGAATGTTTCTTAACCTTTATACACCTAAGGAGATGGCACATGAATTCATTATATATTTGCTTCATACTTCCATTTATAAGGCCAACAACTAATGGATAGAATATTAAAATATGGGTAAATTATGCCTTCTTTTGGAATCTTCAGTTATCTCCTTTTGTTATCTTCAGTTTATTTTAGAAGTTACATATATTTTTTTTGAAACTTGTTTGAAACTTGTAAAGATTAGTTTTGTGAAAATTCTTACTAATGATATTGTGTGTGGGTGTGTGTATGAAAATATGAATTAAAGTATACTCATGGTCCATTAAATAAGTGTATATAAAACTAGAAGGATGGCATATCATAAAAAGTTTCCCCTACATAAAATACATATATAAATTTAGTTATTATTTTTTTAATGTTTATTTATTTTTGAGAGAGAGAGAGAGCGCTAGGGAAGGGGCAGAGAGAGGGAGACACAGAATCCAAAGCAGGTTCCAGGCTCTGAGCTGTCAGCACAGAGCCCAATGCAGGGCTTGAACTCACGAGCTTCAAGATCATGACCAGAGCCTAAGTCGGATGCTTAACCGACTGAGCCACCCAAGCGCCCCTATATATACAAATTTAAAGTAAAGACAGGACCTCTCAAACTGAATGTATATATATATATATTTTTTTTCTATCTCAGACCTATTACTTTATTGAAATAAGTGTTGGGAACACATTCCTTTCATGATGCCTTTCCACCCTGAGATTTGTTATTGTAACACTACTGAAATTTGTTCCTAAATAATAATTTTATTACATTAGTTACTAAACAGTTACTCTTCAATGGTAGGGTGGGGGTATGGTATTACAAATAACTGATAGCCTTGAAAGCCTGAAACATTTTACAGTAAGGACCATAAATGGACATAACTCAATGTTAACTATGATTCTGAACTTTAAAATGAGATCATATCATTCTACTTTTTCCTAAGTCATTTAATAGTCCTGTGAATAATCACCAACCATTCTCAGAATTAGTGTATTTCTCATTATTTTTTTTTGTCACGAAAGCTTTATTAGTAGATGCAATGACAAAAGACCATTCAAGGATGTGGGAGAGTTATTTCTAATAATTTGAAAGAAAAAATAAGAGTAAGGAAGGTAAGAAGGAAGAGAGGGAAGAAGGGAGACAATAACAAAGGAATGAAGGAAGGAAAGAAGGAAGGAAGGAAGAAGTGAAAATGGAAAGAAGTGAAAAAAGAATAAAGGAAGGAAAGAAACAAACAACTATTCTGTACTGTGTTTCAGTCTAAGGGATAACAGGACACTGGATCCTCACTGCATTATGAGGTAGGAATTTCTCCCATTTTACAGATGCATACCTTTGTGGCGCCCACTGAAGGAATGTTTGATTTCAAGAAGTCGTTGACACAGTGAGCATGAAGTAACCCTAAAGCCTGCACACCTCGTTTCTTCATTGCTTTGTATTTTTGGCTTTATTTCCTATCTTTGCTCCACAACCATCATGAGCACATGCTGTGGGCTAATTTTAGCCACAAGGATTTAATGTCACTTTTAACTACAGATGGCTAAGCAATTAGGTAATTTTGTTTCTCTAGTGGCAGCCTCTCAGGGTAGTACTGATAAAGCCACCGTGATAGGAGGCCACTCCCTCACCAAGGGCTCCAATCATTTATCTTGCTGGGCACACATTTCCTTACCTGAAAACACAAAAACAAGGAAGCAAAATTCCATTGCGTGTGACTCTGGCTTTGGACCCAAACTGACTGGGTTTGAATCTCAGCTCTGCTAACGTATTCGATGGGCATATCCTTGGGAAAATTGCTTAAAATTTCTATACTTCAGGTTTTCTCTCCTCTAAAATGAGGATAATAATAATATTTATGTTATAGAGTGCTTCTAAGCATTTAAGCAGTTAATATGTAAAAGTGTCCTGGCACACAACAAATGTTACATAATTATTGCTGTTATTATTGCTTTTATAATCCATCAAGTTCATTCTAGCTTTGTAATTCTAAAAGATGATACTCCACTCCTACACTTAACTGCCACTTTCCTGAACCTTCCATGAATTCCAAACACATCTAACCCCTTCCTCTTGCAGGAGATCACTGTTTTCTTGCATGTTACTTCTCCTTATGCTGGGAATTAATTCTGAAGTCATATTGAGCTCAGCAAAATTTTGTTTATGAAGTCAGCTACCTCCTCCACCCTACCCCAAAGAAGGCAGGTTAACAGCGCCTATACATCTCTATCATGACTCATCACTGTATACATTATAAATGTTGTCAGCCCCCTCCTATCCACTCCCCTCCATCTCATCTCACATACCTGAAAGGTAGCATCCACATACCTGAAAGGACAGGGACTATCATACATCTGACTTTTTGTCTTCTGAGCACATATCATAGTGCCTGGTACACAGAGAGCTGTTAGTAAATACCAAAAGAAAAAAAATGTATTTAACACTGGGAGGATAGCAATCCAGGGGAGATGAACGTAATGAAGCCTACAGACCCAGGTAACTGGAAGGTAGGGATACAACCATGGCAAAGGCTCATGAGTGAGTTACTTACCTATCTAGTTATCTGTCATCTAGCTATATAACAAAACTAACATTTTAAGATCCTTACCCAACCCACCTCCCCCCCCCCCAGAAGAAAACAAACCCTGGTAGGCACTTTATATTTAAAATCTCATTTAATATTTATAAAAAACTCATGGAACATATACTATTATTAGTCCCATTTTATTGAAGAAGAAAGAGGCTCAGAGAATTAAGCAGCTATGACTAGCTAAAGGTGGGATTTCCATATTCCATGTTCTACACTGATCCTACACACACCAGCTGACTTTCAAATTGATAGATATGAAAACAGTTTTATAAAAAATATTTTATTATGCTCAGAGGAAGACTTGAGATGTCTCCAGACAGTCAAATCTCTTTTGCAGCCTATGGCAGTCCATCCATCTTTTTATTTCTGGGGCAGAACAAAGGAGTGTAGGCAGGATACATTCAGAGAAATATGACTATCTCTTTTCCCTCAGTTTTTAAAAACTCCTGACCATAGTTCAGTATTTTCACATTGCTTTTTATAAAAACAATAACATTTTACCAGCTATCTCTAAACTCAAGGAGAAAAACATTTAAATTAAAAAACAAACTGTGCTGATTCCATTTGGTTTAAAAAATGCATTGAAAGACAAATTAAATTAAAATATTGACAACTGCCATCGACTCCTTTGAGAGTCATTTTGAAACAGGCAGATTGCAATCTTAAATTTTGAGTAGTTAGGTTAGGATGGAAACCCTGTCTCATTTGACCACACTTTTTTTTTTTAACTGAATCGGAATCAATCCTAGATGCTGAACAACCAGAATTGGGCCTTCTAAGAGGCCTAAGAGACATCTTATTCTGTGCAAATGAGTAGGAGGGGTAAAGAATGTGAATGGGTGTCTTGGTTTGAATATTTTCCAAAGGTAGAATTTATGAGGCTATGGAAATCCTGTTAGATAAGAATTACTGCCTATGCTCTTCTAAGCTGAGCAATTGAAGATAGATTAGAGTGAAACTTCCATGATCAGAGCTGCTAACAAGGAGGCCTTACACCAATAAGCGATATATTATGGTAGGCTTGGTGGAAAGGTTTTAGTAACCAGCTCTTTTCAGCGTAATAGGAAGTGAATCCAGCATTATTTCAAGTTACTGCTCCCCTCCAAAGTAGGGTACTTTGCATATGCTACCAACGTAGCACACTCATTTCATTTCTGAAATCATGTTCAGGAAAAGAATTTTCCTCAACTGCCAGGTAAGGAAGAGTGGGAAGTAGAGGTTAAGTTCAGGTCATCTTGATAGGTTAGAAATCTGGGCTGGAATGTGGTCTTTGGGATGCCTCATATTCATCATTTTACACCCTTCAGCGTAGTGTCTGATGTGAAATGCTGATGACTTCAGCATAGGAGAATCTACGCGACTTCTCTGTAACTTGTGAAATTAGAGCTTGCTTCTCTGGTTAGAGTTTGAGCATTTACATTGCCCCCCATTCATTCTTCTCTTTCTTGAAGAAAGATCCTACACAAGATCATGGTGATGTTCTCCAGTTATGTTCCTCTCACAATTCAGGAGGAAATAAAAACTAGACTTAGTCTATAGATAAATCATTTAATATAATTCTGTTTTGAGATACCCTACTTCTTATCTTCAAATATAAAATACTTCTTAGTATTTAAGCATTTACTGTTTTCTCAGGTTTGTGTGAAATTATTTATATATATCACTACATTCTCAGACAATTTTGTTTTTATTGTTGGTGGTGGTGGATTTGGGTTTTTCTGTTTTTGTTTCTTTGTTTCTTTTGTTGTTGTTGTTGTTTTTGTTTTAACATCAGCATTAGGTCCTCCTTTACTTACCAATATTAGTGAAAGATTCTACAATTTTGGGTATAGTGTATTGAACATTATTGAAAAGAGCTCCATATCAAACTGAACTTCCTGGGGAAGGTAACACACAACTCATTGGTTTCATCATTGCATTCCATAAAGGGAGATGTCACTTAACCAGCTTTCCTCTCAGTGCCAGGAAATCAGCTCCAAGTATTTCTCTTCAGATAAGTGAACATGCTTGTCATAGCTTACTTATGCTTGTTAAATCTTTCTATGAAATAATTTACAGAGAAATATGTAAATATTTTGACTGCTTGTGCCATTCTTTTCAGACTGCTTTGCAGATTACACATGGGTCTCTATATGAAACAAGAAGGAAAAGCAAGCAGAAATTTCTTAATGTAGCATTTTTTCATTAATAAAAACAAAAAGACTAAAGGACATTTTTTAATGGAGTCTTAATGTAAATAGCCAAGAAGAGTAATGTATACTCCATGAGTTGGCCTCAAAGTGATACTAGTATGATGGAAGTACATTATAAGTTTCCAGAACAGCATGTCCTCTTACCTTTTCTTCCTGACAGCAGATAAGTAAACCAGGGCTTAAGAGTAGAATATTGCCAAGTATACATTAGAGCAGACTTTGTATGAAGCAAGACATTTATGGGTTGGCTACATCTTACATGAACAATGGTCTACAAACTAGCCTTTAATCTTAGAAATATATGTTCTTTATAACCTATAGTTAGCAAATGTGATACATTCTGAGCATAAATAGGGTAGAGAAAAGTGAGGGCATTTTCCCAAGGTGGTTCTCATTAAATGTATAAAGTCTGTTTCAGTTCAATTTTTGTTTGTTTGTTTGCTTGCTTTTTACATGATTATTGAAATAATAAGATACTGTTGATGAGATTTGAAGATCAATATCATGGAATAATTGAGCTGATTCCACCATCAGAGATGACATGGTTATAGATGTTTGTAATTTTCAAATGACCATATTTTACACATTTGCCGATGGGCCACATTTTATTCAGTGTTGGAGTTATAAATGGAAATGTATGGCTTGACTGAGGAAAGCATTACATCACTAATAGTTATGACGGTGGAGCTGAATAAGACATCAATCAGGGTTCCTGGTTTGAAGCCACAGAAATCATTTCTGGCCTTTAACCAAAAGGAGATGCATTGGGAAACTAGTAAGGATGCCTGTAACTGACAATTGGCTGGGAGTCTAAAGCTTAGAATATGAAAGAGTTGCAGGTTAGGCTGTGGAAATGCTGTTAAAGTCACACTGCAGCAACTATCTGATCCATGGGCTTTTGCTATGGTTGGGGTCATCTGACTCCCTCTATATTTCCTCATTCTTTGCATTGCTCATCCAAGTTTCAGCGTTCCAAAGCAAATGCCTTATCAACAAAACCCAGCTCATTGGCCTGTTTCATGGTAGAGGAAGGTCCCAGCTTCTGTGGTTTGAGATAGGAGCAACAGTAGAAGGCAAACACTGGAAATTGTCTTTGGCACATAGTGAGGAACCAGTGAAAATAGTGGGAAGTGAATGATGGCCAGTCAAAAGTGACAAATGTATGCTCCAAATAAATATTGTCTTGGAAGTCATAATGGGACTTCTAAGACTGGACTTTATCATTAAATACAGTGAGGTTTTGGAATCCTTTCTGCTGTCTTTTCTTTTCTTTAAAATGACAAATTTGACTTAGAGTGGAATAGAAAGTTGATGGCACTGGTGTCTTTCCTCTGGTTTCCATAGCAGACATCACTAATCAATTACTATATTCTTCCCTCCTGAGACCAGCCATGACCTCAGAATCCTACTCAATATAGTGCTCTGGAAGCACTACTAAATTATTAGAGTTGAGGTAAACCTGTAAGATAAAACCCTGAAAAATTTCTGAACTAGAGGTTAATTACATTTCCTTAAAGTGTTAATGTTCTTTGAAGTTCCAGGACTAATAAGTATGTTGGTTGAATTATTTTAGAAAATTAGAAAGAACTTAGACCAGGTGGGAATAGACTCATAAAGTAGCTAATCCAGTAATATATGACTGAAATGAAAAAAAAATTAAACTTGACTGACTTTCATTATGAATGTTGAAAGGTTGAGGGAACACTTTATTCCACTGTAGAATGTGCTGTTCCATCCTTTGCCATTAATCCAAGAAAGTCCAGAGCTCATAAAGACTATTCTTTGAACAATAGAAGAATTAGATATTAATTTGAGGGTTTGAAACTATATATTATTGATGGTAAACAAATATAACATTAGAAAGCAAATCATTAACTATGAATTATATTGTTAATGGTGAAGGAACTACTACTTAAGTAGTCTTTTAGAGTTTATAGAATACAAGATCTAAAATTCCTCAAAAATCCATCCTAGAATTCACTAGGATATGAATTACTAAACCAAATAGCAAGTTTAGCTATTGTCACCAAATAAACATTTGTTTAATACCACTTTTATTTACTTATTTATTTTAATAATGAATCTTTGTTGTTTTAAGACATTAAATCTTGGGGCGAATTTTTAAGTAGCAAAATATGCAAAGTAAATGCTTTTAGTCTTCTCATGATTCATCCAGTATTGGTTTACCTACCCTCACTGGGTAATCTCTAGAAACTTCTTAGTTTTTTCCACCAATTGTCAATGAATAGAATGCATCCTTAGATGCACTGGGAAAGACTACTGATATGCTTTCCATAGTTTTTAAAAGAAAACTGACCTTGAGTTTTTGGGGTTCCATTTTACTTTATTTAAATAAGTAATTAATTTATTTTATTAATTAATTTAAAAAAAGGAATTAATTAATTTATTTATTTATTTTTGAGAGAGAGACAAAGTATGAGCAGGGGAGGGACAGAGGAAGAGGGAGACGCAGAATCTGAAGCAGGCTCTAGGCTCTGAGCTGTCAGCACAGAGTCCCATGGGGGGCTCAAACCCACGAACTGTGAGATTGTGACCTGAGCCGAAGTCAGACCCTCAACCTACTGAGCCACCAGCAGCCCCTGTTTTATTTATTTTTTTTAAATGTTTATTTATTTTTGAGAGAGAGAGAGAGAGAGAGAGAACACAAGGGAGGGGGGTGTGTAGAGAAAGAGGGAAGATACAGAATCTGAAGCAAGCTTCAGGGTCCAAGCTCCAAGCTCTCAGCAGAGACTCTGATATGGGGCCTGAACTCATGAATCATAGATCATGAGCTGAGCTGAAGTCAGACATTTAACCAGCTGAGCCACCTAGGTGCCCCTGGTTTTCATTATTTTAGCTTCAGGGATTATCTTTTTAAAGAAAAATGTTATATGGTGAAATTATTGTTTTAGGTCTAGCAATGATGCCAGTGTCAAACGCCTCAGCACACATAGTGAAAGCTTCATAATGTCAGCAAATTTCAAACTATTGCAAAAAAATGATTTTTCAACTTGTTCAGGGTTAATCTGCCACATGGATTTGGTGTGACACTGAAGAATGAAAAAGGCAAAAGAGACCAAGATCACCTCAGAGAAAGGATGGGAACCTTGTAACATTTAAGCTAATACAACATCTTCCTGATGAGAATCTAGAGGTCAATTTACTTTTAGAATTTATAAAATTCTTTGAGACATTTGTTCTGGATCCTAATATTCCAAGCTGTATCTTATTCTCATTCCCAGGGCTAATTGACCTACATCTCTCCTTTATCTTCAAACTATTTCTAACAACACATCATCTGTTTTCCCTGGGAATTGTTGTCCTACAATAGAGTTCTCTTCAGAATTTTCATTTGTTTTGACTGTGTAACTTGGTCCCTGTCCAAAGTTAGTAGTGTATGTACATATGTATGCATGTATGTTTTTATGTCATACTTCCCTGTTGTTTCTCTTTGTGCCTTGGAAATAGGTTTCTGTTGGAAAATTGGCCAGAGACATGTTTGGAAGGAATGGTAAAGTGTGGTAATCTATGGTCACAGGGATTGTGCCTAAATTACATATCATATTTGTACTTAGAAAAAATGCTTTTTTGTTATCATCATCATCATATTTCAGTAACGTGATAGTGCTTTGGGGTACACCAATCTGCTGTTTATGCAGTTCTGGAGTTCTTTGGCCTAGTATTACAACATCAGTTATTTCAATGTGCCGCATCTTAGGAACGGTGGAGAAATTGACAAAAAGTGTTAGTTTTAGGACTAGGCATATAGTAATATTCATGTTGCATTCTTTAGAATCAAATATCCCAATTTAACATAGAACCACAGTATTCCTTGTGAAAAGGGGAAGGGGGTCACAGTGGTTCTTATGGCAGCTGGTTTAGAATAATTACTGGTAAAAATTCTCTTTGGATTAAAAAATTAAAAGATCAAAAGTAAGACTTATGCAAAATGTCTCATCATTTTTAACTCAATATCCCATGGATGTAACACATAGCGAGCACTGTTTTCTTTAGAAGTCAGTAGACTTTCTGAATACTTTTATGCTGGATAATTCAGTTCAAATTTTCACCAAGGTTTTTACTCCAAGATAAGTATACTGTGCATATATTGAAAATGCTGCTGGTTGTTAACCCTGGGAAAGGTTTTGTTAAATCCACTGACTTTCAAAACAGAGGCAGAGGTGTCTCACAGATATATATTTTCTTAACTACCCCCCGGTTGGGGCTGCCTGTATCAATAGGGGAAAGCACTAATAGAAAGATATTCTGTGTTAACGGTGGATAAAGCAAATTGTGACCTATAATTAGTAACTTGGAATCCCTTCTGCTTCTCAGAAAGACAATGAACAAAAAGGAACAATGTGTCTGGAACCTTGGAACTATAATAAATTGATGGGCAGTGTAAGAAAAATAACTCTTTTCCTACCTTTTGCTAAGAAGACACTCCAAACCTGGTTCCTAGTGATGAGTGCTCTCTTTTCAGTATGTAATAAAAACTGGATCAAAGTAGAATCGGGTTAAGATATGGACTGGTGCCACCTTTTAGCTCTCAAGGAGGGTCTAGCTATTGATGAAGTGAGAGGATGGTACTTGTTAGCCTTAAGGATCCAAAGTAACTCATCTTAAATTATAGACCATGTCTCAATCCTGCCTGTTGGCATGATGAATTCACTCACCACACAATTGTTTTAGTGACCTACCTACTGTTAATCATTCACTTATTCGTTCATCTAAGAAATCTTTATTGGGTGTCTATTTTGTGCCAGACACTGTACTAGTCTCTCAGATTAGACCAAATGAACAAAATGGAGAAAATCCCTGTCCTATGGTGTTTTCATAATAGTGGAAGAGGACAGATAATAAAATGAAGTTACAATATAGTAAGTTAAATGAAAAAAAAAAAAGCTACAGAGAAAAATAAGGCAAGAAAGAGGGATAGTGTGTGCGTGTGTGTGTGTGTGTGTGTGTGTGTGTGTTAGAGGCAGCAATTTTATTTATTTCTTTATTTATTTTTAATGTTTATTTCAGAGAGAGAGAGAGCACGCACAGGGAAGGGGCAGAGAGAGAGGGAGACAGAGAATCCAAGCAGGCTCCATGCTGGCAGCACAGAGCCTGATGCAGGGCTTGAACCCACAAACTGAGATCATGACCTGAGCTGAAATCAAGAGTCAGATGCTTAGCTGACTGAGCCGCCCAGGGGCCCCAGAGGGGCAGCAATTTTAAATAAGATAGGGTGATGGGCATTGAGGAGGGTACTTCTTGGGATGAGCACTGGCTGTTGTATGTAAGCAATGAATAATGGGAATCTACTCCCCAAACCAAGAGCACACTGTATACGCTGTATGTTAGCTAAGTTGACAATAAATTGTATTTTTAAAAAAAGATAGTGAAAGACACTGAATGAAATTTTGGAGAAAAAGTAAAAAATGAGACAGGATGCTCGTGGAACGTATAGACTAGTGGATAGGAAAGGTGATTATACAGATGATTATATTATATTGTCATAGTGGGAGAAGAGGTATATATAATGCTATCAATGAGGACACACTACAAGGGGACCTTGAGTAGTTTAAGGAGTCAGGAAAGGTTTTATGGGTACATTGACATTAAAATTGAGACCAAAATGTAAAATGAACAACAGGAAAAGTTAATTGGGTTGAGGTTCAGCACAGGAAAATATATGTCCAAAGATTTGGAAGGAAATGAAAATTTGGCACATTCAAGGGATTGCAAGTTTAAAATGGTCGAGGTGTGACGGGGAGGAAGGAGAAGGACATGAAATGAGTTTCCAGAAGTAAGTAACTAGTTAGATCACAAAGGTATTATTGAAGGCCATGTTAAGAAATTTGGACTTTATCCTAACCACAAAATTAAACCATTAAAATAATTTTAAGTTTTGGGAAAGACTTGAGGTTTATTCCTTGAGGCCTGTAGGCAGGCAAGATGGAGCTCAGTTCATTCCGAACCTTGGTCCCAAATGCCCCCTTAACTCTCTGTTCTTTGATTTAGCTAATTAGTTTGCCTTTTAATGGTAAAATGCCTTATCTGTGACCCATATATTTATTCATTCATTCATTTATTCTTCAACAGGTATATAATCTTGGTGACATACATTCTGGTATTTCCAAAATAAACCCTTTTAATTAAATGTTTGAGAAGGAACACTTCCTTAGAACCTAAATAACTAGAGGCCAGCTAGAAATTCTGGGTGACCAGTAGTATCATGCCCAGGACTGTAATTTTGATTTTAACTTTAACTCATTGGAATCTTTATTGCATTTGAATGCCTTGCTTTACATTTACAAAACACAGCAGGAAAAAAATGATTTATTTCATAATTAGCTCTTTTGCCATATTACATATTATTTGTTTTCCAAAAAATATAATACACCTATATCATTCTCAAGAAAATTCCATAATATAGACATAAACTTTTATAGTTGGAAGGGATCACAGGAATTAAACTTATTATATGGATGAGGAACCTATCAACTTGAGAGAAAATATCACTTAATTTCTATTATTTTATAAACTCTACCTATAATACTATTAATTTTAGTTTACATATTATTATTATTTTTATATTTTGTGTATTTTAATATATTTTTCTTTTAAAAATTGTTGTACAGACATATGGTATAAAAATCTAAAAGATATAAAAGGGGTATAAAGTTCAGTATATCTTCCATCCTTTTTCCCTGGCTACCCTATTTCCCTCCCCTGATACTATTTTTTATGTAATCTATCCAGATATGTTTTATATATATGTAAACATATATTAAATATGTGGGTATATATTATAAAACCAAATTTAAGCATTCTCTACACCATTTTCCTTACCTTGTTTTATCACTGAATGATATATGTTTGTGATCATTCCATATATAATATAGAAAGAGCTGCCTCATTCTTTTTAATAATTATATAGTATTCCATTACATGCATGTGCCCTCATTAAGTTAATCCACTGATAAAGGACTTTATTCTTGCAAATATTTTTGTCATATAAGTATTTCCATAAAATCATTACTATGTGGTGTTCTGTTCTATCTATAGATATTTATAAACATAGATGTGCTGGTCCAAAGAGTATGTAAATTTAGAAAATTTTAGTAAATATTGACAAGTTACATATATAACACTATATATTTCCATTAACTAACAAGAGTGCTGATTTTCTCATACCCTCTTTATTTTTTTTAACTTTTTTTTTAATATATGAAATTTATTGTTAAATTGGTTTCCATAAAACACCCAGTGCTATCCCAAAAGATGCTCTCTTCAATACCCATCACCTACCCTACCCTCCCTCCCACCCCCCATCAACCCTCAGTTTGTTCTCAGTTTTTAAGAGTCTCTTACTCTTTGGCTCTCTCCCACTCTAACCTCATTTTTTTTTCATTCCCCTCCCCCATGGGTTTCTGTTAAGTTTCTCAGTATCCACATAAGAGTGAAAACATATGGTATCTGTCTTTCTCTGTATGGCTTATTTCACTTAGCATCACACTCTCCAGTTCCATCCACGTTGCTACAAAAGGCCATATTTCATTCTTCTCATTGCCACGTAGTACTCCATTGTATATATAAACCACAATTTCTTTATCCATTCATCAGTTGATGGACATTTAGGCTCTTTCCACAATTTGGCTATTGTTAAGAGTGCTGCTATAAACATTGGGGTACAAGTGCCCCTATGCATCACTACTCTTGTATCCCTTGGGTAAATTCCTAGCAGTGCTACTGCTGGGTCATCGGGTAGGTCTATTTTTAATTTTTTGAGGAACCTCCACACTTTTTTCCAGAGTGGCTTCACCAGTTTGCATTCCCACCAACAGTGCAAGAGGGTTCCCATTTTTCCACATCCTCCCCAGAATCTACAGTCTCCTGATTTGTTCATTTTGGCCACTCTGACTGGCGTGAGGTGATATCTGAGTGTGGTTTTGATTTGTATTTCCCTGATGAGGAGCGACATTGAGCATCTTTTCATGTGCCTGTTGGCCATCCGGATGTCTTCTTTAGAGAAGTGTCTATTCATGTTTTCTGGCCATTTCTTCACTGGATTATTTGGTTTTCGGGTGTGGAGTTTGGTGAGCTCTTTATAGATTATGGATACTAGCCCATTGTCCAATATGTCATTTGCAAATATCTTTTCCCATTACATTGGTTGCCTTTTAGTTTTGTTGATTGTTTCCTTTGCTGTGCAGAAGCTTTTTATCTTCATGAGGTCCCAATAGTTCATTTTTGCTTTTAATTCCCTTGCCTATGGGGACGTGCCAAGTAAGAAATTGCTGCGGCTGAGGTCAGAGAGGTCTTTTCCTGCTTTCTCCTCTAGCATTTTGATGGTTTCCTGTCTCATATTCAGGTCCTTATCCATTTTGAGTTTATTTTTGTGAATGGTGTAAGAAAGTGGTCTAGTTTCATTCTTCTGCGTGTTGCTGTCCAGTTCTCCCAGCACCATTTGTTAAAGAGACTGTCTTTTTTCCATTGGATATTCTTTCCTGCTTTCTCAAAGATTAGTTGGCCATACTTTTGTGGGTCTAGTTCTGGGATTTCTATTCTATTCCATTGGTCTATGTGTCTGTTTTTGTGTCAATACCATGCTGTCTTGATGATTACAGCTTTGTAGTAGAGGCTAAAGTCTGGGATTGTGATGCCTCCTGCTTTGGTCTTCTTCTTCAAAATTACTTTGGCTATTCGGGGCCTTTTGTGGTTCCATATGAATTTTAGGATTGCTTGTTCTAGCTTCAAGAAAAATGCTGGTGCAATTTTGATTGGGATTGCATTGAATGGGTAGATAGCTTTGGGTAGTATTGACATTTTAACAATATTTATTCTTCCAAACCATGAGCACAGAATGTTTTTCCATTTCTTTATATCTTCTTCAATTTCCTTCATAAGCTTTCTATAGTTTTCAGCATACAGATCTTTTACATCTTTGGTTAGTTTTATTCCTAGGTATTTTATGCTTCTTGGTGCAATTGTGAATGGGATCAGTTTCTTTATTTGTCTTTCTGTTGCTTCATTGTTAGTGTATAAGAATGCAACTGATTTCTGTACATTGATTTTGTATCCTGCAACTTTGCTGAATTCATGTATCAGTTCTAGCAGACTTCTGGTGGAGTCTATCGGATTTTCCATGTATAAGATCATGTCATCTTCAAAAAGTGAAAGCTTGACTTCATCTTTGCCAATTTTGATGCCTTTGATTTCCTTTTGTTGTCTGATTGCTGATGCTAGAACTTCCAACACTATGTTAAACAACAGCGGAAGCTAGAACTTCCAAGACTATGTTAAACAACAGCGGTGAGAATGGACATCCCTGTCGTGTTCCTGATCTCAGGGGGAAAGCTCTCAGTTTTTCCCCATTGAGGATGATATTAGCTGTGGCCTTTTCATAAATGGCTTTTATGATGTTTAAGTATGTTCCTTCTATCCTGACTTTCTCGAGGGTTATAATTAAGAAAGGATGCTGAATTTTGTCAAATGCTTTTTCTGCATCGATTGACAGGATCATATGGTTCTTATCTTTTCTTTTATTAATGTGATGTATCACGTTGATTGATTTGCAAATGTTGAACCAGCCCTGCATCCCAGGAATGAATCCCACTTGATCATGGTGAATAAGTCTTTTTATAAGCTGTTGAATTTGATTTGCTAGTATCTTATTGAGAATTTTTGCATCCATATTCATCAGGGATATTGGCCAGTAGTTCTCTTTTTTTATTGGGTCTCTGTCTGGTTTAGGAATCAAAGTAATACTGGCTTCATAGAATGAGTCTGAAAGTTTTCCTTCCCTTTCTATTTTTTGGAATAGCTTGAGAAGGATAGGTATTATCTCTGCTTTAAATGTCCGGTAGAATTCCCCAGGGAAGCCATCTGGTCCTGGACTCTTATTTGTTGGGAGATTTTTGATAACCGATTCAATTTCTTCGCTGGTTATGGGTCTGTTCAAGCTTTCTATTTCCTCCTGATTGAGTTTTGGAAGTGTGTGGGTGTTTAGGAATTTGTCCATTTCTTCCAGGTTGTCCAGTTTGTTGGCATATAATTTTTCATAGTATTCCCTGATAATTGCTTGTATTTCTGAGAGATTGGTTGTAATGATTCCATTTTCATTCATGATTTTATCTATTTGGGTCATCTCCCTTTTCTTTTTGAGAAGCCTGGTTAGAGGTTTATCAATTTTGTTTATGTTTTCAAAAAACCAACTCTTGGTTTCATTGATCTGCTCTACAGTTTTTTTAGATTCTATATTGTTTATTTCTGCTCTGATCTTTATTATTTTTCTTCTTCTGCTGGGTTTGGGTGTCTCTGCCGTTTTGCTTCTATTTTCTTTAGGTGTGCTGTTAGATTTTGTTTGGGATTTTTCTTGTTTTTTGAGATAGGCCTGGATTGCAATGTATTTTCCTCTCAGGACTGCCTTCGCTGCATCCCAAAGCATTTGGATTGTACTTTCATTTTCATTTGTTTCCATATATTTTTTAATTTCTTCTCTAATTGCCTGGTTGACCCATTCATTCTTTAGTAGGGTGTTCTTTAACCTCCATGCTTTTGGAGGTTTTCTAGACTTTTTCCTGTGGTTGATTTCAAGCTTCATAGCATTGTGGTCTGAAAGTATGCATGGTATGATTTCAATTCTTGTAAACTTATGAAGGGCTGTTTTGTGACCCAGTATGTGATCTATCTTGGAGAATGTTCCATGTGCACTCGAGAAGAAAGTATATTCTGTTGCTTTGGGATGCAGAGTTCTAAATATATCTGTCAAGTCCATCTGATCCAATGTATCATTCAGGGCCCTTGTTTCTTTATTGACCGTGTGTCTAGATGATCTATCCATTGTTGTAAGTGTGGTATTAAAGTCCCCTGCAATTACCACATTCTTGTCAATAAGGTTGCTTATGTTTGTGAGTAATTGTTTTATATATTTGGGGGCTCCCGTATTTGGCGCATAGACATTTATAATTGTTAGTTCTTCTTGATAGATACACCCTGTAGTTATTATATAATGCCCTTCTTCATCTCTTGTTACAGCCTTTAATTTAAAGTCTAGTTTGTCTGATATAAGTAGGGCTACTCCAGCTTTCTTTTGACTTCCAGTGGCATGATAAATAGTTCTCCATCCCCTCACTTTCAATCTGAAAGTGTCCTCAGGTCTAAAATGAGTCTCTTGTAGACAGCAAATAGATGGGTCTTGTTTTTTTATCCATTCTGATACCCTATGTCTTTTGGTTGGCATATTTATTTCATTTACATTCAGTGTTATTATAGAAAGATATGGGTTTAGAGTCATTGTGATGTCCGTAGGTTTCATGCTTGTAGCGATGTCTCTGGTACTTTGTCTCACAGGATCCCCCTTAGGATCTCTTGTAGGGCTGGTTTAGTGGTGATGAATTCCTTCAGTTTTTGTTTGTTTGGGAAGACCTTTATCTTTCCTTCTATTCTAAATGACAGATTTGCTGGATAGAGGATTCTCGGCTTCATATTTTTTCTGTTCATCACATTGAAGATTCCTGCCATTCCTTTCTGGCCTGCCAAGTTTCAGTAGAGAGATCTGTCACTAGTCTTATTGGTCTCCCTTTATATGTTAGAGCACGTTTTTCTCTAGCTGCTTTCAGAATTTTCTCTTTATCCTTGTATTTTGCTAGTTTCACTACGATATGTCATGCAGAAGATCGATTCAAGTTACGTCTGAAGGGAGTTCTCTGTGCCTCTTGGATTTCCATGCCTTTTTCCTTCCCCAGATCAGGAAAGTTCTCAGCTGTGATTTCTTCAAGTACCCCTTCAGCACCTTTCCCTCTTTCTTCCTCCTCTGGAATACCAATTATGCATAGATTATTTCTCTTTAGTGCATCACTTAGTTCTCTAATTTTCCCCTCATACTCCTGGATTTTTTTTTTATCTTTTTCTCAGCTTCTTCTTTTTCCATAATTTTATCTTCTAGTTCACCTATTCTCTCTTCTGCCTCTTCAATCCGAGCTGTGGTCATCTCCATTTTATTTTGCAGCTCATTAATAGCATTTTTTAGCTCCTCCTGGCTGTTCCTTAGTCCCTTGATCTCTGTAGCAATAGATTCTCTGCTGTCCTCTATACTGTTTTCAAGCTCAGCAATTAATTTTATGACTATTATTCTAAATTCACTTTTCTGTTATATTGTTTAAATCGTTTTTGATCAGTTTGTTAGCTGTCGTCATTTCCTGGAGATTTTTTTGAGGGGAATTCTTCTGTTTCTTCATTTTGGATAGTCTCTGGAGTGGTGAGGAACTGTGGGGCACTTCCCCTGTGCTGTCTTGAATAACTTGCTTTGGTGGGCGGGCCTCAGTTAGACCTGATGTCTGCCCCCAGCCCACCACTGGGGCCACAGTCAGACTGGTTTGTACCTTCTCTTCCCCTCTCCTAGGGACAGGATTCACTGTGGAGTGGCGTGGCCCATCTGGGCTACTTGCACATTGCCAGGCTTGTGGTGCTGGGGATCTGGCTTATTAGCTGGGGTGGATCAGCAAGGTGCACAGGGGCGGGAGTGGCAGGCTCAGCTTACTTTTCCTTTGGAGATTGCTTTGGGAGGGGCCCTGCGGCACCGGGAGGGAGTCAGACCCACAGGAGGGATGGATCCGCAGAAGCACAGCATTGGGTGTTTGCGTGGTACAAGCAAGTTCCCTGGCAGGAACTGGTTCCCTTTGGGATTTTGGCTGGGGGATGGGCAAGGGAGATGGTGCTGGTGAGAGCCTTTGTTCCCTGCCAAGCTGAGCTCTGTCATCCAGGACTCAACAACTCTCCTTCCCGTTGTCTTCCAGTCCTCCCACTCTCTGAACAGAGCTGTTAACTTATAACTTTCCAGATGTTAAGTCCCACTTGCTGTCTGAACACACTCCGTCCAGCCCCTCTGCTTTTGCAAGCCAGACTCAGGGTCTCTGCTTGGCCGGAGGGCTGCCTCTCTGCCCTGGCTCCCTCCCGCCAGTCCCTGTAGCGTGCACTGCCTCTCCGCCCTTCCTACCCTCTTCTGTGAGCTCTCATCTATGCTTGGCTCCAGAGAACCCATTCTGCTAGTCTTCTGGTGGTTTTCTGGGTTATTTAGGCAGGTGTGGGTGGAATCTAAGTGATCAGCAGGACGCGGTGAGCCCAGTGTCCTCCTATGCCACCATCTTCCGCTCCTGTCCTCTCATAACCTCTTTAACACAATGCCTTATTAACTATTTTATCTTTGCCAAAGACCAAAATGGTAATTGGCCATTGTTTTAATTTATATTTCTCTTTTAAGGGTAAAGATAAATGTATTTGCATATATTTAAGATATATTTGTATATCCTTTTCTATAAACTGTTAATAACATTTGACTATTTTTTCCCATAAGTTATTGCTTTTTAATATTGATTTGTAGGTATTATATATATATTAAATAATTGAAACCTTTGTGATAATTGTTGCATTTTCCCCTCAATTTGAAGTTTACCTTTTTTTAATGTTTATTTATTTACTTATTTTGGCAGAGAGACAGAGTGATCAGGGGAGGGGGAGAGAGACAGAAGGAGAGAGAGAGAGAATCCCAAGCAGGCTCCATGCTGTCAATGCAGAGCCTGACATGGGGCTCAAAGCCACTATGTGTGAGATCATGACCTGAGCTAAAACAAAGAGTCAGATGCTTAACCAATTGAGCTACCCAGGTGCCCCTGAAATTTACCTTTTGTGGTAAGGTGTTTGTTTTTACCATTTATATTTTAAAAAGTATAGTAAGACTTATTGCCTTTTTTTAAATCACCTCTGGGTTTATGTATTTTATATAATTACCATTTTGTTACTATCATATTTCAGTCATGTGATAGTGCTTTGGGATACACAAATATGCTGTTTATGCAGTTCTGGAGTTCTTTGGTCTAGTGTTACAATGTCAGTTATTTCAATTTGCTGCATCTTAGGAATGGTGGAGAAATTGACAAAAAGTGTTAGTTTTATGACTTAGGCATATAGTAATATCATTGTTGCATTCTTTAGAATCAAATACCTCAATTCAACATGGAACGACTGTGTTCTCTGTGAAAAGGGGAAGAGGGTCACAGTGGTTCTTATGGAAACTGGTTTAGAATAATTATTGGTAAAAATTCTCTTTGGATTAAAAAGTTAAAAGATCAAAAATAAGACATGAAAAATGTCTCATCATTTTTAACTCAACACCCCTTTGATATAACACATAGCATGCACTGTTTTCTTTAGAAGTTAGTAGACTTTCTGAATACTTTTATGCTGGATAATTCAGTTCTGTAATTTAAAAATCCACATTTTGTTCTAGAAGGTTTATAGATATACTTTATTATATTCAATTATTGTAGTTCCAAAATATGTTCATAGCTGGTAGGTCTAATCTCTGCATTGCTTTTCATTTTCAGAATTATTTTGTGGTACTGGTCTGCAGTGAGATAAGAATAAAACTTGAGAACAAACATTTAGAAACTTTCAGAGCAATTTGACATATTTGTGACATTCACTGTGGCTGTGACAATTTTTTTAGAAATTCATTTTTACTGTAATTAAAAAAATTATTGGGGCACCTGGGTGGCTCAGTAGGTTGAAGAACCAACTCTTTATTTCAGCTCAGGTCATGATCCCTGGGTCATGTGATCAAGCCCCATGTCGGGGCTCTGGACTGAGTGTGGGACTTGCTTAAGATTCTCTCTCTCCCTCTGTCCCTCTCCCCCACTTGCACATGTGTTCTAAATACATAATAAATAATAATAAATAAATAATCTAACTAAGCATGATAAATTGAAAGCAAAAAAACTTGCCTTTTGTCTGTTTAGTTTGAGAAGTACTGCTGCAAATATAATAGCAATTTTTGTGGTTATTGTTTGACGATTGTATAATTTCATTACCTGTATGCATATATACAGATATGCTGACACATAAATGCATAAATATAATCATATCCATGTTCCTTGTGAATATATTTTCTTATTTTTTTCCTATTTGTTTGGCTCCCCCACCCTCTTTTTTGTTTCCCCATTCCACAGCATCTCTCCACTCCATATAACTAATGTTAACAACCCACTGTATATTCTTCCATATTTTACCTAAAAAATACTAAATAACAGTGGGAAAAATTTCTTCTTCCCAAATTTTAATAAGAAAACTGCCAGAGCTTCACCAGTAAATATGATCCTTGTTTTGGGAATAAGACACATATATTTATCATGTTAAGAAGGTATTCTTCTATTTATTTGTATTACATTAAAAAAAGAATCTATTTTAATCATATCAAATGTATTTTTAACATCTCTGGTAATGTTTTCCTGGTATTCTTTTTAAATGTATCAATACAGTGAATTATATAATCAGATTTCCTAATACTGGACTGTCTTTGCATTCCTGAATAAATCCTATGTTGTTGTTGATCATGGTGTATTAATTGCCCATCCCCCCCCCCCCCCCCCGGTTTATTGAGATATAATTGCCATATAACGTCATGTGAGTTTTAGGTATATACTATGGTGATTTGATCTACTTTCTCAGCAACTTTAGAGTTTACAATACCATAGTTTTATTTTGTTCAGAATTTTTTCATCTATGTATTTTTTCATCTTGTAGTGTCCTTACGTGGCTTTGATATTAAGATAATTCTGGTCTTGTAAAATAGTTTGGGAGTGTTCCCTCCTCTTAAATTTTTTGTAAAACTTTGAGAAGTATTAGCATTAATTCTTTAAATGTTTAGTAGAATTCACCAATGAAGCCATCTGGTCCTGGACTTCTGTTGTTGGGAGGTTTTGATTACTTATTCACTCTTCACTTATAACTAGTCTGTTCAGATTTTCTCTCTTCTTGATTCAATCTTGGTAGGCTATACATTTCTAGGAATTCATACATTTCTTCTAGGTTATCCAATTTGTTGACATATAATTGTTCATAGTAGTCTCCTATGAACTTTCTATTAGTGTGGTATCAGTTTTAACTTCTATTTCATTTACAATTTTATTTATTTGAATTCTCTTTTTTTTTTTCTTATAGATCTGGCTAAAGGTTTGTTAATTTTGTTTATCTTTTCAAAAAAACACCTTTTAGTTCTGTTGATTTTTTTCTATTGTTTTTCTATTTTTTTATATATTTCTAGTTTGTTCCTTCTACTAACTTTGGGAGTAGGTTATTCTTCTTTTTCTAGTTTCTTGGGATGCAAAGGTAAGTTATTTATGTGAGAGTTTTTTTTTTTATTAATGTAGGCATTTATTGCTATGAAATTGCCTCTTAGAACTGCTTTTGCCACATTGGATAAGTTCGGGTATGTTTTGTTTCCATTTTCACTTGTTTATAAACCTTCTCTTCCTTTTCAATGAAGTTAAGAGAATAGATTCTCTCATAGTGTTTTTCTTTTATTCAAATTTAGGTTTCCATCTTTAGATTTATTTCAATCATGATTTTAACTGCTACCAGCACTTAACTGAATCAGATCTTAGAACTATCTAAAAATTACTGCCTCATATTTCAAACAGGAAAATCATATTTCTAAAAAGTGATCAGTTATATACAATATTTTGTATATTTGGAGAGAGGGAAAGGAAATAATGAAAAATGTGCATGTCATGAAGCCCATTTTAGTAAAGCAATAGCTTCTATTTCAGTGTATTCTTCTATTGTAATATGTGGTGTGCCATGTGAAAATAACATTGATAGGGAAAGATCTGTTAAAAGATGGCAGACAGGACTGATAGGGAAATTCCAGTTCCTGCCCCAAACTCCCCTTCCAGGTTCTTCTTCCATCCGCACTTGCCCCATGCCAAATTACTATTAATGCGGAATGTGGAAGTAACAGACTATAAATTGTTCCCTCTGCTTACGCAGGGGCTCAGACCTCTGGAGAGTGATTTCCTCTGAGCCCACTGGTGTAAAATAAACCTGCTTTCCAAGATGTCCGAGTGCCCCTTGGTTCTTCTGCCAGGTGATCCAGATCAGGTTCCATAACAACATAATAATGAAGGAAATCCAGTGGAAGCTAAAATGCAAATTAAAACAAACCTTCCTGTACCTGCTGTTAATTTTTTAGCAAAGGTAAGAAATAATTTGAGAAATAAGAGCATCAATAGATAATTACCTCTTGGGGCACCTGGATCAGTTGGTAAGCATCTGACTTTAGCTCAGGTCATGATCTCATGGCTTGTGGGTTCAAACCCTGCATTGGGCTTTGCACTGACAGTGTGGAACCTGCTTGGGATTCTTGCTCTCTCCTCTCTCTCTGCCCCTCCCCTGCTTGTGCTTTCTCTTTCTCAAAATAAATAAACAAAAAAAAAGAGAGATAATTACATCTTTTTGTGGGTAAACCAACTTATGCCACTTTGAATAATGTTTTATGTTGCCATCTGACTAACTTCAGAGAACCACAAATCCAAAAACTCTTAATTTTTGGCATATAAAGTGAAGTTTTGGTAAAAGATACAGGGAAAAACTGTGGCACAGATTCACAGATAATCTTTTAAGTATCCACACAACTCAGTATGGAAAATCAACACATTTGCTTTCAATTAAAAATTTGCAGAGGTTCTGATTGCTTTTGGAAAATGTTTTTAGATTACAAAAAGGGTTATCAAAGCGTTATCTATACATAGATAACCCAATTTTTATCTCTTTTGATATCCTAATTTCACTCATTCCTTACTGTACTAAAGAGACCAGAGAACTTTAGCTCATAAATAGTGTTTCTTCAAACACTCAGACCCTCAAAAGCTCACCCTAAACTACACATGAACAAAGCACCTAGTTGATACTTGGGCCAAAATAGTTTATTGTACAATTGATTTAAAGTTGGATTTTTAAAGCTCAGAAAACCTCATTGAAACCCAAATTGGGGATCTTGCCTAAATGCTAGATTACATGCTATAAGTAGCTCTGGAAATCAAGGCTGCAAACATGGAAAGCAATCAGTCCACTCATAATTACTATGCCACTTGAATTCCAGTAATTTATGTGGTAGGAAAACAAATCTAGTTACTCATCCTCTTCGTGAATGAAATGTGCTCTACACTACAAATGCACATTATTATCCCTCATCTAAATCATTGACTTAATGATATTCTATTTCCCAGTCTCATCCTCATGTCACTGACAATGAACAGACTTAATCTAATGATTAAAAAGTGTTCTCTGTTATATTTGCACTAATTTCAGAGTTGTATGCTTTAAAATAATATAAGGATTTTATGTTTTTATATCTCTGTAAGAGAATATTAAAACTAAGTGTTCCTATGCTTTCTTCTTAAGGGGAATGATGCAAATATATATTAGCTCCTGCCCAGAGAGCTCAAAATATATTTCAGAGGGCCAAGATATAAATAGGGCCCATTGGACAATTACACGAGAGGTTAGTAAAATTCAAAATGATATTAGAAGATAAAACTCCAAGGGTTACATTAAAGCTTCTTTTATGAAAAATGGGAGAGATTTTCTCCTCAATATTATTATTTTATGTTCTGAAGTATTCTTTTTTTAAAAGTTTATTTATTTTGAGAGAGAGAGCATGAGCGAGGGAGGGGCAGAGAGAGAGGGAAAGAGAGAATCCCGAGCAGACTCTGCTTTGTCAATGCAGAGCCCAAAGTGGGGCTCAATCCCACAAACCATGAGATCATGACAGAAATCAAGAGTCAGATGCTTAAGAGACTGAGCCACTCAGGTGCCCCAACAATGAAGTATTCTAATTTTCTAATAGCCTGATGGCATTGTAGCTCAAATGTTATACATATACCTCTCCTTTACTTTGTAACCATATGAATAATCAAATTACATTTTCTGCAGTAATCCAAAATTATGGTTGTAAATGTCAACTGTTATAAAACAGGGAGAGGTATGCTCTTTACATTTAGTAGCTCTAATGAAAATGTTTTAGTGGTTGTGTCTTTTTTGTGTGTGTGTCTTTTGATGTGCTGCTTGAGAGTTTTCTATTTGTTCTTCTTTGCACTAGGAAATAAGATATGATGTACAAGAGGGTGTGTATATACAAATGTGTGATTATGTGTGTGTGTTTGTATATGTCTGTGTGTGTTGGATTCCTTTAGTTCAAGGAACTGAAACATACCTAAAATGCTAGAGGATTTTCCATTATGATGCATGTGGAAAGAGCAAAGGCAGAAACCTTTCCCAGCTGATTATGCCTAAGGGAATCTAGCACCAATGGAGCAATAAAAGGAGACTAGAAAGTGGTTTGGGAACTAGAGAGCATTTGGGATAGAAAGCAATTCTGGGACTATAGACCAAATGGACCTAACAGATATGTACAGAACATTCCATTCAACAGAAGTAGAATGTATATTTTTTCTCAAGCACATACAGAACATTATCCAGGATAGATCACACAGTAAGTCTCTAAACAAGTCTTAGCAAATCTAAAAAGATTGAAATCATACCAAGTATCTTCTCCTACTACAGTGTATGAAACTAGTGCTTGGGATTCAAAGATGATTATGGTAGAGTATTTCTCTTGAATAACTTACAACCTAGAAAGCGAGAGAGACAGATAAGCTGCACTGAGCCTTTGAGTTTTGATTTAGGAAATCTACACCTTAGGGAATATCAGGTTTGATGGTCTTGATAGAGGTACTAAACACATGAAAACCTTTCAGAAAGACCTCTCCTTCACATTGCAGTTTCCTTTCCAGTATTCTATTGGGGAAATGGTGTTTTATATATCACAAACCACTGGTGGTTAAAAAACAGAAGATGCCTGGAGAATCATTCTGAGCTTGAAAAAAGTTGTTGAAGTTTCAGTGTTCTTGGTGATGAATTTGATTGTATGCATGTTTCATTAGGAATCAAAGCACGTGCATCATTCTGCATTGAAGCCAACAGCAGCAAGCACAACAGCATTCCCGAGGTGCAGTGACTCATACTTTGAGTAAGGCCTCAGCATTCCCTTTATAGATCAGGTGTTAATACACACTGACATGCTTGCTCACAGCACTGAAAATTAATACGAACAAAGTGGGCTAAATAACATGTCACTCTGAAAATACAAATACTTTGGGTAGAATGGGAAACATTTAATGGCCTTCTTTGAAAATATTTTCTCAGTTCCTTTGAAGATAAAAATAATATGCTAAAAGCCCCTTTAAGACCTTTTAAAGGTGGTTGTATTTTTTCTTCTACATCTTGTAGTGAAGTAAAACCTTCACTTTGTGTTATAATGAACATATTTCCAGAAAGAATAGGTTGGAATTAATTCATGCCCAAGTAGTTTTCAATGACAATCATTGTTATCCTTTGAAACAATGATATTTTTAATGAAGTTCTTTTAAAAAAAAAGTTTTTCCTTGGTAGTTTAATTATAGATTTAATGCTCTGGAAGGGATAGAAGTGGTCAGTTAAAACATCTGGACACACAGGAGTTTCGCTTTATTTTCTTAGAACAAGAACCTTGGCCACCCAATTTTTTTTTCTTGGGGCGGGCAACAGTGACCATTTCATAGAATCATTAAGCTGGTAAGCACCTTAGAGATCAGTATTGATTATTCAAAGAACTTTGTAATTCTGGATAAAGGGGATATAAACAAACAAACAGGCAAAAAACAAATATATTTGCAATTCTGGAAATATTTTCCTTGAAAGTAGATTCACGTTAAAAAAAAAAAGGCAATCCATAAGAGACTCAACTATAGGGAACCTACTGAAGGTAGTATATGTAAGTGGTGAATCACTAAATTCTACTTCTGAAACCAATATTACACCAGATGTTAATTCACTAGAATTTAAATAAAAACTTGAAATAAAAAAGAGAGAGAGAGAGAGAGATAACTCTAAGATTCAGACACAGGAGTTTGAATAATGTAACTTTATGCTCTTTCTGTGGACACTGGCCTAAGTTTAATGCAGTGGTTAACAGCACAGAATATGGCAAAAGTGCTGGTTTAGGATCCTCTGTGACCACTTATTTATTATGTGACCTTGGATAAGTTATTAAACACCTCAGTTTCCTTTTCTGTAAAATGGGGGTATAATAGTACCTATTGGATAGAGGTTTTGTGAATATTGAGTTCATAGGAAGTGCTTAAAACACTCCTTGACACAGTAAAAATTACTATGTATGTTTAAGCTGTCATTTTTATAACTGAATCCTTGCAACATCACTAGAGATGCTGTTTTAATAGCTGGGAAAATTGAGCCTTACAGAAGGAAAGTAACATGTACAATGTCATTCAACTAATAAGCATGTCCAGCCAGGCATAGAGCACAATGGTTTTCACTCCAAAGTATAGGTTGTGTATGATATTGCTTTGACTTTCTCCCTATGTTATCATGTGCCACTTATGTTATTATCTGTTCAATGACACTTTAATTACTATTCAAATTTTAATTAAAAAATTAGATCATTGTATCATTCTAAGTAGTTTATTTACAATTTTTATACTGTTTCAAGCTAGACAAGTTTTATTTCAACACACTTTTTAATAGAAAACAAGATATATTAATTTTTTACTGCTGCTCTAGAAATTACCACAAACTTAGTGGTTTAATGCAATAGAAATTTATTTCTCTTATACTTCTGGAGGCCAGAAGTCTGAAATAAGTTTCACGGGGTTGAAGATAAGGTATCTGTAAGCTGGATACTTCTGGAGGCTCTACGGGAGAATCTGTTTTCTTGCCTTTTCCAACATCTAGAGGACGTCTGCACTCCTGGGCTTATGGCCCCTTTCTCCATCTTCAAAGTGAATCACTCAAATCTTTGTTTTCATTGTCTTAGTGCCTTCACTCTTTCTGACCATCTGCCTCCTTCTTAGAGAGGTCCTTGTAATTACATAGGTCTACTTACATGATACAAGATCATCTTCCTCCACCAAGGTCTTTAACTTAAGCACATCTACAAGTTTCTTTTTGCCATGTAAGGAAACATATTCATAGTTTCTGGGGATTAGTACCTGGACATCTTTGGGGGGCATTATTCAGCCTACGACACAAGGTTTGGATTAAGAGATAACTTATTTCATGTCATTTTGAAAACCTAAATAGGATAAATTTAAAGAACAGAGAGAAAACTTGGATAAAACTCTTGATACCCTTTTATGTTTTACTCCCTCTACCCACACACTTGCTCACTGAGGCTGATGCTTGTTAATTATCAATTTTGTCAGGAAGATGCCTCCTTAGCATAGAGTACTCATCTAAATATAGCAGGGGATTCATGACAACAGATGTTTGACTATAAGTATTACAGGGTTAAAGGCAAGTCATGATAATAACTTTAATTTAATTTTCCTTAAAGTTTTTGGCTGAAATTTGAACTACATTTTTCAAAGTGTTTTTCTGAAAACTGTACTCAGATGACCACTTCTCCCGATCCTCATGTTTTAGGTTTTTATTTTACAAAATGAGAACAAAAGGAAGTTTTGCTGCAGCTTAGGTAAGTTTTATATAATTGCATCTTTTGGATTAAGAAAAAAAGTACATCACATTAAATTTATAATCCAAGGTTGCAGGAATCATAATCACTTTAAGGCCAGAGTTGAGAACCTAACCCGATGATTGAGAGATCAGCTTGCACAGGTGAACATAAACTAGTTAGGGCTATTCAGTTAATAAAGATAAGAGCAGATAATGTATATAAGATTTATGTCTATAAGATCACTTTTGGTATGTATAGAGGACCCATAAATATCATCACCAAATCTTATAACATTAGTAAAGTTACCATCCCCTCTCCTAAAATTTAAAATAAATAATTTTAGGGGCACCTGGGTGGCTCAGTTGGTTAATTAATCACCTGATTCTTGGTTTCAGCTCAGGTCATGATCTCATGGTTCATAGGTTCAAGCCCTGCTTCAGGCTCTGCACTGACAGTGTGGAGCCTGCTTGGGATTCTCTCTGTCTCTCCCCCTTTCTTTCTGCCCCTCCCCACTCATGCACTCTCTCTCCCTCTCTAAATAAATGAACATTAAAAGTAAAATAAAATAAGAGGCACCTGGGTGGCTCAATCAGTTAAGCGTCTGCCTTCAGCTCAGGTCATGTTAGGGCCCTGCATCGGGCTCTGCACTGACAGCTCAGAGCCTGGAACCTGCTTCAAATTCTGTGTCTCCCTTACTCTCTCTGTCCCTCCCTTGCTCATGTTCTGTCTGTGTCTCTCTCAGAAATAAACATTAAAAAATTAAAAAATTAATCAATAAAATAAAACGAAATAAATAATTTTAGAAGAAAAATTAAAGGGAGTCTCAGTAAACCAGCATTTTCAGAGAATGGACTAGTTTGACTTAATTAAATAGCATGATCCATTAAATTTCACCCATTTTCAAAGACCATTGAACTCAACATTTCTTAAAACACCTATTGATTAATTGTACAAAAATATTTATTAGCATTGAGTTCTTACTATGTGCCAGGCACTGGGGTATACGTTTTAAATACAAATATAAATAAGATACCATTATTGTCTTCTAAGACTTTTACAGTCCAGTTTGGAAGTCAGATAAGTAAACAACAAAACCCCAGAGTATACAATGACAATGGTATGCACATGGTGAAGGAATAGAAGTAGTCTGAGAACACCTAACCTTTAAATGGGTTGGGGTTAGGCTTCCTGTAGGTACTGCTTGAAGCTGAAATTTCTAGGAAAAGAAGCAATTATCTTTATGGAAAAGGGAAGAGTTCACATCACAGTCAAAGGCATAGAATGATTTTTTTCAGGGAACTATTTTCTGTGGCAAGATAGAAGAGTGATAGGTTATAAAGCTGACTGGCACTAGGTTGTGAATGAATTGTTTTGCTAAGTTAGGGAATTTGACTTTGATTTTTAATTCTATGAATTAAAGTATGAGGAATAAAAGAATCACATCTGTGATTTGAGGTAAAAATTTATCTGATGGCATGTCAAGGCTGCATTAGGTAGAGAGATGACATACAGGGAAAACCACTAACTAAAACATGATGTGAGTAATCCAGTTAATAAGTAATAAAGATATTGAGTAAGAAAATAGAAATAGGCATGCATAGGGGTAGAACATAAAGATATGGATGCAGAATCAGAAAAACATGAGAGGTTAAGTAAAAGAGAGGAGTCCTGGGGCACCTGGGTGGCTCAGTTGGTTGAGTGTCTGACTTCAGCTTGGGTCATGATCTCATGATTTGTAGGTTTGAACCCCATGTTGGGCTCTGTGCTGACAGCTCAGAGCCTGGTTCCTGCTTCGGATTCTGTGTCTCCCTCTCTGTCTTCCCATTTCCCACTCATACTATGTCTCTTTCTCTCTCTCTCTCTCTCTCAAAAATAAACATTCAAAAAATTAAAACAAACAAAGAAAAGAGTCAGAGATTTGTTGCAGGTAGATGATAATGTAGTCACTAAAATGGAGAATATAGGAAAAGAGGCCGATTTTGTAAAAAGGATAATGAAAAAGTGTTTAGACTGATTTAGTTAGTTGGTATGCCTATAGGATCTTCCAAGTGAAATATCATCTATGTACTTGGACACACACACACACACACACACACACACACACACACATTTAAGAGATGTGCACAATAATTGAGGTAGTAGATATGATTTGTCCAAGAAAAGTGAGAAGAGTAAAATATTTTAGGATGGAGGCCTAGAGAATATTGCCCTTTAGTGGAAAGAAGGAAGGAAGGAAGGAAGGAAGGAAGGAAGGAAGGAAGGAAGGAAGAAAGGAAGGAAAGAAAAAAGAGATGCTGCTGAAAGTTCTAAGAAATATCACAGGGTTAGCCTAAGGTCTAGTAAAATAGGAAAAAAAGTAGGAGAATATCTTTAGGACAAGAAACAGGCATTATGGCAACTGCTACTCTCATTTCCTAACCCTGAAGTAGCAAATTCAATTGCCTATGGGAGCGAGGCAGGTAATTTAATGAGAAGTTTGGGTGCAGAGTAATGACAAGGGACTGTCATATGCCAGAGAACACCTGGTACGCAAGCTGCTATCTAGGTCCTGCCTATTATTGCCCTGTGGGAATTTGGGTCAATGTTGCCAGATATTGGGATTTTTCAAGAAAAACTGAAACTATGTATTTTTATATGAAATCTGCCAAATTTAAAATGCTCAAAGCCTCACAGAAAGTATCTATGAGACTTTTTCAGCCCCCTGGCTGCCAGTTTGCAACACCTGCCTCAGCATCCATGACAGAAACAATCCTGGGCCAGCAAGAGCACTGGTTGGACCCACTATTATAACCTTCCATGTTCATAAGCATGAGTAAGCTCTCCACATAGGCACCTTGATGAATAATTGTGATGTTCTGTGCTACTCTGTTTAAAAGTTGGCAAGTGGAAAAATTAAATAGCTCATGAAAACAGATTACTTAATCAATGTCTAGGACTGTTTTGTAACCTTTGCTAGCTACTGTTATGTAAGACCTTGACATCTCTAAATAGGCTGCTCATATATATTTTAGCATTCAAATGTGGGCACATTTCAGGTGAAAAGGGGAGCTCTCAGCAAGAGGAATAACGTGAAAGTTTGAATCGCCTAATTATAAACACATATTGTCAGTGCTGAACTATCTGTATTTTGCTTGGACCCTGTGAATTCTGTGTTCTTATATTAAAAGGGACTCATTTTCTTAAAATTACTTAATCTTCATTATTTACCTTGCAGGTAGACTGTGAGCATTTCAGTATTTTTGTCTCACTTGTTACTTATGTCACTTATTTGGAACAAGAGCAATTTTACTATGGATCAATTAGTGGTTTCTTTTGTCTGGGAATATACAATCTAAGTAACCTTGGAATAGGAAAAATAATTAGGTTGTATCTCTTTGCAGGTGGTACATACAATTTTCTCATTTAAAAATTGAGCATCAAGGATTGTTATTTTGGTATGCAAAAGGCCATTCAATTACTAGGACTAATTTTTCTTTGGCTTTATGTCAAGATCTCCTATTTGGCTTTAAGTTCCGAAACAGATGACAAGTACATAAAAAAAGGCTGTTTTCTTTTCTTTCTTTTTTTTTTTTAGCAAATGAAATATAATTTGTTTTCAATACATTAATGATAAACCTTTTGTGTACCTTTAATTACTCAGATGGCTGTTATGTGCGCTCACATATTTATATCCCACAATAAAGATGCAAGAAATCATCCACTCACATGGACATCACTGATTATTCTCTGCTGAATTAGACTGCAATGGATTTGGGGGGAGGAAAACAAAATATAATAATCCCATATTAGATATGCTGCAAGGAATTTGATACCAGAAGTGTTTCTGAGCTGGTTATAAAGAAAACTCCACTTAAGATGCTCAATTTGAATGAGTTGGCCAGCCGTAGGGAAAAAAAATTTTTTTACTTGGGAAAATGTAAAAGTAAGTAAATAAATATTTCTTTTGACTATGTTGTTACAGCAAACATGAGTCATGGAATTAATCAAATAAGGAGGTTTTAAAGTACATGTGTGGGACACCTTTTTAAGTCTCATAAATATTTACATAGATCTAAAGATGATATTTGAGTATTTTGAAGATAACTTTTGGTGTCAAGTGTATCAATGGCTTTTACAGCAGAAAATGGCCTCTGAGACTTTTAGATTCAATTCTTCCTCTACTTTTCAGAGGAGGAATTTGATAAAATCAGAAGACTAGTTTGTAGAAGAGTTAGAAGTCAGATCCAGGGTTCCTTACTTTAACCAGTGCATTTTCAACTATACCTTTTTACATTCATTCTTTATAATATAGAAATCATTGCAATTAATAGCCAGGAATCAAGGGAAGAAATCTTTGGACATTTAAATTGGTTTGGCATACCATGAAGAAGTTCATTAATTGTAAATTATAGTATAGTATATCTAGATGGAGGTGGGAAATTTAAATTACCATTAAAACACACACATATAAGTATATGCCTACACATTTTATCTGGTGTTCACCCTCAGTATATATTATGACTGCAATAGTTACTTAGGGACTACTTGGTGTTTATTTCTATTTTTAGCATGGAGGGATATTTAACTTGGTGCTTGCCTTGGTAAGAGGTTCCAGGGGACAAATATATTTTTAGAAGTCTGAATCTAAAATCCTCTCTCCTAAGAAAATACCTCTTCTTAACAAGAGTTTGATTTGTTTGGTTATTAGAGTCTCTCCTGAAGTATTGGAAAATTCTGGATTTGTATATAAAAACCAGAAGTTTCAACATGATTACAACACAGCAAAAGCTTATTTAGACACAAAAGCTTTGTTTGAAGGTATTATTGAGACTACCATGTTGCTACATATTTTCAGGGGATTGTGAGTTTCTAATGTATGAGTCATTCGGTCCTAAAATTCCAGGGTACTTCTAAACTACACATCCCTTAAAGAGGAGCCAAATTATTTTTCAGATATGAACCTGGTCTACACTCTCTATAAAAACTCACTTATTTAAGGGATAAAAGTACCTGCTTATAGTTTCACTTTGGGAAATAGAAAGGTATTCTTTAATTAAATTAACAAAATAATTCTGAGTTATAAATTAATTATAAAACATAAATGTAAAAATAAAATATAAATTAATATAAAATTTATATAGAAAAGTGATTATATAATAATGATTCTCTCATTACACTAAAAAATTAAAATTGCACACTATTTGCATTTAGATATTTTAAATGTTTATTTCTTTTCAGAGAGAGAGACAGAGAGAGAGAATGAGTGAATGCACGGGAGGGGCAGAGAGAGAATCCCAAGCAGGCACCATGCTGTTAGCTCAGAGCCTGGCATGGAGTTCCATCTCACAGACTGTGAGATCATGACCTGAGCCAAAAATCAAGAGCCAGGTGCTTAACTGACTGAGCCACCCAGGCACCCCATAAATTTAAGCATGATTATCTGTACATATATAAGAACTGTGTAATGAATTTGGAAAACTCTTGTTTAGGTTTGAATGTCTCTGTATTTTTCTGTTTTGTTTTGTTTTTATTAAAATATAGTGGCACACAAGGTCACATTTGTTTCAGGTGTGCAGTGTAGTGATCTGACAAGTCTATAGGTTATGCTATATATGCCACAAGTGTAGCTACCATCAGTCACCATACACGGCCATTAAAATACCATTGACTGTATCCCCTATGCTGTGCCTTTCATCCCTATGACTTGTTAGAAGCAGAAGTAGAAGCCTGTATCTCCCACTCCCCTTTACCCATTTTGCTTGTCTGCTCTCCTCTCTAGCAACCATCAGTTTGTTCTATGTATTATAGGTCTGTTTCTGTTTTTTGTTTGTTTTGGTTTTTAGACTCCACAAATAAGTGAAATCATATGGCATTTATCTTTCTCTGACTTATTTTACTCAGCACAATATGCTCTAGGTCCATCCATGTTGTCGCAAATGGCAAGATCTTATTCTTTTTTTTTATGGCTGAATAATATTCTATCATGTACATATGTGTGTATGTGTGTATACCACGTATTCTTTATCCATCCATCTATTGATGGACACTTCCGTTGCTTCCATATTTTGGCTATTGTAAATAATTCTGCAGTAAATATAGGGGTGTAAATATCTTTTCAAATTAGTGTTCTCATTTTCTTTGGGTAAATATCCATTAGTAGAATTACTGGATCATTATGGTATTTCTATTTTTTTAATCTGGTTTAGATTTATTATGATTTTACTTACTGGGGATAAGGAAAAATGAGTTAACAATGAATTACAAGTTTATGACTTTAATCCTGGATGGTGATAGTACCCTAATAATTTATTGAGTATCAATTATGTGGCAAGCACTGCACTAGGTTCTGTGTGTACCAAGATAGTCGATACAACACATTCCAGTTTCATAGGCTCCCTCAGATAAGAGAGAAAGAGAGAAATTGAGACACAGACACACACACACACACACACACACAGAGAGAGAGAGAGAGAGAGAGAGAGATGAATAGTAGACTAAAACATGATATGATAAAACATAGAGGCATCTTAGTTCCATGGAAACATGGACAAGTGAGTGATTCATTCTGCCTGGTTTTCCAGGACAGTGTGGGCTGAATATCAAGAAAAGCTTCACAGTGAAGAAGGTATTTGAGCTAGACCTTAGAGGTTAGTAAAGAGAAAGAAGAAGGGAAAGCAGAGGAAACAGCCTAACAAGGGCACCAGAGGATTTATCTTAATTACTTAATTTATTTATTTATACTCCTTTTTATTCCACAAAGAATTTGAAGTAGTTCACCTAAGTACAAAAAAGGTATGAAGTGTTTTGAGAATAATAAACAGTCTAGTGTAGCTAGAAAATTCGATGCATGATGGGACATCAAAGTTTGAAAAGAATAGTTCAGGATGTGTTCATGAAGATTTATGTGCTGTGCTAGGAACTTATTTTAACTTTTCTGTTACTATGAATTTATGTTGAACATCTTGTTAAGTACAAATGTGTTAATTAGGTCCAAAAGATTGGATTCAAAAATAAAATCCCTTGGGGTACCTGGGTGGCTCAGTCGGTTAAACATCTGACTCTTGATATTGACTCAGGTCATGATCTCAAGTTTCATGAGTTTGAACCCCAAGTCGGGCTCTGTGTTGACAGCATGGACCCTGTTTGGGATTCTCTCTCTCTCTCTTTTTCTCCCTCTCTCTCTGCCCTTCTCCCACTCATGCTCTGTCTCTCTCTTTCTCTCTCAAAAATAAAACTTAAAAAGAAAAAAGTCTCCTAAAATCCCAAAATAAAAATAGAAGAAACGTATCATATATTTTGTCACTACTTGGCAGAATACCAAATTGTACCTGTATTTATTCAGTCAATAAATAAATATTTAACAGTATGTTGGAACCTCATTAGTCATAACAAGATAGATATGATTATTGAAGTTGAGGTGCAAATAATCTAGTAGAAAAGATAATTTTCAAACTGATGATCCAACAAGTAATTAATTAGATTTGTGTAAAGTGCTAGAAAGGAAAAATTCAGGTTGCTATGACAGCATTTAACATGGGGAACCTCACCCAATCAGGGAGGTCAAGGAAGTGATAATTAAGGTAATTAGGTCAAGTGATGATGAATCCTCTGTGGTGCATGAAAATGCCAGGGTTACTGGGAAAAGGTAAACAGCATTTGCATGTGTGTATTCATTTTATCCAACACACATTGAAATACTAGGTAGTATGAAATGGGAACAAATAATGTAACATTGCTTTTACAAATTCACCTTGGACTGAACAGTTTATGAGCCACTCTTTTTTATCAGACACCTGTTCTACTACTCCACAAAACAAGCTCTGCAAATAGATATCCTTAAACTTCTTTGACATGGATGATAACACCAGGACTGTCTTTTTGAGAACCATGGCCTTTTAGGAGAACTAGTGGGCCAGTAATGAGGGCAGAGACCTCTCTGGTTATGGAGGTAATATGATTTTAACAGTCAGTGAATCATAGGAATTAAGTTAAGGATTCCCCTTGTCCAGCTCAAAGGCTCAGTTTTGGGCATCTGGGTGACTCAGTCAGTTGAGTGCCCAACTCTTGATTTTGGCTGAGGTCATGATCCCAGGGTTGTGGGATTGAGCCCCGTGTCGGGCTCCACACTGAGTGTGAAGCCTGCTCAAGATTTTCTCTCCCCCTCCCTCTGCTCATGCACTCTTTCTCTCTCTCTCTAAATTAATTAATTAATTATTTAAAACAAAAGGCTCAATTTTGAACAAAGCATGTGTAATTAAAGTAACCTCAAGAACAGTAGCAATAACAACACTTTTTATTGTAACATCCCTTGGTCTTTTCCAAGTTTTATATCTGTCCTACCACTATTACAATGGAAAGTGATAGGGCTAACACTGGGCTGTCTGCTGCTAATTCAGAGATAGGTGTCCCCAGGTATCTTCTCTGACACTCTCTCAACTTGGAGACTCAGTATCTTGTGCACCAGAGTAAACCTCAAAGTACTGAGGAGTCCAGCTTTTAATTGGCATTTAATTATACCATATAAAAAGTGTAACTGGGTCTTGCCCCATGTCTAGTAGCAAGTGCCTAGATTATATATAGCAACTAGAAAAGAAAAGTTAAGGCAGGATATTCTGAAGAACAGTGAATGCAAATTATCATTGAATGGTAAGGAACACCGGAGTATGTCTCCCAGTTCTGTCTAAAATGACCTATAACAGAAATAGGATAAAGTAAAACTCAGAAAGTACAATGATTCTCTCCAGCATATGACCAAAACTTACTCTTCTATAACTACCATCTCCTTAGGTCCCTATTCCAAAAAGGTGAAGTTTAGCTGGAGAGATAAGACATGCATATAAATAAGAACGTATATAAAAAGTGCAGTGTGGGAGATACAGATAGAATGATATTATACTGACTTCTTTTCAATGGAATCTTATAGAGGCCTTTAGGAAGGAAATGGGACTTGTTATCCTGAGCTTCCATTCATGGCAAGGGAGCAACTTCTTTTAGCATAAAGCATCTTTCAATTCTTGAACCTTAGGGGAGACAGTATAAAAGTAAATATGTGCCAAGGATGGCTTTGCGGTTTTTACTTTATTTATTTTATTTTTAAAGATTTTATTGGCAACTTAAGCTCAGTTCTGAGACTTCTACTTGACAAAAGTACTACTAGCTTAGCTGTGTTTGGGACAATTTACTATGTGATAAAAATTGTCATTTGTAGATGCTTTTCCTGTCAGTAGAGACTAAGGATTTCATTACCACCAAAATGCCTGTCTCGGTGTAAAGGTCAGAGGCATGTTGGAGAAAATGCTCATATATTTAGCTGTCACAAAATTGTTCCCTTTCCACAACGTCTAGAACGAGGACTCTCTGGAGGTTCACCATTTATTGCACGTAGAATGAATGTGGGGACTTGGTTATAGATGATACTAACACTTTAAATTTGATACATTTTTCATTGGTGGAAGGAGATGGAGACAGAATTGTAATTTGCACATTCTAGATATTTATGGGGAAAAAGAGTGGGCATGTGTGGGAAGTGAGAGGCAAGAATGGGACAAAATGTTTCTGCTCAGGTCATTTCCTGCCAACCTTTTTATTCATCCCAACTCAGGCGATGGCACTTTGTGGAATCTAAATGATTAATAAGATTTCCCAACAGGACCACAAACCAACCTGAACCACGACAGAATGTTACAGGTTACTGTCTAGAGAAAGAGAAAATGTCCCCAGAGGGCTATAATGACAAGAAATAGCAGAGTGAGCTTGCAACGACATCAGTGAGATACCAAATAGAAGAAAAAGAAAGGAATCAGCATGCTTTTGCCAGGATACCCTCTTAGTGCTGGCTAGTTTGGATGTAGGTAATCAAAACAAATAGAAACACTTAGTAGGTGCCTAGATGTTTCAGAAGCAAGGTAGCCCTTCGACTCTCCTAGGGTTCTCTTTTCGTGTGGCATAGGGAACCTGGACCTAGCTGCGCACTATACCAAGGTGTGCTTTATTTTGCTGTTTTTCTTCAAGGTTTTTTGAATGAGTATCCTTTGGGTGGAAGGAGAGTAGGCCTATGAATGTAACTTCATGTACACAGTAATAAAGCATGACCTGATTTGGAGACGTCGCTTAACATTCTCCTATATGTACACAAGAATCCAGTTATTCCAGGAATTGCTTCCTAGTGAAAAATAAGGAATAAGGCCAAACCAGCCAGAAAATGTCCTTGATGTTCAGCTAAGAATATGGATTCAGATTTGGAGATAATAAAAGCATTACTCCAAAACAGAAAGTAAGTTCGTGGCTGCATATACATCAAGCAAAAGGATACTATTATCTGGAATCAGTAAAGCCAAACGATCAATTTCTGATTCAGTGCTATAGATAAGAAAGAGAGGAGGATTCTGGACAGGCAGTGACCAACCATGCATGAAGAAAACACTCACACTTACACACAACAGCCACATGAGGTGCAAATACTTTTTAAAGCTTGAGATTCTTCTACATGATTAACTTTGTAAATCAATTAGTATTATGGGAGATGAGTATTTTCTTGTCTTTTGGTTTTTACAAACATTACCATTCAATTACATTAATGCGGATTTTAACGTCTGTATGAGTCTCTTATTGCTGCTGTAACAAGTTAGCGCAAATTTATGGCTTAAAACAACATAAGTTTATTACCTTTCAGTTCTTGAAGTCAGAAGTCTAAATGGGACCCACTGAGCTAAAACTAAGGTGTCGACAGGGCTGTGTGTCTTCTAGAGGCTTTAGGGGAGATATGTTTCTTTTTCTTTTTCACTTTCTAGAGGTTGATTGCATCCCTTGACTCATAACCCCTTTCTCAGTCTTCAAAACCAGCAGCATTAGCATCTTCAATTCTCCCCTTGACCCTTCCTTTTCTATTGCCCTCTTCCACTTTAAAAGACCCTTGTGATTATATTGACTGTACCTGCATAACTAAGGATAATCTACTTATTCTAAGGTCAGTTGATTAACATCCTGAATTTCATCTGCAAATTTAACACCCCCTCCTTTTTATGTAACATTACCTATTCATAGGTCTCAGGGATGAAGACAGGAACATCTTTAAGGATGGCCATTATTCTGCCTACCACAACATCTAATTATGTATTAAATTAACACACACACACACACACACACACACACACACACACACATATGCAGAATATATTTAAAAAAAATTTTAACATTTATTTTTGAGAGACAGAGTGAGACAGAGCACGAGTGGGGGAGGGACAGAGAAAGAGGGGGGTGGACACAGAATCCGAAGCAGGCTCCAGGCTCTGAACTGTCAGCACAGAGCCCAATGCGGGGTTCGAACTCACGGACCACGAGATTGAGACCTGACCTGAGCTGAAGTCAGCTGCCCCAACCGACTGAGCCACCCAGGCACCCCTATACATGCAGAATTTTTTAAACCTAAATTTATCTTAACAAAGGAGACCACACCATCTAAGCTTCAGAATGTGTGTGGATGAGATGTTACTCTATGATTCCAAAATTTTAATCTGCCAATCAACCAACTAAAACTCATCTACCTCTTTGTCAAAAATATGCCTGCTTTTCCTAGAATACCTTTTGAATTTATGAGTTTTAAATTTTTTCTTAAAGGAGATTTTGACTCTCACAGATGAATTTAGTTTCTTCAGTAATTGTAAATTCATGTCCTCACTGTTCCTTGCACCCGATCCCTGTCCCTTCTCATATCTAACAGGCCCTCTATTTCTCAGATACTCTGCTCAGTACAGGATATTCAGAGGTGGATAGGAATCATAGTCACTATTGCTTAAATAGGATCTGAAGTGAAGACAGGAGAAGGGGGCATAAAATTAAAGAGGAAGGATGTGGTCTAAAGCAAAGTACTATGAACTGTTAAATCAGAGATAGAAATCTTAACTCTGGTGGGTAAGGTCAGAAAATCTTTACTGTAAATGTGAACTGTGGATGTGGTGGTTAAGGGCAGAGGGTAGGGATGGCATCTCAGAAAGGAAGAGGAAGTGGAGACGAAGACCCACATGTCTTTTATTCTTGCTGTTTTTCCTGGAATGTCTCTCCACTCTCTGCCACATCTGATCCTTCTCTGGTCCTATCCCATTCTCATGCCACCCATCTAATCTCTTCCTGTTTTATTGAAAGAATAAGATGAAGACATAGAAAATTCTTAATACATGATTCATAAGCTCCTTGTGATTTCTCTTGCTTACTTCTCCAGATAAATTTCTTAAGCATTTGCCTGCATAAACCTAAATTCTAGAACAGAAGAGACTGGGGAATCAGAAGTACTTTAGTGTGACCCCTAGAACAATCATTGACAAAGCATGTAGACCTTAAGTGAATTACTTTATTGCTCTCGACCCTATATAGCAGGGAAGTGCTAATGTTAATATAACATATGACTGATCTATTGAGTAGGCTGAACATGGTGTCATTCAGTCAGAAAACTATCTTATTTTTCTACAGTCTTCAAACATGCTCTGTTGTACCTTCCTTATTCCAACAATATTTAGAAATATTTTACTGCTTTAGATAATTTTAATAAGAATAAATTACATTTTTCTCATAAATTTTAGTTATCTGAAAGATTTCATCTAGACTTAAACATAAATTGGAAACTTCAGTCTCAATTCTACTACATCTATATTAGGGAATAGGAATGGCTATAATAGGGAAATAGAATGGCTTCTTTCAATGTTCCTCAATATTTCTTTTCTCCTCTGACTCACCACTTTTCCATCCTTCAAATCCTCTGGGGTTAAGAAGAGGAAGAAAAGGGTTAAAGTTATTTTTATTTCTCTCGTCCTGATTGAAGTTCTATCTTGGCATATAATATGTGTCATTCCCTCTGTTTTTGGCAAATGTTCAAATGCTCATGTTTTTGTAAAGTACAAATGTGTGGGTTACATGAATGCCCATCACAGACTTCCACACTGGGTAGCTGTTGATATGAGCCTGTTGAATCAACTAATCGGTTCACCTCTTGTCCCAGTAGATCACCTCAAGATATTTGTAGTATCCCTTTGCCTTGGGTAGTCTCAATAATATGGCTCAATATCTTTTGGAGGATCCAGCATGCTCTAAGAGACTTCTTCCTCTTTTCTCTGACAAATGTGGACATGCATATGATCATTCTGCTGCTTCCTCTCTTCTTGTCTTGCACTCAAAGCCTCTCTAATCATCTTCCCACCCTCAGAATTTTCTAACAGAAAGTAGATATTAATCTTGATTTAGGATAAAACTCTGGAGGATACATGTCAAGATCCTAAGACATTTCTTTCCACACTGTACTCATTACAGCACTGAGCTGGGCATATGGATTTTTCTAGGCCATCAAGCATACAGCCTTGGAGAGAGATGACCATCTTTTCTTATTTCAAGCTGTTTGTTTCTTATTTCAAGCTCTTATTTCTAGATGTTTGTGAGTTTTTATCTTGGTATTTTACATCTCTTGGCTGGTAGGCATTATAGAACTACCTACCCCTCTCTCGCACTAGGAAAAAAAAAATGGACACACTCCCCACTAGGCTGACAACTCTCTTCCATCTGACCTTATATGAGTGTAATGGAGTGGTAAGCTAAAGTTTGAAGGGCTGGTGTGGCCACTTCTAGAGCACCCAAGGCAGATGTCTAATATGCTTACTTAACTGCTGCCTTCAGAACAGAGAGGGACTTACTTCACATTGTCTGTAGATTTGTAATTTTAGTCAAAGTGCTCAGAGAACAGTAAACATTCCATTTACATCCAAGCTCAGATGTAAATTTCATATCATGGTGCCTAGCACATTATGGGTCTCAGAACTGTTAGTTGGTAATTATTATCACAATTTTTATCTTCATTCATTCATTCATTTTTACTTGCAAAGGCTCAATTGGGAAATCCTGTAATGCAACTACTTATATAACTTTTTAAGGGGGATATTGAAATCTAATGCTCATATTCTGGCATTTTTCAAATGAGCAAGAAAGCTAAAAGAAGGAAAAAAGAAGTAAATCTAAATTTTAAGAACTGCTTGGGGAAATGGAGAAAAGTAACACCTTTCCACATTGAAATATTTTTTTCTTCAGTACAGAGGACTGTGGGCCTCATTTACACTTGCCTTTTCCAGAAGCTAACTTGTAGCTCAGCTCACCTGCTTTTAGGAACAGGTTGATTCATTTTTACCTTAGCATCCAGCTAGTACATTTGAAATTGCTGATGAAAGGTACTGTCAAATCCCTGGTCTATTTTGATAATGACTTGCACTTGTAAGGCAATCTGCCCATTAGTGTAGGGAAGGAGAATTGGGACAGCACCTCACAAAACGATCTTTGAAGCCAGCATGGAGCCCCAGAGTCTGCTGGGTAAGAATTTATATTCCTATAGCATTTTGACTCAGCACGCAAATGTGGGATGTATGGGGGTGTTTGCATTCAGTGCCAGATTGTTTGCCTACGCCAGAGGCTGTCCTAAGAGATTTGTTGTATCTGCCTTTGCTTACAGATTGGAATTTAGGGGCCTTTATTTAAATGGTAAGTTATGCCACAGTGTTTCTTTACATTTTATCTATGGCTGCCCGTATAATGACTCCTGGTCATTATATATAATGATAATGATGTATCATTTTTATATATATTATATATAATGATGATGATATATCAAAACGTATCCAGTTGTCTGCCAGTTAGGTGGAATATAATCTGTCGCTAAACTGCTCTTGGTAAGGTACCCGACAATGGGACTACTAAACTGGAGGCTACTTGTGTATCTTAAATGCAGTGAAAGCCTCCTCCATCCATGCTACCAACTCTCACCCTCTACCCCAAATTTTACATCAGAAAATATAGTTGTATTGAGAAATGTAAAAACTATAATCTGGAGTAAATTAGGCATGACTTTAAATTTTAATTTGTGTGAGTTTGAGTTGAAAAAACCCTATAGTTTTCTGAACTACGTTTTCTTTAAGACCTGCATCTTAGTTTGCTATGAGGAAAAACATGATATACTGTAAGCATAGGGCCTATAACGTTACTTGGCATGTGATAGGTGGTCCAGAACTAGTAATTCTCTTCTCTGTTCAATGCAAAGATTTTTACTCTTGTAGCTAGAACTATGCCACTGGAACATAAAAAAAAAAAAAAAGTTCTTTTTACTGCAATTGTTCCAGAGTTCGATTTGGGGGAGCCAACATTACCTTCAGCTGGCAGCGCCTCAGGGAGAGAAGAGGAGTTGGCTTCACTGTTGTTTTCAGCTCTTGTGTAGTCTTTACTTGGAAGTGTGTGGAAGGAAGTCCGTTTCTCCTCTATGCTCTTTTTCATGTTAGGAATTTGTGTTCAAGAGGAAATAACACAAGTAGCTCTCTATCTTCTCATGGATGATTTTAAAGGTCTGTGGATTTTTGTCAGGATCACAGTTACTTTTAAGATCTTTAGAAGGTAGACTTTTATGAGTGCTCAGTGGTTTAGGATTCTGGGTCCCTTACCCCTTTGTCCTAGCACCTAGTTCACCCGGGGGCCGAGTGGAGGGAAGAGCAAGGATTGGAGCCAGGTGTCCTGGGTGTGGTTTCCACTCTGATGCTTACCTCAGTGACCTCATGTAAGTTACTCACCCCCAGAGCCAACTTCCTCCAGTTCTTTGAATGGTCCGCCTCTTTCCTATCTTAAGTCTTCTGGCTTCTCTTCATTTTCTGGTAACATCCACCACCTCTCCTCTCCTGACTACTTCTCATTCTTCCAAGCTCAGCTTAAGCATTGCAAACACCTGTTTCAGGCTGATCCCCACCCCTCTCTGCTTTAGTGTTCATTACAGCTCTCTAGTCGCTTTCTTCACCTATCGAAGTTTGAATTAATATATATGTTTATTCACCCTCCTGGCCCATACACAAAGACAAACTCCTTGAGGGCAGAAACTAGGTCTGTTGTCTCACTACCCAAAAGCCAATGCCTCACAGAGTGACATACAGAAAGTGCTCAAAAACATTAATTAAAGCAATGAATAAATGTATTTCCCAGCCTTAGTTTCTTCATCTATGAAGGGAATAATAACACTTGGTGTAAGATTTAAGTGAGATAAAAATAGGAAGAATCTGTCAGAGTTAGCTCATGACCTAGCATTGACATTGTTGTTATAAGTACATGAAAGGAACTATCCTGTTATGGTCCAGTGATTGTGTGAATTTGGCAAATTTCTTAGCCCTTTGGTGTCATTTATGTCATTTTTTAAATGAGAGCATTAGGCTATTTCATTTGAAGAGTCGCCTTTACCTATATAATTCCCTGTTAAGAAAAAAAAAACTATATCTTGATTTTTAAGCATATGAGACACCTTCTTGATTAAACAATTAAAATGTTATGCTACAACATGCCTAAATATTTGAGTTATTATGTAGTGAGAACGTGAAACTATTCCTTTTCCTCTGGGAAATTCATTACCACCCAGGAGAAAAGGGGAATATTTCACTGGTTAGAATTCTGTGAGGCTTACCAGCAATAAAAAGAGGAGCTGGAAATAACAGGATTTCTCTGCTGTGATAAAACATGTATAAAATTCACTGCAAAATTAACAGCTTTTCCCATGTATAAAAACTGAAACTGCTTCTCCCATATTTCTAGATTTTCTATTCTGAGGGAAAGCTCTCCTTTTCCAATGGTAACGTGGCTCATCCCGTTCCTGGGCAATGGGGAAGTTGTGTCTCCTTGCCCCCGTGTGACTTCCTCTCACCACAGAACATAATGCACTTCCCAATTTACAGGGTTTGTGTCAAACTGCCAACCTGATCCAGACAACATGCCTTCTCAAGATGCCTTGGGGAGATGTGTTGCAAGAATAAGTAGACTCGCTTGGGTCGTTTTTCTCCTTTATTTTCTGTCATTCTGTGACTTGGTGCATTTTGCCTCTATTTTCTGCAGTTATAACAACAATGATGATGACAAGAACAAAAGCTAACATTTACTGAGGGTTTACTTTGTTTGGGGCACTGTTTAAATACTTAACGTGTATTAACTTATTACTCCTAATGTTGCAGGAATTATTTTCTTCTACGCTTTGCAGAGAAATAAAGAGGTTAAATAACTTGTTATGACAGACAAGTTATTAAGTAACAGAGCCAGGATTTGAATGCAGGCAGTATGGCTTCAGCGTCCATGCTTCTAACCACTATGTTTGTAAATGTCCACTATCAGCGTGAACCCTGGTGATAAAAAACTTGTAAAATACCCCCAGTGATACCTGACTTGTGGTATTCCACCCTTATGTAATTTCCTCCCCTTGTGTGGAGGAGGGGAGGCATCCACCACTTTGCTTCCAATAGAAGACAGCGAAAGTGATGAGATATCACTTCTGAGATCATGGTATAAAAGTCTGCGACTTCCATATTCTCTCGCTCTTGTTCTCTGGCTCTTCCTTCTGATGAAGCAAGTTGTCATGTTGTGAGCTGTCCTATGGAGAAGCCCACTTGGCAAAAATCTAAGAGTGGCTTACAGCCAACAGCCATCAAGGAACTGAGGCTTTCAGTCCAATATCTAGCAAAGAACTAAATCTTGCCAACAACCATATGAATGAGCTTGGAAGTGGATCCTTCCCCAGTTGGGCCTAGTGAGGACTGCAGACTCAGCCAACACCTTCACTGTTCTCACTTGTGAGAGAGCCTAAGCTAGAGAACCCAATTATTCTGTGCCTGGATTCCAGACACACCTAAAGTGTGAAGTGATAGATACTTTAAACCACTACATTTTGGAGTGATATATTACACAGTAATACACAGTTGATACCAGACTTTAGCAGTCATTATTCCTTCCTTCCTTCCTTCCTTCCTTCCTTCCTTCCTTCCTTCCTTCCTTGTGTCAAGCCTTGCTATGTGTCAGGCAATATTTTTACATACATTGTTTTATTTAATCCCATTACAGCCTTATGAGGACTGTATGTATATATATATATATATATATATATATATATATATATACACACACACACACACACATATGTAATAATGTATATATATATGTACATGTAATAATGTATATATATATGTATTATAACTTTCATTATACAGGTCAGAAAACATCTCCAAGGGTTTATGGAATCTCATGGCACATATGCTGTAAACCAATGTTTGTCCTAGGGCTCTGTTATCTTTTCTTCTTTTATAAATGTATATCACTTCTTCCATAAACTATTCCAAAGTAATTCAATCCCCAAACCCCCTAATTCTACAAGTAAAGCTACTGGTCTTCTTGTCTGACACCTCTCTCTGCATCCTGTAAAAAAAATTACTAGTAATAGCATTGTTAAGTGACTTTAATATGCCAGGTGCTATGCTAAGAACTATATATACATTGTTTTACCTAAGTCTCCTAATAATAATGTGAAATAAATTCTATTACTTCATTATTTTGAAAATGAGGAAACTGAGGCTTAGAATGTTAAACAACTCATTTATATTCACAGAAATATAGCACTTTGTGTTACACTTATTACCTTTGATTGTAATTCATGTGCCTGATTTCCCCAATGGACTTCGAGCTCCAAAAGGACTTGCATCTGTGCAGACTATGGCACCCAGCACAGAACCTTCCCATATGGATGCTGAATAAATTGTCATTGAGTTGAATTTAATTTTAACCTCAAACCCTCCATTCTGTGCATATGGACAGTCATGTTTATTCAGAGCAATATCAATACCAAGAAAACTAATTCTGTGCTTTATAAGACCATAATATATATATTATTATCTACATAATATATAGACAGCATATATTTTGTTGTTGTTGTTTTGGCAACATTTCGGAGGAGAGAGTTGTTGCATTAACTGGTATCATTGACTCTTCTAACATCCTTGATTTGCATAGCATAGAATCACTAAAATGTCCTTTTCCTTCACAATTTGTATCATTATTTCACATGCTTTACAACTGAAAGTGATGTACAGAGTAGTGAATTCTGAGAGTTTACAAAATTCGTGGTTATAAAACAAGTAAATACCTTCAACATATTGTCTTCCTCAAATAATTGAAGGCAAGAGAAAATATACAGAAAGAATTTCTAAACCAGGATTCAAACCAAATGACATTTGGAAACTAAAATAATGAGGTAACCAGAAAACTCTTTAATCGAACTCCCACATTTCAGTAAATTGAATAATTGATATAGTTTATCTTGGAGGTTCTTACTGAATTGTTTGTAATTGCTTCATAAGAAAGCGATTTTTAAATTATCAACTTGATTAATTCATCTACTTAGGAATCATTTAATGAATGCTTACTATAGCAATACACTGGTATTCTATATTTGTAAACAATAATATAGAAATGAATGAAACATAATCTCTGTTACCAAGGGTCTTTCAGGATAATGAAGAAGTTAGTTGTGGATATAAATCGCTACAGTATGTCTAAGTGCGGAGATAGGTATATATTTTGGGAACACAGACAAGGAAGTTTCTAGTCTTAATAATAGGGCTGTATCAAAATGATATGTGGTATATAAAACTTTAATCAATTCATATGACTTCCATGTGATTCCATATTCTCTGGAATTTTCTTTAAATGAAGAAATGTAATTATAGAAACTACCAAATAAATATAGACATGTTGGAAAGCTTTGGCTCTCCTATAATAAATTCCTAGCAGCTAATGAGTCACCCAGAAAAATGGCACATTTAATGTTACATCTCTGTGTACTAACATTAGCACAGAATCACACCAGGAGAAATAAGAGTGTGAGAACCATAGGTATTTTGAACTCCCCAAATGTGTCTCAACTTCAGAAACACCTGTGCTAAGGAACTTTGTGCATATCAGCTGTGATGACTCAAAGATTTTATAACTATGTGGGACTTTGCATTGCCAGATTTCTTCATTGTGATTCAAAGGCAACCTAGCACTGTGCTATAGAATACAGACTTTATGAAGTCCAGATAGAATTACCCTATCCCTCAAGGAGCTTCCAATCTAATAGAGTTATAAAACAGACTGACTTTTAGACTTAAAATTGTTCAGAGTCACACAGACATTACATTTTTAAGCTAGAATCATAATGTATTTTTTGTTAAGTTCATTTTATAGAAAATGCTGTGATATTCTTTGAAATAACAGAACAGTTTTGTTAAATTAGGCAATAACCTCCATATTTATCTTAGAGATCATAATTCTTTCTTCCTTTCTCTTTTGGAACTTATGATATTTGAGTATTTAACCCTCGATTTCTCACAAACATCTAGCCCCTGCCTTGTCTGGTGCCCTCTATCTTGGCAGGCTTTTCAACTTGCCATATTGTATTTGTGTACCAAGAACTGCTATCACTGTAGTTAACTTACATGAATAGCATAGCTTATACCATGAACTTGTTGAGAACATTTTCCTTCTTCTGAAACACACCATGTCCAAACTGGAATTCATGGTCTTTTTTGTCATCTCTATTCCCCAAGTTGGTTTTCACCCACTCCATAGTCTAGTCTCTCACAATGAAATACTGTGGTTGTCTTAGATTCTTCTTTGAGTCTCTGTTTTATTCTCATAAACTCCTGTCAATTCTTTCTCAAAGATGTTTCTCCTTTTCATTATTTCCCTTCTTTCTTTCCTTAGTTTCTGCCACAGCTATATTGTTTCTGGTTTTTCATACTCTGCTCTTCTTCTCCCTTGGATCAACTTCATATATACCCTTATTTTTAAAGTTTATTTATTTATTTATTTTGAGAGAGACCATGCATACACACGTAAGCAGGGGAGGGGCAGAGAGACAGGGAGAGAGAATCCCAGGCAAGCTCCTCACCATCAGTGCAGAGCCTTATGCAGGGCTCGAACTCATGGACTGTGAAATCATGACCTGAGCTGAAAATCAAAAGTCTGATGCTTAAGCAGTTGAGCCACCCAGGCGCCACAATATATGCCCTTAGATGATCTTCTTGCATCATTTTCTTTTCTGTTCATCATTCATTTTGTCAAAGTACACAATGGATCATAACTGTGTCTCATTCAGCCTTTTTCTTCCCCTTCAGTATACTTACTACCTTTCTTTTTTTAAGAGAGTTTTCTCTATTCATAGAAAAAGTAGAAAGTACAGACGTGCTAAAAGTAGACAAAAATGCCATTTCACTCCTTGTAATATTGGTCTCTCCACAAAAAATATGGAATAACTACATTCTGTATTTAAATTTAAAGTTCTTTTATATATCTCTGAAAACTTTTGTAGACATCTATATGAAGATTTTACATGCTTCTTCTGTGTGGTGTTTCTAGATTGTATTTTATAGCTATCTTTTTCCTTTGTATTTCTTAACTGGTTGTCATTGTTTTATATAAAATAAATATTTGTTAATTAAAAATATTCAACTCTCTCTGATTCTAGGAATTTTCAGTTTATTTTGTTGGAATTTATGAGCACATAATCTTACAATCTTCATAAAAAGGTATTTTTTTTACATCTTTGTTTTGAACATCATCTAGATTTGTATAGAACTTCCAGGAAAATGCTAAATACTAGTGGAAATAGCCTGCATCATTGTCTTGTTTTTGATGTCAATGGGAATGTTTCTGATGTTTCACTAAGTATCATTTTAGGTATAGTTTTACGATATCATGTTCACAAGTAAGTGTCCTTTACTTCCTAAGAGTTTTAACAAGGAGCAAGGGTTTTATTTTTATCAAATACCTTTTTGATATCACCTGAAAGAGAGAAACAATATTTTTTACTTTTAATTACTTTTGAAATGTAGTCTTTAATAAATTTCCTAATGTAAAATGAATGTTCATAATTCCCACCAGCTTGTGGGTATGGTTTAAGATATATTAATAATATATTTTTAGATTTTAAAAAAATATTTTATAAAGTTAACATGTACATAAAAGGAAACTGAAAACACAAGAAGCAAAGAACAAAGTCATTTAAAAATATTAATAATCTAAAAGCTGATGGCTTGTTGATCAGAAACCCTGATCCACTAGTAGTTCTAAATATGATACTAGCTTACCCCAAATTTTAGTAATTTCTTGTTGTCTCCAGAAGAAATTTAATAGGTATTCAGAAAGAAAATGTCATAGCCTTCTCATAACTTGCTGTAATGTGAGAAGTTTAATAGGAATTTGCTCAATAGTGAAGTTTTTTCTGTATATAAGATTTAAAAAATATTATTTCCTTTTCCATTATTAAATATACCTTAGCTTTTAGGTATGTTTTCTTTCTGTTTTTAAGGCAGTGTTTTTACATCATAGTGTACTTTAAAATTTCCCTTTCTAGGGGAGCTTAGGTGGCTCAGTTGGGTAAAGGCTCTTGGTTTTGGCTCAGGTCATGATCTCATGGTTGGTGGGTTCAAGCCCCATGTCAGGCTCTGTTCTGATGGTGTGGAGCCTGCTTGATGTTCTCTCTCTCTCCCCCTCTCTCCCTCTCTCCCTCCCTCTCTCTCCCTCCCTCTCTCTGCCCCTCCCCTGCTCTCTTTCTCTCAAAATAAACAAAAATTAAAAAAAAAATCCTTCTAGAATTTTATTTTTAAATTCTGGTTTTATAATTGCATGGATAAATTATTATGTAAAAATCTTGATTTAGGTGATCAATTAAAATTTATTCGAGGCCTATTTTATTTTGTAATTTTTCTAAAAATGTGATATATATATATATATATATGTATATATAAATAATTACAGTAAAAAAACTCATAACATGAAATCAACTCTTAAATTTTTGTTTTAAATATTTAACTCTTAAATTTTATACAGTACTGTATTGTTAACGGTATGCAAATTATTGTATAGTAGATCTCTAGAACTTTTTCACAGAGCATGTCTGAAGCTCTCTATTGAACAGCATCTCCCCTTTTCCCCTACTCCAGACCTTGGAAACACCATTTTACTTTCTTATTCTATGAATTTGGCTAGCTGTCTTACATGAGGGAAATTATGCAGTATTTGCTCTTCTACGACTGCCTATTTTACTTAGCATAATGTCTTCAGAGTTCCTCCATGTTGTAGCATATGACAGGAATTCCTTCTTTTTTATGACTAATATTTCACTGTCTGTATAAAACCTTCCTATTGTTTATTCATCTAATGATGGACATTTAGGTGTTTCCACCTCTTGGCTATTGTGACTAATGCTACAATGAACACAGGAGTGCAGGTATCATTTTGAGATTCTGTTTTCAATGATTTGGATAAATATCCAGAAGTGTAATTGTTGGATCCTACAGTAGTCTCATTTTTAATTTTTTCAGTAACCTCCATATTGTTTTTCATAGTAGCTGCATCACTTTTTCATTCCTCCTAACAATACATAAGAGTTCCAATTTTTCCACATCTTTACCAACACTTGTTTGTTTTTGACAATAGCCATTATAACATTTGTGAGCTGATATCTCATTATGGTTTTGATTTGCAATTCCCTGATTAGCGATGTTGATCATCTTTTCATATACTTGTTTGCCAAGTTAAGTCTTCTTACGAGAAATGTCTATTCAAGTCCTTTGCTCATTTTTCAGTTGGAGTATGTGTGTATGAATGTATGCATTTTTGCTAATGAGTTGTCAGAATTCCTTACATATGTTGGAAATAATCCCTTGTAAAATATGTGGTTTACATATACCTTCTCTTATTCTGTAGGTTGACTTTTCATTATATTATTTCCTTTTCTGTGTGGAAGCTTTTTAGTTTGATGTAGTCTCACTTGTTTTTGCTTTTGTTACCTGTGCTTTTTGTGACATATTCAAGAAATCACTGCCAAGGCCAATGTTGTGAGGCTGTTCCCCTATGTTTTCTTCTGGGAGTTTTATCGTTTCAGTTCTTACATTTAAGTCTTTAATCCATTTTGAGTGGATTTTTGTTTATGGTATAAGAGTCCAATTTTATTTTATTTTTTTGCATGTGACTGTAGAAAGTAACATACTATGACAGATGGGATGTGGCAATTTTTCTGGATATACACCTTGTTTTTTGAGCCACTGGTAAAGAAGGTAGAAACAGAGAATATTTTGCCTACTTTTTGCAGGATTAGTAGATTGTTAATTGCCACTTTCAGGAAAATCTTCCATTTTTGTAATTTATAGAAATTTTCCTAGATTTTGGCAGTAATTGAATGAGCAGACTTCTGTCTTGCTATGAGATTTTGCTTGTAATTTTACAGTTTTTATGTATCTATTAGTCGGAAATTGAGAGTGATTCTTTTTTGGAGAGCTCGCCAGTTACTTTCATACCTCTTTCATAATGTAATAATTTTGAATAGCAAGGTCTTCTATGAAGTAAGCTCACTTGCCCTTATCAAGTAATATTTTTTCACTGTTCCCCAGTAAAAACTTAATGAGCCAATGAGGAGAAACACTTATGTTTTCTCTATTGCTTATATATTCCTGTTTTTCTCATCCACATTGTACTAATCCATCAAGGGTCATATAATACATCATTATGAGGGTTTTCTTTCCTGAACTCTCAAAATGTATTCTTGATAACATAAATTGGATGCTCTAAAGTTATTTTTGTCTTCTGACTTTCATATGTATAATCTTGATTCCATGATTGGAGTTCTTTAGCAATAGGACCTATGTTTAATGCAATGTTAACTTATTAAGTATTTGAATATCCACAGAAAATTGCAGTAGAATTTGTAAGGATATTTAAAATAAAAAAGTCACAGTTCCAGATAATTTAATATCCAATACAGAAAATTATATATATATATATATATATATATATATATATATATATATACTTTTTTTTTGTTGTTTTTTTTTTTTTTTTTTTTTTTTGAGAGAGAGAGAGAGTACATGCATGCATAAGGGGGAAGGGGCAGAGAGAGGGGAAGGGAGAGAATCATAACCACACTCAGCATGGAGCCCCAACACGAGGCTTGATCCCATTACACTGGAATCATGACCTGAGCCGAAATCAAGAGTCAATTACTTAACCAACTGAGTCACCCAGGTGCCCCATAATAAAGAAAATTCTTTGTAGGTATCTCCATAAAGACTCAAATAACTGTTCTGTAGAATAACAAATTACACATTCTATATGATATTATAGAATCAAGGGGACAGAAATGGCATTTTCTGGTATTAATTTGTCAGTGGCCTTAATGATATGTGAGGCAGGCGAGGGTTCAGAGGTATTTATGGATTGAGTAGTGAGAAAGAATTTCATCTGTTGTTTGCAATGTCCTAGGCACATAGTTGTTGGGTTAAAAAAATCTTTAAAAATCACTAGAGAAAAGATGAAAACAATGAGATAGGGGTTACAAATTTACTAGATTTATGAAGGGCAGAAGTGATTGTGTTCCCTGGGGTAACATATTTCAGATGTAAAGACAACCAAGCTAGCAGCATCAAAACCAGCTTTGCCTGCTTACTAAAACTTCATAATGATGCTATCCAATTAAGGGAATAAAATGATGCTGAGTCACTTTTGAAATCTGAATGTACTCAACAGGTATCAGATTTTCATCTAAATTATAAATTTGTAACTGGATTCTATCTTTTACTGCAGTCTTGCTGTTTCCTGTCTGAGTGACACATGATAATGTGATTAATTACTCTAATTTGTCTTCAGCAAATCTTAATTTCATAGTTTGAAAATATATAGGTTGTCATCTAACAAATACACAACTAGTTAATAAGCATATGTGATATGCTGCATTTATTATAATATAATAATCCATGCAATGAAATCAGGTTTAGCAAACTAAAACACAAATGCTCAAGTAAGAGCAACAAAGACCAGAAATGGTGCTTTTAAGTTTTCTTTGCACTGATCAGCATTTGAATTTAAATGTCAGATAAAATTTGACTATCACATTTATGCATTAATTCCATGACTATTTATATTTCATTTGGAGGTCTTATCTCTGTTTTCATTTTAAGATACAAAGAATCAGACTAAATGTTCTTTAACACATTTAAAGAACACGTGATATAACCAGTATTTCCCTTTTCTGTCCTTGAAAACAGCAGTTAGCAATTTTGCTTCTTTTGAGGCATAGTCTCCTGGAATCTAAGAATTGGCTTTCATCAGACTCTTCTGTTATACCTCCTCCATTTTCTGGTTTTGGCAAATGAAGCATAGAATTGTTAAAGGATTTGCCACTGTTCATGATTGTATTTTATAAAGAACCCATATTGAAACCTACATGTGCTTTTGATGATGTGTTCCAGGGGCTTGCCAGGGGGTCAGTGTTGAGTTGACGGATGAAGTTGTTTTGTTTTTGTCTTTGTTTTAGAGAGGGAGAAAATGCTAGTGGGGGAAAGAGGCAGAGGGAGAAAGAGAAAGAGAGAGAGAGAGAGAAAGAATCTTAAGCAGGCTCCTCGCTCAGCACAGAGCCAGATGTGGGGCTTGATCCCATAACCCTGGGATCATGACATGAGCCAAAATCAAGATTCTGACGCTTAACTGACTATGCCACCCAGATGCCCCTGTTTTATCTCTTTCTTATAGGTCATTTTTTTTCTATCATTCCCCTAGGCTCCCTACTTGCACTTTATTGTGGTCTTTGGTTTTATGTAGGTATTTGTTGGTCTCTCCTTGCTCGTCGGTTCATTTATTTGAGCTTTAGCTTATCCTGTCTTATTAGCCTCTTATTTTACGGGCATGTATTTGACCTAGTTATATGGCTTTACACCTTTGAATGCTTTTTGAAATCTAAGCTTCTCATAGAGATCTATTGGCAATCACATGATGTGATGTCGATATGTTGTCTGTTAATTTTTGTTCAGCCTAGCTACTTTAATATTATCTATGATATTTGAGATATTTAAAAATTGTACCATCAAAAATTTACTTTTTAGTTTCTCTCATCCATTTAAATCAACATCCTTTTAGCTTTGGCTTCATGCCTACCTTTCTTCAAACATTTTTGGAATTTGTTTCCTTAAAGTTATGATGTATGGGTGAATAGACTCCAGGCTTCTTTTCTTCAGTATTGCAGATTTATGATAAAAAAGTTAAGGTATAATGTTTATGACAACATCTAGTGACAACAGCAAGGGGTTATTTATTTTTTAAATCTTATTTATGATATTAGTAGAGATTAAAAGACTAATCACCTATTGGGTGGATTATGAAGGTATTGATAATTCTAATTTCATAATGTAGAGCTATAAATTATTATTTTTAAAAAAGTTTTAAAATGTTTTATTTATTATCGAGAGATAGAGCATGAGTGAGGGAGGGGCAGAGAGACAGAGGGACACAGAATCTGAAGCAGACTCCAGGCTCTCAGCTGTCAACACAGAGCCCGACATGGGGCTTGAACTCACAAGCTGTGAGATCATGACCTGAGCTGAAGTCAGACACTCAACCGACTGAGCCACCCAGGTGCCCCTATGAATTATTTTTAAGGTAATTTTGGCAATGCTAATCACATTTTATATAAATGCACTTCTTTCAGGTTAGTGATTTCAATTTCCCGAATTTCTTCTAATGGAAATATTCTTTGAAATACTTATATGAGCCAGGACACTTCTATCTTTGTTTTGAATTTTTCCATGTTATAAACAACATACATGTCATTGGAAATTAGTTAAAAAATTAGGATGCAATCATAGAATACTATGTACTGTTAGAAGGAATGAGACATTTTAGTATTTTGTCATAAGCCTTTCCAAATTCAACATATTAAAAGTCATGCAGATATTTGTAAATTTAGATTGAATAATCCTATTTTTAACAATAAGGAATTCTAAGGAATTCACCAGAAGAACCAGTAAAAATGTGTGCAAAATTTGCATGTCTGATTATTCCAAAAGAGCAGTAAAGAATTAACCTAAATATTCAACAATTTGGAAATGATTAAGTTAACCATGGTTCACCAATTAGTGTGATATTATATAGGTAATAACAGATTATTAAAGTACAAGATAGAAAATGTTTTTGGTTATAACTTGCTAAATCATGAAGAATGCAATATATTATATGTATTGCAATAACCATATATAGGAAATATGTTACATCAGTGTAATTATGGGTATTTTCTTAAGAAAGTCATTTAATATTGTATAGATTTTTAAATTACAAAAAAGTGAATACTATACTAGAACTTAGGCATTTAGGAGCATTATGGGACAATCAAAGTCTACTATCACTCCTGTGCTACCTTAGTTACTATGGTATTAGGCTATTTTTCTGTCATCTCCTCTTCATGCAAATGTTCCCTACTCTGCTTCCTATGTTTTATGTACTATTTTCTATACCACTGTGTTCATTGTTGATAAATTAATAGTCTCTTTTCTGTCTCTTAATGTTTGGTATTAATTTTAAAAATGCATGTATCACTGATGACTTTTTTTCTCACCAAGACTCAATGAAACATATACATTTGATTTCAGTTTCTAAGTTCTCATCCCAGGTTTTCTTTCTTTTCTTTTTCTTTCTTCTTCTTTTTTTTTTTTTTTTTAAGTATACTTGACACATAATGTTACATTAGTTTCAGGTATGCAAACTAGTAATTCAACAATTCTACCTTATGCTCATCACAAATGTAGTTACCATCTGTCACCATACAGTGCTATTACAATATCATTGATTATATTCTATATGTTGTGCCTTTTATTCCTGTGACATGTTCATTCCATAACTGGAAGCCTGTATATCTTACTCCTCTTCACCTGTTTTGCCCATCTCCCAACCCTCTCCCCTCTGGCACCCATTGCTTTGTTCTCACCCATTGCTTTGTTGGTCTGTTTCTGCTTTTTGTTTATCTGTTTTATTATTTTTAATGATTTAACCTTTTTAAGGTACATTTTATTTTAATACTCAGTTTTTGTTCTTTATTAACATCTGGTAATTAAGCCTCTTAGTTAAATAGTTTTTATTAATTTTGAATCTACATCATTCTGTTTCTTAATTTTTTCTGGCCAATATTCCTTTCTGACATTAAAATCCAGTGAATGTTCATTAAAAATAGAGTTGAAAGGCAGTGGAGTTAAGATGACAGAGAAGTAGGGACACTGAGATTTTCCTCGACTCTTAAACAGTGTCAGATCACTTGCAACACCTAGAAAATCAATCTGTGTGGCAGAAGGATTTCCATAGTTGGAGGGAGACAGGTTGGCAGGATTGAGGTGCATGTATGTGAATTGGGGGAGATAAAATGGCATAAGCATGGAGGCGAGGGAACCCCTTCTGTGGAGAGAAAAAAGGGAGAGAAAGGGAGAGAGAAGCTGTGAAATTGCGGTATCAACTCAGCACAAGAGGAAAACCTCTCTGGACCACAGACTGGGGAATGAGAAATATGGAAAGTGCCAGTTTCTGTTTTGAAAACAGCCTTAGGAGCTGAAACTTGGACATTTCAAAGGTGTGCAACTTTCTCTGGAGCAAAACTGAAGCTGTGTGTATGTGCCTTTGGGGGAAGAGGCCAGCCCCGGGGCCCAGTAGTGATCTTGGGGGTGCACTAGGAGAGAACAGTCCCCTCCCTTGAGTACTGTGGGAAGAGGGGATATTGCCCCCCCCCCCACCCCCAAGGACAAAGGACCCTATAGACATCAGCCAGAGGCCCTTGTTGACTGGGCAGAGTGGCACTGCCCCAGATCCAGGTGTGTACAGAGTGGGATCCTTTAAGACATCAAATTTTGAATCCCAGTCAAGCACCTTGGAGGTGCAGGAAACTGGAGCAGGGCAAACTGGCCTGCCTGCACAACTCTGTGAGGGCTGGCTAGACAGGTGGTTTGAGACACCCAGTCTGGGAAGGAGAGACTGGGAGGTTACCATTGTTCTTTCCAAAACCAACATGGTGGGAATTCAGAGAGCAACGCAGTAGCCCCCAGTGGAGGCAGGACGGATTACATCAAACCCTGCCCCTCCATGCCTGGTAACTGCTTATCTACCAGAGTGAGATTGGCACTATCATTCATATATATATATATATATATATATATATATATATATATATATGCATGTACACATGTACATATGTGTATGTATATATATGTATACACACTATCATTCATATATATATACACACATATGTGTATGTATATATATATGCATATACACATATATATGTATATACACACATATATGTATATGTATGTATACATACACACATATGTATATATATGTATATATACACACATATGTATATGTATATATGTGTGTGTATATATACATATATATAATTTTTTTGTTCATTTTATTTGTTTGATCAGGTGTTTTTACTCTATACCTTTTCTATCAGTTCTTCTCTACTTTCTCTGGATATAGTCTTATAGTTTTTTTCATTCTCTGTTAGGTTTTCTTTTCTCCCCTTTCATTTTTCTCTTTGTATGGGACTAGGCTTCTGCCTCCCCCACTCTTCTTTTTCTAGGGTTACTTCAATGAACAAATCAAAGCACACCTGGATGAAGGTCCAAACACTCCACCACTACAAGCAAGGAGGAGCTTTGTAGAGGACTGACCAGTGGGATAGAGCAGCCAAAATGCAACAATAGAGTGCATGCAACATATATCAAAAACATTTCCTGAAGTGCCAGGCCGTGGACAGTGTATGCCCCCTTTTTAATATAGTAGTACTTATAGGTACAGGATACATAACAAGCTATTAAAACATGCAAAATACAGAAACATGGCCAAGAATGACAAAATGGAAGAATTTACCACAAAAGAAAATTCAGGAAGAAATCACAGCCAGAGAATTGCTCAAAACAGATATAAACAATATATCTGAACAAGAATTTAGAATAGCAGTTATAAGACTAATAGCTAGGCTTGAAAAGAGCATAGAAGACAGCAGAGAATCTCTTGCTATAGAGATCAGAGACCTAAGAACTAGTCATGATGAATTAAGAAATGCTATAAATGAGACACAAAATAAACTAGATACAGCGATGGAAGTGAGGATGGAAGAAGCAGAGGAGAGAATAGGTGAAATAGTAGATAAAATTATGGAAAGTGATGAAGCTGAAAAAAAGAGGGTAAGGGAATTGCTAGATCATGAGGGAAGAATTGGAGAGCTAAGTGATTCATTATATGAAACAAAACAATATTCATATCAGAGGAGTTACAGAAGATGAAGGGCAAGAGAAAGAGGCAGAAGGTGTATTTGAACAAATTGTAGATGAGAACTTCCCTGATCTAGGGAAGGAAGCAGGCATCCAAGTCCAAGAGGCACAGACAACTGCCTTCAAAATCAAGAAAAATAGTTCAAACCATGATGTATCATTGTGAAATTGACAAAATACAAAGATAAAGAGAAAATTCTGAAGCAGCGAGGGACAAACAGTCCTTAACCTACAAGGGTAGACATACAAGGGTAGTAGCAGGTCTGTGCACTGACACTTAGCAGGCCAGAAGGGAGTGGCAGGAAATATTCGATGTGCTTAATTGGAAAAATATGCAGCCAAGAATCCTTTATCCAGCAAGGCTGTTATTCAGAATAGAAGGAGAGAGAAAGCCTTTCCCAGAAAAACAAAAACTAAGAGTCCATGAGCACTAAACCAGCCCTGCACAAGATCCTAAGGGAGACTCTGTGAGTGGAACACAGTAAAGACAACAAAGGACCATAGACATAACCACAAACATGAATCCTACAGATAACGCAATGGCACTAAATCCATATTTTCAATAATCACTCTGAGTGTAAATGGACTACATGCCCCAATCAAAAGACATTGCATATCAGAATGGATAAAAAAACAAGATCCATATATATGCTGCCTACAAGACACTCATTTTAGACATGAGGACACCTGCAGATTCAAAGTGAGGGGATGGAGAGCAATCTATCATGCTAATGGACGTCAAAAGAAAGCCAGAGTAGCCATGCCTATATCAGACAAACTAGATTTTAAAACAAAGACTGTAACAAGAGATGAAGAAGGGCATTATATCATAATTAAGGGGTCTATCATTCAAAAAGACCTACAATTATAAATGGTTATGCCCCCCAACATGAAAGAACCTAAATATAAACCAATTAATCATAAACATGAATGTATTAATACTAATACTGTAACTATAGGTGATTTTAACACTCTACTGATAACAATGGAGAGATCATCCAGGCAGAAAATCAATAAGGAAACAGTGGCTCTGAAAGACGCATTGGACCACATGGACTTAACAGATATATTCAGAACTTTTCATCCTAAAACAACAGAATACACATATTTCTCAACTGCACATAGAATATTCTCCAAAACAGGTCACATACTGGGTCACAAAACAGCCCTCAACAAGTACAAAAAGATTGAGATCATACCATGCATATTTTTTTCCCACAATGCCATGAAACTCAAAATCAACCACAAGAAAAATTTGGAAAACCCCCAAATACATGGAGGTTAAAGAATATCCTACTAAAGAATGAATGGGTCAACCAGACAATAAAGAAGAAATTTAAAAATATATGGAAACAAATGAAACCATCAAAATCCTACAGGAGAAAACAGGCAATAACCTCTTTGACCTTGGCCACAGCAACTTCTTTCTTGACATGTCTGCAATGGCAAGGGAAATAAAAGGAAAAGTGAACTATTGACACCTCATCAAGGTAAAAATCTGCACAGCAAAGGAAACAATCAACAAAACTAAAAGGCAACTGATGGAATGGGAGAAGATATTTGCAAATGACATGGTGGATAAAGGTTTAGCATCCAAAGTCTGTAAAGAACTTACCAAATTCAACACCCAAAAAACAAATAATCCAGTGAAGAAATGAGCAGGAGACATGAATAGACATTTTTCCAAAGAAGACATCCAAATGGCTAACACACCCACAGAAAGATGCTCAACATCACTCATCATCAGGGAAATACAAATCAAAACCACAGTGAGATACCATCTCACACTGGTAAGATTGACTAAAATTTAACAACTCAGGAAACAGCAAATGTTGGCTAGTTGTGGAGAAAGAGGAATCCTATTGCACTGTTGGTGGGAATGCACGGTGGTGTAGCCACTCTGGAAAACAGTATGGAGGTTCCTCAAAAAAATTAAAGAAGAACTGCCCTGCAACCTAGCAAACACACACACACACACACACACACACACACTACTACTCAGTGATGAAAAAAGAATGAAATCTTGCCATTTGCAACAACATGGCTGGAACTGGAGGGTATCATGCTAAGCAAAATAAGTCAGAGAAAGGTAGGTATAATTTATAATTATATAAATATAATTTATATATAATTATATATATAATATTATATATAATTTATATATAATATAATATATATATATTTATATATAATTTCACTCACATGTAGAATTTGAGAAAACAGATGATCATGGGGATAGAAATGAAAAATAAGATAAAAACAGAGAGGGAGGCAAATCATAAGAGACTTAAAAATAGAGAACAAACTGAGGGTTGATGGGGGTGGAGAAATGCGTTATGAGCAGTAAGGAAGACACTTGTTGGAATGAGCACTGGGTAATGTATGTAAGTGATGAATCACTGGGTTCTACTCCTAAAGCCAAGACTATACTGTATCCTAACTAACTTGAGAATAACATTCACACACACACACACACACACATATATATATATATGTACGTGTATATATATTTACATATATAATATATACAATATACATACATATATATGTATGTATATATGTTATATTTACATATATAATATATATAATATACATGCATATATATACATATATAATATACATACATATATATACATATATAATATATATATAATGTTGGGTGGTGCTTGTATTACAATTGGACCGTGTTAAAGCACTCTGATTTTGGAAGTAGATATATCAGTGTTCAGTTCTAAATTTAATCACTTATTATAGATATATGGACATGTTTCCATGCATTTTAAGTGACCTCATATTGAGAACTAATTGTAAACTATTTGCTGTTCTAAGTTACTTATAGGGACACCTGGGTGGCTCAATTGGTTAAGCATCTGATTCTTGATTTCTGCTTGGGTCATGGTCTCACACTTTGTGAGATCAAGCCCCACATCAGGCTCTGCGCTGACAGTGTGGAACCTGTTTGGGATCTCCCTCTCTTCCCCTCTCTATCTGTCCCCGCCCCCATATTTTCTCTCTCTTTGTCTCAAAATAAATAAACTTAAAAAATATAAGTGGTAGAGCCAGAATTCAAATTCAGGCAGTCTTGATACAGAGTCTGTGTTTTTTATACTCCTATTTTACCATATGTTCTTAGTTCTTTGTCACTAAAGTGCAGATAATAATAATTCTATCCCATTGAACAGTGATTATGAAATAAGGGGTCCATGTAAAGCTGAAATAACCAAGGGCCTATTATGATCACACTCAGTGAATGCTGCCATCCTCTCATTCCCCTCCAATTTCTTCCTTCCTCCTTTCACTTCTACTTTAAAATACTAATCAGTATTGAGTAAAATAATAACTTAGGAATATAGCTTCAAGTTGCTGTACTTTGTTGTTGTTGTTGTTAGCACCGCAGAAATTACACATTTTTACCAAGATTTTCCTCTGGCTCTCTTCCCTTCCATTTGATAATTCTCTACCTTTTCTATAAATACCTATTTCCATATGGCTCGGGTATCATCCATGAGTGACTTTAGAAGGTTGTGCTAATAGAAAATCAAATGTGAAAAAAAAAAAGAATTGTCACATTTGTTTCTTTTGTGGCCCACAAAGTAGGGTATGTTCTTACCTTTGCAGGATGAAAAAGCATGACATAGTGAAATGGTTGGGGATGGCAAAACTTGGTTTCTCAGCAGAATTATAGTTTTATTTGGTTTTGAAAATAATCAGAAAGCTATTGTCAAATGTTACTAAGATGATTAGCACCATTGTATGTATTGTATTTAGATACTTACCTTTAAAAACTAAGACTCATTTTCTCAGAAGGGAGGGTGATTATTGGAAATTTCACTGACATTGAAATATGGAGAAACAGTGATTTGGATTGTATTAATAGATGCCTCTGGTCATCTTTTTTAAAAAAATATTTTAAATGTTTATTTATTTTTGAGAGAGAGAGGCAGAATGTGAGCAGGGGAGGAAGGGTAGTGGGAAGAAGACACAGAATCCAAAGTAGGCTCCAAGCTCTGAGCTGTCAGCACAGAGCCTGACGCAGGGCTTGAACTCACAAACTGTGAGATCATGACCTGAGCCGAAGTCGGACACTTAAACAACTGAGCCAACGAGGCATCCCATCTTCTGGTCATCTTGACCAGATTTGCAAATAGCCACATATTCTTAATTCAATCCACATCTGCTCAATGAAATGAGAAGAAAATCAATTATTTGGGTTATGAAAATAATTTCTGTGGGAGGAAAGTGGTTTATGTGATTTTTTTCACCACTTTAATTTTTTTAGTTTTAATTTTTATTTACGTATGGTTGAAACACAATGTTACATTAGTTTCAGATATACAATTTAGTGATTTAACAAGTTTATACATTATGCTATGTTCACCATAAGTAGAACTACCATCTGTCACTCTGTCTCATTACATCACTATTACAATATCATTGTCTATATTCCTTATGCTATCCTTTTTATTCCTGTGACTTACTCATTCCATAACTGGAGGCCTGAATCTCCCTCTCACTTTCATTCAGTTTACCCAAACTCCAAGTCCCTTTCCCTCTGAATCAGTTATCTGTACTTATAGTTCTGATTCTGTTTTTTGTTTTTGTTTTTTAGATTCCATTTATGAGTGGAATCATATGGTATTTGTCTTCTCAGTCTGACTTATTTCACTTAACATAATACCCTTTAGATGAGGGTGGTCTCACGGAATGATCTTATACTTTTTTTATGACTGTGTGATATCCCATTGTGTGTCTATATACCACATTTTTCTTATCCATTTATCTACTGATGGACACTTAGGTTGTTTCCATGTCTTGGCCATTGTAAACTTGAATTGTGTTTACATTAATTTTTATTAATTAACAAACACCCAATAGTGGAATTATTGGGTCATATGATATTTCTATTTTTACTTTTTTGAGGAATCTCCCTACTGTTTTCCACAGTGGCTACACCAGTTTATACCCCACCAACAGTACAGGCGGGTTCCTTTTTCTCCATATCCTTGTCAACACTTGCTGCTGCTTGTCTTCTTGGTTTTACCCATTCTTAAAGGCCTGAAGTGATATCTCATTGTGGTTTGATTTGCATTTCCCAGATCATGAGTGGTGTTGAGCATCTTTACATATGTTGCCCATCTATGAGTCTTCTTTGGAGAAATGTCTATTCAGGTCCCTGCCCATTTATTAATTAGACTGTTTATTATTTTTTGGTTGTTGAGTTGTATTCTTTATATATTTTGTGTTTAAATTTTTTTAATGTTTATTTTTGAGAGAAGGAGAGAGAGACAGAATGTGAGTGGGGGAGGGGCAGAGAGAGAGGGAGGAAGACAAAGAATCCTAAGCAGACTCTAGGCTCTGAGTTGTCAGCACAGAGCCCGATGCGGGGCTCAAACCCATGAACCATTAATGAGATCATGACCTGAGCTGACGTCCAGCGCTCAACCGACTGAGCCACCCAGGCACCCCTTCTTTATATATTGTAGATATTAACCCTTTACTGGGTATATCATTTGCAAATATCTTCTCGTATTCCATAAGTTGCCTTTTAGTTTTGCTGATTGTTTCCTTTGCTGTGCAGAAGATTTTTATTTTGATATAGTCACAATAGTTTATTTTTGCTTTTGTTTACCTTGCCTTAGAAGCCATATCTTGAAAAATGTTTCTATGATGTCAGAGAAATTACTGCCTGCATTCTCTTCTATGACTTTTATCACTACTTTTTAACTAGATGCATCAGCAGACTGAAGATACACTTTCTCTTTGGAGTTGGAAGCAGGAGTATTATTTATCTGGTTTTAAAGGGCTTATGCATCTCACTACCAATATTGTAATAGGAAATGGGGTCTTGGGTCTGAATGAGGTAAAGAATTAGAACTAAGATCCCTAAATAAGCTGTAACCTCATCATAAGGTAGACTGACAATAATCTGCCAAAGCACATAGAATTGCCAAGAAGGTTTAGATATCAAGGCTTTAGGTTCATGAGTGGGAGTGGGAAAAGGGTTACCTGAGAAGTGCAAAACTTGAATCTGTATTCCTATATATTTGAATTTTAAATTTTTGCTATGAAATGTTTTTAAATATTTTTTGGTCAAAAATAACCAAAAATAGTGTTGGATAATAATTCTTACACTTAGAGTAGAAACAAAAGAAAAACTACTCTGGAAGAATATTTTTGCAATGTAGAAGATTGGAACTTTACACAAAAAACAAGTGCTGATGAAAATGAATCTCAGTCAAAAATTGTAAATGTATGATCAGTAGTTCAATATGCGTGAAATTTGGAAGTCAAACAAAATAGAAGATTGGAGCTCTATAAACATTAGATAATTTAATAAGACTCTGGGGGGTGCCTACATGACTCAGTTGGTTGAGCTTCTGACTTTTGATTTCAGCTAGGTCATGATCCCAGGGCTGTGGGATTGAGCTCCATGTTGGGCTCCATGCTGAGCATGGATCCTGCTTAGGATTCTCTCTCTCTCTGCTCCTCTCCCCAGCTCACTCTCTCTCTCTCTTTCTCTAAAAAATAAAAAAAGAAAAAGATAATAGAATGATACTCTGAAAAAGAACATAAAATAGTTACATTTGAATGATTAAAAGCATAAAAGAACAGATTACTAGGAAAAAATTAGCAAGTAGAACTTTGAGAAATTAAAAAAAAGTCCACTGAAATAAAAACTAAACAGATTAAGTACAATAGGCATATCTAAAAAGCAAATTAATGAATTAGAATGATACCAAGAAAATGACATGAAAGTAATAAAGGAGATATAAAAATAAAAAAATAGAAAAATAATATATAGGCAAAGAGGACAGAATGAGATGTCTAACATATGTATAATAGGGGTTATGAAAAACAGAATGGAGAATACGGAGCATAGCCAATATTCGAAAAAATAATGGTTGTGGCTTTTCTAAAATTTATGAAAGGTATGAATCTTTCAATTCAGAGGTTATAATTCAGAAAACGATTAACAATAAATAATAAAAGAAAAACACTGTGAGTAAGCCATAGAACAAAGAAAGTGATAAGGGGAAAATCTTAAATGCTACTGGGGATAAGAAATTATAATTGGGGCGCCTGGATGGCTCAGTTGGTTAAGCATCCGACTTTGGCTCAGGTCATGATCTCGCAGTTCCTGGGTTCGAGCCCTGTGTCGGGCTCTGTGCTGACAGCTCAGAGCCTGGAGCCTGCTTTGGATTCTGTGTCTCCTCTCCCTGTTCTTCCTCTGCTCATGCTCTGTCTCTCTCTTAAAAATAAACAAAGATTTTAAAAAAATTTAAAAAAGAAAGAAAAATTATAATTAGCCAGGTTAGCTGGAAACCATTACCAAAAACAACAGAAAACATACAAATGTTTGAAAACAAAGGAATGCATTTTTATGTTATTTTTTTTTGTAATAGCTTTGCTAAGATAGAGTTTACATACATACAATTCACACTTTTAAACTGTACAATTCAATGTTTTTTTAGTAGAGTTACAATTATGCAGCAATCAGCACAATTTCAGAGCAGTTTCATCCTCTAAAAGATAATCCACATGCCCTAGCTACCACTCCTGATTTTCTGTCCCACCTCTCGGCCACAAGCAATCCCTAATATACTTTCTTTATCTGTTTTCTTCTTGAAATTTCATAGGACTCGAATCATATAATATGTGATATTTTGTAACTAGTTTTTAACTTAGTATTTTTTGAAGTTCATCCTGTTGTAGTATGTATCAGTACATCATTCTTTTTTTATGGCTGAATTATATCTCATTGTATGGATATATCACAATTTGCTTATCCATTCATCAATTGATAGACATTTGGGTTGTTTTTACCTTTTGGCCATTCCAAATAACGCTGCTATGAACATGTGTTTACAGGTTTTTGCATGGACATGTTTTCACTTCTATTGGATATATACCTATGAGTGGAATTGCTGGGTAAAGTGGAAATTTCTATGTTTAACTTTTGGAGAAAGTGCCCGATTGTTGTCCAAAGTGGCTGCATCGTTTTATATTCCCATCTGCAGTATTTTGATTTCTCTATATCCTTGCCAATACTTGTTATTACCTGACTTTCTGATTATAGTTATGCTGGTGGGGGTGAAGGGATATCTCACTGTGGCTTGGATTTGCATTTCTCTGATCATTAGTAATGTTGAACATCTTTTCTAATGCTTTTAACTATTTATATGTTTTCTTTGGAGAAATGTGAATTCATATATTTTGTCTATTTTTTTAGTTGTCTTTTTATCATTAGGTTGTAAAAGTTCTTTATTTTAGATACAAGTCAATTATCAGATGTATGGTTTCCAAATATTTTCTCACATTCTGTGAGGTGTCATAGGTTCCTTGGTAGTGTCCTTTAAGGCATATTTATTTATTTATTTATTTATTAATGAAATCCAACTTATCTATTTTTGTGACATGTGCTTTTGGTATCATATCTAGGGTTTCATTGCCATATTCATGGTCATAAATATTTATCTTGTGTTTCCTTCCAAGAGCTTTATAGTTTTTGCTATTGGTATTTATTCTGAGATAATTTATATATAAATGAGATAAGGATTCAACTTCACTTTTTTTTTTTGAGTGGCTGTCCAGTTTCTCCAGTACAATTTGTTTTAAAAGATGTTGTTGTTTAAGGATGTTGGCACCCTTGTTGAAAATCATTGACCATAGAGACATGTGTTAACTTCTGTACTGACAGTTATATTCTTGTGGCAGTACCACACTGTTGGGATTACTGTTGCTTTCTGGTGAGTTTGGCCATGGGAAGAGGGAATCCTCCAATTATGTTCTGTTTCAATATTGTTTTGCCTTTGTTAGGTTCCTTAAGTTTTCATATAAATTGTAGGATCTGTTTGCCAATTTCTACAAAGAATTCACCTGGAATTCTGATAGGGATTGCACTGATTCTATAGATCGATTTTGTGAAAAGTGCCATCTTAACAGTATTAATTTTTCTGATGCATGAAGATGTGATTTTTTTTTCATTTCTTTATATCTCCTTTAATTTTTTTCAACAGTGTTTTAAAGATAATTCTAACTATACTATGTTGACAAAAATGTAAAGCATCTGAATCTGATGCACTGCTGTAGGGCCTGTAACAGTATCATTTGGAAAAAATGGCAGCACCTAATAAATGTGAAGACTTGCATATCTTCTGGTCCAGCAATTCTACTCTAGGTATATATACACAGACATGCAACATAGGGGATCTACAAGAATGTTCAAAGCTGCAAAAGTATTTATACTAAACAAACTGGAAACCACACTAAAGTCCATTAAAATAGAATGGATAAATACAGTGAGGTATAGTCATACATGGAAATACCATAGAGCAGTAACAAACACGGATAAAAAAGACTGCTGTGGTTAACACGATTGATAAATCTTAAACATATGGGGCAAAATACACAGAAAAGATTTATACATAAGATTTCACTTAAATGATGAGATTGTATATATGACAAGCAGAAATATCAGTGATGAAATAGCTTTACAGTAAATAAATGTTGGTTAAATTTGCTTCCATATTGTCAAGTATAAAATTAGGTATCTATCTCACCATATACAAAAAATGGATTTTGAGTAGGAATTTAGGACCCAAGTCAGAAAAGCAAAAATTCAGGTGTGCTTCACTGGTTCAGTCAGTAGATCATGTGACTCGTAATTTCAGTGTTGTGAGTTCAAGCCCCACTCTGGGCGTGGAGCCTACCTAAAAAAGAAAAAAAAAAGAGGGCAAAAATATCGAAACTTAGAAAAATAAGAGAACCCCTTTATGATATTATATTAGGAAAGGATTCATTAAAATATACACACATTTGTGCATGTACTTATATACAAAATATAACAATGAAGAGAGTGATAAATTTAATCACATTAATAGGATGAACTTATCTGGACATCAGAAAGAAGAAACAAAATGAAAAAAAGCCATGGACAATTAGATACTTGTAATCCATATGACTGAAAAATAATTATATAGATTATATAAAGAACTTCCAGAAATCGATGTGAAAAATTAGCCAGGAAAGTAAAAATATTGACAAAAGGTGGAAATCTACAATTTATAGAGGGAATTTAAAAGGTATATATATGTATATATATAGGTATATGTATATGTATTATATATATATGTGTGTGTGTATAATATATAAGTTGAATCCTTATATATATACACATATATATTTAAATGGTCAACCTCATTAATAATCAGGAATGCATAATATTACAAACATATTCTTCACGCATTAGACTAGCAAAAAGTAAGACCTGAAACCTCAAGCTTTTACATGGGTATGGGAAAAGAACTCATACATTGCTGGTGAGAGTATATATTGGTATATTGGATGTGGAAATTAATTTGGAATTACTCAAAGAAGCTGAAAGATATGTGTACACCGTAGTTCTGATTTTTGATGTTTTATTTGACATACTGTTAGATACAGGCCTAAGGAGATGCATATTTATTTATGAGATTTTATTTATGCCAGTGTTTGCAACAGTGAAAAAGTATAGACAAGCAGAGTAACTTAGTAGGAGAATGATACAAAAAGTGTAGTTTAGTCATTTGGTAAAATACTATAAAACAGTTGTATTAGTGAACTAGACCTACATGGATTGATGTGGATAAATTAAAAAGAACTATAATGTAAAGTGAAAAAGGTAATATATATTTTTACACATTTTTAAAACCTTACAAAACAACAGATAGTATTTTTGAAAACATATACTTTTAGTAAAATTAAAAAAATATCATGGGAATATACATATCAATTTCTTGTTCCTGGGGCCTACATCTTGGGAGTCATCCCTTTTCCTCTTTTCCATACATCCAGTGACCTTTCTAGAGGGAAATCTCCTAGCTCTGTTTTAAAATATATTCATTATCCAACAACTTGTACCATTCTCACTGGTCTGAGCCACCATCATCTCTTGATTATTTCAATTTCCTCTTAATTGGTCTTTATGCTTCCAATGTTATTCTCTTCCAATCTTTTAATTTTCTTCCTTTCCCTTCCTTTCCCTTCCTTTCCCTTCTTTTCCCTTCCCTTCCCTTCCCTCCTTTGCACCACGTTCAATGTGGAGCCCAACAACGACCCTGGGATCATGTCTGGAGCCAAAATCAAGAGTTGGTTGTTCAACCAATTGCCAGCCAGGCACCCCTCAGTCTATTCTTAACATCAGAATATTATTTTCAAACATTCGTCAGATGATGTTCTGTCTCTGCTCAAAACCCTCCAATGGTTCATTTCTCTAAGAGTAAGTTCTATCAATGAACTAAAAACCTGTACTTGATTAAACTCTTATCATCTCTCTAACTTTATTTCCTAACTTACTACCTTTGCTTTCTCTCTGCGGCAGTCCCAGCTTATTCTTAAGACATGCAAGGTGAACTTTGACCTTAGGATCTATTTTGTGTGTGAAACACTTACATTCAACTCTCTTAGGAAATTTTATGTATACAATACAGTGTTATCAATTATATGCATCATGTTTTATATTAGATCATCACATCTTATTCACCTTATTGCTGGAAATTTGTACCCTTTTACCAACCTCTCCCTATTTCCCCCACTCCTCAGTCCCTGGCAACTACTTTTCTACTATCTGTTTCTATGAGTTTGGCTTAATTTTTTTTTTTTTTTAAGGATTCCTCATACAAGTGACAGCATGCAGTTTTTGTCTTTCTCTGTACTTATCTAACCAGCATAGTGCCCTCAAGGTCCATCTGTGTCGTTACAATGGTAGGATTTCCTTCTTTCTCATGGCTGAATTGTATTCCATTGTATATTTATACCACATCTGTATCCTTTCAGCTGTTCATGGACACTTTGGTTGTTTCCGTATCCTGGCTATTGTGAATACTGCAATGACAATGGGAGTGCAAGTATCTCCTAAATATCCTGTTTTCATTTCCTTTGTATATATACCCAGAAGTGGGATTGCTGGATCATATGGTAGTTCTAATTTTTAATTTTTGAAGAAATTTCCATAATGTTTTTCATGGCAGTGCACCAATTTACAATCCTACCAACAGTTCATGAGGGTTCCTTTTCCTCCACATCCTCACCAACACTTAGCTCTTTTTTCATGAAAACCATCCTAACAGGTGTGATGTGATACCTCATTGTGGTTTTGATTTGCGTTTCCCTGATGATGACTGATGTTGAGCATGTTTTCACATGTTATTAGACATTTGCATACCTTCTTGAGAAGAATATTTGTTCAGTTTCTCTGCTTATTTTAAAATCGATTTTTTTGTTATTGAATTGTGGGAGTTCTTTATATACGTTCTTTGTCAGACATATAATTTGCAAATATTTTTCCCATTTCAGAGGTTGCCTTTGCACGTTTTTGATGGTTTTTCTTTGTTGTGCTGAAGCTTTTTAGTTTGATATAGTCCCACTTATTTATGTTGCTTTTGTTATTGTTTTTAGTGTTAAATCAAAAACAAAAAACAACACACAAATCATTGCCAAGACTTGTCAAAGAAGTTACCTTTATGTTTTCTTTGAGGAGTTTTATGGTTTTAGGTCTTAAATTTAAGGCTTGAGTCCATTTTTAAGTTGATTTTTGTGTATGATGTAAGAAAGTGGTCCTGGTTTATTCTTTTGCTTGTGGCTGTCCAGTTTTCCAAACACCATTTGTTGAAGAGACTATCCTTTACCCCATTGTATGTTTTTGTCCTCTTAGTCATAAATCAATTGACCATATATGTGTAGGTTTATTTCTGGGTTCTCTCTTATGTTTCATTGATCTATGCATCAATTTTTATGCCAATTCCATACTGTTTTGATTATCATAGCTTTTTAATGTATTTTGAAAGTATGTTCCCAGCTCTGTTCTTCCATTTCAAGATTGCTTTTGCTATTTGAGGTCTTTTGTGTTTCCATATAGATTTCAGGATTCTTTTCTATTTCTGTGGAAATATGTTATGGGAATATCGATAGACATTGCATTGAATCTGTAGATTGTTTGGGGTTAATATGGGAATTTTAGCAATATTCTTCCAGTCCATGATCACAAAATATTTTTCCACTTATTTGTGTCTTCTTTAATTTCTGTCGTCAGTGTGTAATAGTTTTCAGTGTACAGATCTTTCACTCCTGAGTATTTTTTTTTTTTTGATGCAATTGCTAACAGGCTTCTTTTCTTAATTTCCCTTTATGATACTTTGTTGTTAGCATATGGAAATGCAACTACTTTTTACATATTGATTTTATATCCTGTAAGTTTACTGAAATAATTTATTAGTCTCTATCTCATTTATTTCTTCTCTGATCTTCATTATTTCCTTCCTTCTGCTAACTTTTGGCTTAGTTCTTTTTCTAGTTCTTTGTAGTGTAAAGTTATATTTTTTGAGAACTTGCTTTTTTTAATGTAGGTATTTGTTGCTATAAACTTCCTTATTAGAACAGTTTTTGTGGTATCCCATAAATTTTAGTTATGTTGTATTTCCATTTTTATTTGTTTCAAGATATTATTTGGTTTCTCTTTTGATTTCTTCTTTGACCCATTGGTTGGGGCCTGTCCTTTGGGCAACAGCCACAAAAGCTTGGGAGCCAGACATGTGTCTCAGCTGCTTCTCAGAGAGATATTGGTGATTTGGAGTGGGCTGGAGTAAGAAGGCAGAGGTGGTGTCGGCTGGCTTCCCTGTTCTCCAGGGAGGATTGAAGTCAGCTCCTAGAAGCATGTTCATTAGAAACCTGACCCTCAAGTAGCAGCTTTTAAAGTATGTAAATAGTCCTGTTTCAGGGAAAGCCTGGGAGATGGGTATTTTTGCCTGCTCTCTCTGCACTGAGCCTGGACGATGGATAGCCGTTGGGAGCCCTCCTGAGCCCCTTAAGTACTGTTTCTTTGATATAGTCTTCTGGGTCTTGTAGATGCAAGCTCTGCTGGTTTTCAGAGGTAGGTGTGTTTAGTCCTATCCCTCAGGTAATCAGATTGTACACTTAAGCACTTTATAGATAATGGGTGTGTCTTCAATATGCCTGATGTTTAGACATATTAGAAACATGCAGAAATGTATTTAAAAATTCTTCAAATCATCCTTGCTTTTTCATTACTGTTACATTTTTCTTCCCTCTTTCCTCATTCTCAGGTGCCCATGCTGACAGTGTTCATTCTTTCAATAATGTCATTTGAGTTTCTTGGGATGGACTGATTGTCAACTTCTTGAAGGCAGGGGCCATGCCATTTTGATTTTATTCTCCTTGATATAAAATGTCCCTGTTATATGTAAAAGAACTTGTGTGGAAAAAAAAACAGCTCTCAAAATTCTGGAATTTCAGACACTGTGATGGGGACTATCACAGATTTCATGGCACTAAGGAACACTTTATGTTATTCATCCATTCATTCATTAATTCAAGAGAGAGAGAGAGAGAGCATGAGAGCCAGGGAGAAGGGCAGAGAAAGAGAGTGAGAGAGGGAGAAAGAGAGAGAGTCTTAAGCAGCCTCCATGCTCAGCATGGAAGCATGGAGCCTGACCTTGGGCTTGATCCCACAACCCTGGGATCCTGACCTGAGCTGAAATCAAGAGTCAGATGTTCAACTGATTGAGCCACAGAAGTGCCCCATGGAACACTTTTGATGATCACATATCATACCAATTAGGTTGCTGTCAACTTTACTCACTTACATGGATATTTTTTCCTGTAGAGAGGTAGAGGTGTAACTAGTTAGATGCCAAATCTGCATGGATTGGTCACAGACTAGGTAAGATTATTTACAGACTGAAGGTTGGTTTTTTTGCTAGGTCATTTTCCCCTACCAATCTAAAGTAGATTTCCCATCCCTAAAAAAAATCAGAGTAAGTGAATCTGGAGTTGCTACACTGCTATATTATTTTAGTAGAATTTAGTATGTCTGTAAAATGCATTTCCATTAGTGGCAACTGATGACGGCATTCATCTATTTGCAAGGTGTGATAATGCTTGAAGTGAGGGAAGTTCTACACTCAGCTCTGTTTCTATGTGTGACAACTGTAAACCTCTTTGATCTTTTGAGAAATGACAAAATTCTTCTGGTCATAGAAGAGAGGCCATTATTGAGATTGGCAGACCTTATTTCTCTCTTTCTCTCTCTTTTCTTCTTTTTGTGGCATATTTATTTCTCCCTTGTTTTCCTTTTTTTCGTGCACTGAAAGAATATTTTCTGAAGCAGTGGGATCAAGGAGCTTCATTTCCATCCTTAATGAAGTTATGCTGTATGATTCAGGAAATCACTGGAGGCTTTATCAACTTTGCTTTTTAATTCAGATTTATATAACATACTCCACTTACTGTCTGACCTAAAAATTGAGATATGAGAATGTCGTTCTTTGAGCAAATATACTATAAATCAGGGTTAATATCCCCCTCTTGCCTAAGTTCCTTGGAGGAGGGGAACAAATAATGACTTATAAATTATAAACTTCTAGTTATTTTGCGTGCTTCAGGCTTATTTGGAATAAAACATTTTTCATTTTAGAAATGGCTTATGCCCTTGGCTATTTCACTGATGCAACTGTGATAATTTAGAAAGGAATGTTACAGTAGTAGAAAGGATAAGATAATAGTAACATTCCACTACAGCTGATGCCTGAAAGAATTCTGTCTTTGAAAATGGCCACCCATCAGTTAATGAGCATTTGGTACATATCAGGCACTGCGCTATGTGCTTTATATATATGGTTTCAAATAATTTTTAAATCCAGAAAACATTTTAAGGATTGTATATATGCTGTCATCATTTTATAGATGAAATTCAGGGAAGTTAAGTAACTTGCCAAAGGTTTTAAAACTAATAGTGACAAAGCCCTTATTCAAATCCATTTTTCTTGACTCGAAAGCTGACTCCTTTAATACTACAAGATACCACCTTCTTTTATTTTCATTTATTTTACTATCTTGATCATGGATTATAGAAAACTCTATTCTATTTTATGAGTACGAAAGAGATATCTATTATCTTTTATATAAAATCTATGGTGACCTATATTCCTTGCAAGAGAATTTGTTCTCAATTGACTATATAATGGCACCAGAAAAAAATAGATGGTTTGGAAAATTGTTGGCTCATTAATTGATTATGTTAGTGTCCTTCAGAAGATTGGTTTTCTCACAGCTTAGACAAGGAAAGAAATGTTTTGAAAGAGAAGTTGAGATACTGTTTCTGAAATCACAATTGTTTTTGGTTTGCTCCATGGTATTTGGTGGTCAATATTCTGGAAGTGAAAGCATACCATTTTTAGTTCTCTCACTGCATTTGATAATTCTTCTTTGCATCCCAGGAAATGGACATGATTGGCATTTGAAAATTTGTTGTTCTCAAGAACAAAAAGTCTGAACAACTGTAAACATTTACCTTAGGATCATCTTGGATCACAGTATTACTGAGGGGAAAAAATTCCCTTTAAACCAAAAATGTGTTAGACAGACTATGTATCCTGAGTCTGATATTCTTGCCATTTAATAAATTCTGAAAGGAGATGATTTTATCACATGGATAAAATTGATCTAAACCCAAATGGTCTCTAAACAGATTGGGTTTTGTTATAGTGTGAAACTGTTGCTCACTGGTAGCATCATTTCAAGGGTGCTTAAAGGCCTCATATGTTTCTACATCTATTAAAATGCACAAAAGACACCTGAGTGGCTCAGTTTGTTAAACGTCCAACTCTTGATTTCATCTCAGGTCATGATCTCCTGCTTGTGAGTTCAAGCCCTGTGTTGAGTTCCATGCTGAGTGTGGAGCCCACTTGGGATTCTCTCTCTCTCTCTCTCTCTCTCTCTCTCTCTCTCTGCCCCTCCCCTACTCATGCTTGAGCACATACATACTCTCTCTCTCAAAAATAAATAAGCTTAAAAAATAAAATGCATAAAAATCCTCTTTTACACTGTTAATTTATGTTGGATAGTAGAGAATTATTTTAAAATTGCATTAAATCAGACCCAGGGTAAGATCCTTCATTGATTTGATTACTACTTATTAAGTGCCTATATTAATTGATTCCATTTAGGTTTTTAATTCAGTGATACTTTTGAAAACCCTGAGGCAGCTCAGAGTAAAGACATACAAATCAAAAAGACTTCTTCCTAGAGGAAGCTATATGTGTCAGTAGTAGTAGCATCTCTGAATAATGGCTAAGAGGTAGCCAGACAGAAGTAGTTATGGAAGATAACTGTTGACACAAAAGAACTGACCTCAAATACATATTTTTCTCTGGGTGAAGATACTTTTTTTTAAAATAGAGTCAGGAAGCCATTATGCCCACCAAAACCCATCTTACCACCACAGTGGTAGAACACAGAGGTTGAGAAAGGCAGGAACTCACTGGACCTCCAAAATAGAAGCCATCCCCATTTGATGAGCAACTGACAGCAGATAACTTATAAGTTAGATTGAAGGAACTAACATCTTTTATCAATATCATTGGTAAGATTCTACTTTAATTTAAATTCTAATTTAATTTAAGTCATGGCATTTGCAATGATAGATGATGTTTTACAATTTAAATTCAGACACATACACAGATGATAGTAATGTGTGTGACAAAATACTATAACATATGCTGGGTGCTGTGGTAGAAGAGAGACAGGCATAAGCCAATCTGATGGAAGTGTGGGGTAATAGAGAAATCTTTCTGGAAGAAGTAATGCCTGCAATAGATCTTGAGGAATGAATAGAATTTATTTAGACAAAGAAGGAATGTTTTTCAGACAAAGGGAATTTTGTGTATAAAGGGAGTGAGAGAGCATGGTGCATTCAGTAAAGTGAAAGTTGTTCAGAATGGTGGGAGTCTTTCTTGAATGAAGAGGATTGGGAAGCTATGAAGCTAAGGGAAAATATGAAGCTGGGGAGGTAGACAAGGGTCAGATTTGGAAGGACACTGAGTGCTATGTTAATGTCTTTGTTTTTGTTTGTGTGGTTGGTTGGGTTTTTTTTGTTTGTTTTCTTTCCTGAGCATGATATAGGGCTATTAAGAATTTTAAGCAGGGAAATGGTATAATTATATTTTCTGTTTTAGAAAAATTTTTCCGGAAGCATTGAGAAGAATGGATTGAACAAAGTATGTATAGGTATAAAAAGATATCTTTTGAATGTCTTGAAAAAATTTGAACAAGGTGAAGAAATCCTGAAGATTAGGAAGCGGTGGGAGAGAATTGGAAATAGAATAGAGGGAAAAGGTACAAATGTTAAAATGGCAAGATTAAAAGGCAGTTGGCTCAATATTGGGGCTAGAAAATAACCTTGGAGAACACGGCACAACAGTGATGCTCACTCAAATAGTTAATGTGGGAAGGGAGCTAGTTGGGCACAGGGAATGATGGATTCCACTCTAAAGATTTGACTTGAATTGCTGTGGCATATCCAGATGGGGATGCCTAATATGGAACCTACAGATATTGTATTCATGAGTGAGAGCTACATAGAAAATATAGATTCCAAAGATGCTTCAAGATGTAGTACATGCTACAAAGTAAATGCTACATGTAGATGCTACAAAGATGTGGTAGATAACTCAGTATAAGAAGAAGAAAATGCAAAGGTCCTTGACAAAAACTGGTAAATATAGGGAGTAGGCTAAAGGAAGAAAAGGTTGGGAGTATCACTAAAAATAAGACTATAGGGAAATTTGATTGCAACTAACAGAAGGCTGTCTCTGTCTCCAGAATTCACATGTAATGCATTTTTAATTCATCAGTTTCAAAGAAAAGGAACAAGAACTGCAAGTAAATTGATTGGTCATGAGTCACCAAGTATCTCAGTGTTAGAACTATATTAACATTCTGGGTATATTAGCCAGATTTTCAGGACTAGCAGATGTTGCTGGGAGAAAGGACATGAGGGGAGAGATGAGCACCAGGTGAAGGGCCCATAAAAGCACTTTTGAAAGATGAACAACAGGAGTTGGTAATAATTTAAGGGACAAAAAGAGGGAACAGAAGGCTTGGGGCCTGAAAACAGTAGAAAGAGTTGATTTCTCATCGCTTTAGCTCAGCAAAGAGAATCCTGGTGGTCTAACACTACAGTCTGGCTCCTTGGTAGCAAACCACAGCCAAGGACATCTAAAGTTGTTGTTTGGAAAAAAATGGAAAAAAATTATACTTAAGAAGCAAATTAGCGTAATACTCCTAATGCCTTAAGTCTCTTGAAATCTCATAAAATTGATATATTAACCAATATGGTTTCCAAGTAATAGAAGGAAAGGTTTAGGATTATGGCTTTAAGCCAGATCAGCAATACATTATTCTAAATATTGAGACTCAGTAAGTTATGAAACATGTTTATAAATAAAGAAATAATAAAATAAGAGATAGGACCAAATGCTAAATATAGAAATCCCAAAGTGATAATATCCTCTAGTTTTCCTGAATGTGACTTATGAGCAAAGAGCTAGCATCTACATTCCAGTGTCTGGCCATGAGTCAGCAATGACTGACTTTCTTTGAACAGGACCATGTCCTTGGTCTGGATAAGTGGGGGAACCAATACACTCCTTCTATTGAAATTTTAAATAGATGGGCCTCAGTCTACCTACTCAGGAAATTTAGATAATTTGAAACCTTAGAAAGTAATATTTTAGAAATTCTTAGAAGTTGTTTCAAATATGTTCAGGGAGATATCTCAGGGTTTAGTATGGTTTGTTACTTTGTGGTGCTACTGCTGTTCCCACTTCTCTCCTGACTGGGCCCCCATCACTGTGTGTCTCTACATTTTCCAGACACTGCTGGGAACTTCCACGGCTTGTCCACCGTCCTGTAGATTGAGGTTGCACAGTATTGCCAACTCTTGCCAGTCTCATGTTCTGATGGCATACACAAAGTGATCACTGGGCTGCATGAATTTCTCTTTTGAATGAGGAAGAGAATGTCTATCATTCTTACATCATATCCTGTTAGAGGGTGCTAAATAGCACTTCTTGGGTGGCAAGATCCATTTGGAATGTTGGCTCATTCCAGGTAAGGTGCTTGGTATTGAATATCAAATACAAAAATAGCTGCTTTAGGAGAGCAGTCAGAACTTACTCAAATTCCAATAATGAGAACACAGGTACAAAACTACAATTGTGGAAAGGATTCAGAAGGAAGAGGCCCTTATGAGATCTGAAGGATTTATAAAAACTAAGTAACCTGGGTATGGGTAGAGTGGGAATGAGGGTCAATTACTGCAGCAGAAGGAACTATCCCAAGACCGTGGCAGTTGGAATATGGAGTTTCTCAGAATCTAAAGATAGCCAAGGTGGCTAAAGTACAGAAAGTAAGGTAGAGAATGGTGCAGTCTGGTGTTGGAGAAGGCTGTAGGAACCAGAACATGCCTTGTGAAGGTCTGATGTCTTCATTACAAGAATAAAATACTGTAAGCTGGGGTGAGTGAGATAAGCATCCTTATCACAGTTGTGGGCTGCTGTAGAGTGTTGACTAAAGAAAGGGAGGACTTATTTTAAGTGAAACAAGACTTTTATGTTTTATATAAAGCACACCTCCCCTCTTTCCTCCTCACCCACATTCTCAACTGGATTGAGCAATGAGTCTAAGGATGTAGCTGTGCTTGATAAATCTAAGAAACAACTGCGTTATAGTCAGATTTGTTTCTCTTCTCTGATAACCATGGATTTCTTATGGGGTCTACCTTTTTGTGCCTGTCTTTCTAGGAAGCACCTCATGAAAATTAAATTTGGTTTGGACTATTCCAGCAGTTTATCAAAGATGACCCACCATTTCTATGCCCCAACACTTTAAATCCAGCTGGGACCCCCACTCTATTAGAATAGAGAATATGCATCTTCTTCAGTGCTGTGTTCAGTGTCCTTAAAATTTCTGGTATTAAGCTTTTAGTCTCTTCAGTCAGATAATATAGTTCCTTTGACTTTGTCGCTTTATAATTTCACCTTATAAACTGGGATTCATGATTCAAATAATAGAATAGTTGTCTTTTCATTGAATTAGAAACAGTCAAACCGGTATATATGTTTTATGGTTTCAAATATCATATCTGATTAACTAAACCAACTATAAAATTTAAAGGCAGAAAAGCATAGTGATTTCAATTGATAGTAGATAGACGTGGGTATGAATTCTAGCTCAGGTGCTTAAAATTCTGAAATCTTAAGGTTTTCTGGTTACTAATAGTCTCATCATGTGAAAAATGCTTGTACCATAGTTAGGCATATACAATAAAATAGTACATTTAAAGTGCTTAGAAAAGCACTTGGCATATCACATTCGAAGATTATTATTACTATATCATTATTATTTGTCAAGTATAATGGGGGATAGTATAGCATGGTAAAGATAAATGATTGTCCACCATGTCTCTTTTTTTTCTTATTTAGTAAAGACTTTATGCCTGTGGATATTAGTAATATCTTCCCTTAATATGCAGCATATAAGATTATTTTTTACAAGGCTTCATAAAAATGGAAAACTTAAGTTTTGCATTCTAGTCCAAAAGCATATGGGAAAAACAGTTTCAGAAGCTTTAAATATTAACAAGAGGAACACAGCATAATGATACAGGGAAAAAGTGCGAGCATGAATGCTCAGAATTGCTTTTAGTGGGAAAAAGCAGCCAGCATTTGTTGAGAGCTAAAGATTTTTTTTTTTCTAAATAGATCCGAGTTTAATTGGCAGGACTTGGCATCATTTACAGGAAAATGTTTTATTTATTTCAGTTTAAATATATTTCAAACACTATTTTAAAATACAATTCTGCCAAGTGATGGGGCAGCTGTTAAGTGGTTCAGGATTTAATGCCCTAGTTAGCCTTTCACCTCTGAGGCCCTTGATCTCGTAATTAAGTTTATACATTAAATGAGTTTTATGGAATAAGGGAGCCTCAAGTGGAATATGGACATTACCTACCAGGAAGCCATTTTGGATAATTGGCAGCTTCAGCTCGAAAGCCACTTGGAGTGGAGATAAATGGGTGTTGCAAGTTTACATGGGCATAAGCAAAAATAAATAGTGGTGATGAATTTGAATTCTTCCTGTTGTAGATCAAAACAAGCCTGAGGCAAAATTATAAAGTAGTGAAGAATGTCTTTTTTGGGATTCCACTTCCATGAATGGTTTTCCTTCCTCTTTCCTTCTGCTTTCAAAGATAATGGAAATGTACACATCTGTGAGATGTCCTTTCTCATTGGGGATCCCCTCCCACACTACCATCCTGCAGATTTAACTATACTTTAAATATAACTACAATTCTGTGTCATGTAAATTCATGGTGTACCTTTCCTTCTGCTGTTACCTCTGCTTAAAATGACATTTCCTGGCCCACAACCAGGGCTCTTTAATGAACATACTTTATCCTTTTTTTTTTTTTTTTAACGTTTATTTATTTTTGAGATAGAGACAGAGCATGAACGGGGGAAGGTCAGAGAGAGAGAGGGAGATACAGAATCTGAAATAGGCTCCAGGCTCTAAGCTGTCAGCACAGAGCCCGACGCGGGGCTGGAACTCACGGACTGCGAGATCATGACCTGAGCCGAAGTCGGACGCTTAACCGACTGAGCCACCCAGGTGCCCCACTTTATCCTTTTTTTTTAAAAAATAAATAAATCATATTTATTTATCTTTTAAAACTGAAACAAGAACATCCTCCAGGCAGACCTTCCAGGTAGAGATAGACACCGTAGGCAGAACTCCCTCATCCCTGCCCCTCTGTCCTGCCCCACATCCTAAATAGGCTTATATTATAATATCAGGATATTAGATGAGATATCTAATATGGCACATGAGCTCTAAATTTCAGTGACCTAACTAAGCCTATTTCTCCCTCCTTTCATTTCCGGGGCAGTTGATGGGGGACATTTCTCCACAAGGTTAGTCATTCAGGGACTTGATCTGACAGAGGTTCTACCATCATATCATGGTGCCATATTTACATTTGGCTTCCAGGATTACCTGGATAGAAAAAGAGAAAAGGTAGAAAACTCACACCCATTTCTAAATGCCCTGAACCAAAATGACAAAATTGCTTTTGTTTCTGGCCTATTGGCCAGAATTGGCCTAACAAGGCTTACAAAATTAGGACAAGTGAAGGCAAGAAAAGCTAACTACAAGGAGTCTGGGAGATGCAGGAGTGTGAGTGGACTGCTGAGTAGGCATGAATTTCTCAGACATAACCTGTAACTAGTTAGTGCTCTTGTTTACCTGGCTTTCTCTATGGCTCACAATTTACATTCTCAAGGACCGGAAATTTGTTCTTGCACAATGTTCAAATATTGTGCACTGACAATGAATTCATGTTAGAAAATATGTTGGCCCATAAGGAAAGAGGTAGAAGGGAAGAAAACACTTTACACACATGAGCTCATTAAATTCTTACAGAAATGTAAGGCAGTATTGCTGTCTTCATTTTACAGATAGGACATGAAGGCTCAGATTGTTTAAATGAATTATCACAAAGTTGGAATTCCAACTCAGGCTGACTCTTAAGTATATGCTACATTTAAATTTTTGAAATGTCTCATTTCAAAAGGAGATATCTGGAAAGACTGACACAGAAAGGAATGAATTTCTCATGTGAAGTTCTCATGGCTTAATTTACTCTATAAGTAGGAGAAAGTTTGCTGTGTGTGACAGAGAACATTTTGGGAAGCTTTGAATCGTAAAATCAATGTGACCCTGCCCAGGGTTCAAAAGCTCTAGTAGCTTCCATGGTTAGTGTTCTGACAATCTGACCTTTTGGTCCATCTGATAGTGAATACAGTCTCATGGGGTTTTGGAGAAGATAAAAGGAGATATGAGATATGAGGTTTGTAAAGTGCCTTGGATCATGTCTGGCACAAAGCAAACACCCCAAATTGTTGGTTCTGTGCCCAGCCACCTCAATCCCACCCCTTCTTGGCTGAATAGACCTTTTGCTCATTCTGCAAAGCAAGTATTACTTTAAGAGACATATACAGAAATATCAGAGAAGGATGTTTTGTTCAAATGGGAGTATTATAACAGAATTTTAGATATGAGGGACTTTAGCTAATCTAGAGAGACCCCTCAGTTTACAGATTATAAAAAAAAAACAGGTTATGGGGCACCTGGGTGGCTCAGTTTGTTAAGCACCTGACTTCAGCTCAGGTCATGATCTCAGGCTTGTGAGTTCAAGCCTTGCATCAAGCTCTGTGCTGATAGTGCAGAGTCTACTTCAGATCATCAGTCTTCCTCTCTCTCTGCCCATTCTCTCTCTCTCTCTCTCTCTCTCTCTCTCTCTCTCTCTCTCTCTGTGTGTGTGTGTGTGTGTCTGTCTCTGTCTCTGTCTCAAAAATACATAAACACAAAAGAACAAACAGGTTTTAAGAAGTGGCTTCCAGTTCACAGATGTGGCAATGGCAGGAATAGTCCAAGCTCCTAAGTCAACATGCTTCCTTTCTCTGATCAGTGAGCAGGTGGTCAGTGATAAAGACTTGTCAGTGATTGATAAGGTAAGAATTTTAACTTTCTTCCATTTGGCTGTGTGTGTCTCAGGGGCAATTGGAGTCTGTGGGGGTTGGGGGCAGGGAAGGAGGAATCTCACTGAAGTAGTTTCCACCTATTTGGTTCCTATCTTTAGAAAAATACTCCTTCAGCCAATGTTTTCAATAGAATAATTGCATTGTATTCATAACCAATTCAAGCTCTTTTCAGCACTGTTTCTTTCCCACGTGAGAAGCATGGTGAGCATTTCCATTCCATCTTGAAATAATATTTTCATTTTCAACTCTAAACATAGTAACTAGGGTAAAGACTTCGTCTAAACTTAGCTGCTAATAGCCTAGGCTGTTAAATTTGTCATTACAATAATTCTTTTTTTCCTGAGTGCTAAACTATCGCAGTCAGATGAAACAGTCTTTTGTTAGCGACGAAAGCTATTGCTTTTAGCCATATAATTTCCAGAAAACAAAGAGGGTAGCACTGCATATTTTACTTTTTTTTTTAACTAGATGATACAGCCACAATGTGTTATATGAACATTTCCAGTTAAAGGGATGAAGGGAGGGTAGAGTTGGCAGAAATTACTTAGGTGATGTGGTTTATAACCAGGAGACTGCATTTATTTGTAAGGGGGCTATTACCCTTGTGAGGAGGAGGGCATGATATAGAGCATATTCTATCACTCACCAGAATGTGGCAGGAAAGTAAAAGGCATTTTCGATGTTAGTTTCTGTACTCTACCCTCTAAATGTGAGTCCAAATTCACAGTTATCTTCAATTATATTGCCTTCTCCTATTTCCCTAAACTTATGTACATTAAAAACAAACAAATCCCAAAAAAACTAAAGGTTTTTAGTTTTTAGTTCTGACTTAGCAATCAGAAACATCATGAGAAAGGAAGATAGTTTAGGAGGGTATCTAATTGGTCTCCTTAATTTGTTGCAGGTTCACGTTTAAGTCACTCCACATGAGTGATCAGTAAACTTAACTATCTCTCACCACTTGTGATAAGAGAGAGTCTAAGCCTTCTCACATTAAAATGTTCAAAATATCTCTGTGGAGGTTTGGTTAGCCAAATTGCTGTACGAAAGTAGATTATAACATGCAAAGGTGGGTCTGAGGGTCTAAGACTGCTTCTGGGCTATATACTCTTTGAGATTATTTTTAATTAACACTGAGGGTAGGCATAACCTATCATTTGTGATTTCTCAGCCCTATCTGGTAACTTTACACTATTCTTTCCACATTCAACCACATAAAATAAGGACTCATTGTCCCATAGCTCCTCATGGCCTTGAGTTCTGTATTCTACCATTATAATTACTCTTTCTCTCCCCATCCACTCTCTGTTAGACACAAAGATATGCTGTACAGATCCCCTTCACCAAAGGACTTGATGGCCAATTTGGGAGTGCTTTCACCCTGCAGCCTCTGGCTCAGCAACCTTAGTGTTGGCCCCAGTTGCAGAATCACCTCTCCTGCAGATCACCTCTGCCAGGGCAGCCCATATACATTGGCTAAAGTATCAAAGCAGGAGTATCAATGTTACCCAGCCATTTCTACCTACTCTGGTCGCATGGGAAACCATAGACAATTGCTCCAGAGGTCCCCAGCAGGTTGACCAAATGTTTTTTGTGTCTTACTTGAAATGAATGCCTTTCTCTCGGCTGAATCCTGTGTCTTCCCTTTTCCTTTCACACGTGCTGATTGCTAATGAACATCTTTTACCTTAAACCTCATCTTAGCATCTGCCTGTGGAGAACTTATCACACTCCTGATTTATTCCTCCACCTTACATGCCTGATTAAGCCTCATCCCAAAAAACTCAACAAGTTTTACCTGCCCTCAAGCAGATTAAATGGGTCTGGAGAAAAACATGGAACCATGTGGATTCATTTTGAATTCATAATCACTGATCTCCAAAGGGCACTTGCCCCTGCCAATTTATCCTAGCATGTTTCCATGAGGTGTATTCTCTGTGATTCTCTGTTTCTCCTCTAGTATCAGACCACAATCATCTCTTTCTCTTGCTTCATGGTTTATTTAGTAAGAAAGATCTGGAGTGTCACACTTCATAGTTTGGTGAGAAAGAAATATGCATCTGGCAATGCCTTTATCTTCCTGCCACCGAGTCTATAAAACTATGTATATCCATAGCCATGCTCTCTCTTTTCCCTTTTGTTAGAGAAGTGTTCCCTTCCTCATCTACACCATTTTGCTCTTGATCTCATTCAATCTTGCCTTATTAAGGATTTTGTTTCTGGAATGTTACTCTTTCTTTGCCATCATCAGTTTTCTCTGCTGGCTGATTCTCATCAGCATAACAATGCAGGTATTAGAAGCAGACTAACACAGTGAGGGACAATTCACAGTAGAGATTGAAATTATAATTTCACTAGACTAGGATTCACTAGGTGAAGCATATTATCATGCTTTACTTCCCTCATCTATAAAATGGGGATAGTAATAGCGCTTAATTCATAAGGATTTTGTGAGGATTTGTCAATCAGGAAATGCATTTAGCAAAGCACCTTACACATAGGCAATCAGAAAATAAATACTAGGACTAATAGTATTTATATCTTTCATCTCAAATAACATGCAAACCAACCAAGAGCTCTTTTGACAGGTCTCCCTCTAGATCCTACTCTCTCTGTTCTCCTCTGTTCTCCAAAACTAATAAATTATTTATATCTTCACTTCCTCATGTCCCGTTGTCTCCTCAGCACTTTCTGGTTGGGCTTCATCCCCTGCCTCATTGTTCTCCTCCTCTTGCTGAGTCATCTTTGGAAAGCTACCGATCCACATCACCAAATCTAATGGCATTTTTCGGCTGCTTTACCTCTCAGCAAGTTTTGACCTAATGACTACAGTATGCTTCCTCAAACACTGTTTTTCCTTACTACTCTGCTACCACAATTACCTGATTTTCCTTATAACTCACTTGATGGCACCTTTTCAGATTCCTTTGCAATCTCCTCTTCAGTTCAGCCTTTAACTATTGGTTTTCCTCTTGGCTTAGCACTAGATTCTTCCACTTTTCCCTAAATACACTCTTTTTCCTAGGTGATCTTGTCTGTCCTAGTGGTGTTAACTATCATTCTGTGAGCTGTTGACTTCCCAATTAAAAGATTCTCTGTTCTGACCTGTTCCTCAGTTATAAATATGTATATCTGACCACTAACTTGTTACCTCTACTGGGATGGCCAAAACAAACTCTTCATTTTCCTCTCTGCCTATACCTGTCTCTCCTCCAGTCTTCTCTGTTAGAGCAAATGGTAACGCCTTGTTATGCAAGCCCTAAACAAAAGAATCTTGGTGATTTTTTTCCTATTTATCACACTTACATCTAATCTGTCAACGATGTCTGTTTCTAAAGCATATCTCCAAACTGTCCACTTCTTTGCATATCTGCCACTTCAAGATACGATTTTACTTGCCTAAGAATCCTGGAGGAGCCTCCCGACTGGCCTTCTGGTTTCCACCTTGCCACATTAAAATGCATTGCCACATACGTAATCATAATTTTTTTTAATGCAAATTAAATTACGTCTTTTCCTTTCTTGAAATGCTCCAGTGACTTCCCATCCCAGTAAGAATAAGTAAAATTTGAATGTCTTACCTTCCTTTCCAAGCTTCTGCCCAGTACCCTTCTTTGGGTACATTGTCATCTTTTTTTTTTTTTTTTTTTTTTGTTGTTTTTTTTTTTTTTGTTTTTTTTTCCTTGAATATGGAATCTCCTTCTCACTTTATGGTCCTGTGTTTGCTTTTTCTCTGCATGGAGCACCCTTCTCTACATCTTCCCATAGCTGACAATTGCTCATCATTTAGTTCTCAACTTAAACATTTTCTGTTCAATGAAGCTTCCCATGACCATCTATTCTGATGGTCCCCTGCTTATTATCATATGAATCACATTATTCTTTTTATTTCACTTCTAATGTTTATCTTCATCTGAGATAATTTTATTTTCTCATTTGTTGTCTATGTTTATCCATTAGAATGCAGGTTTTGTACAGTCTCCTTGCTTGTCTTGGACCCCAATTTAACCCTGGCACATGCTCGAAAACATTTTTTGAATGAATGAACTCAAGCACTTTGATGCCTTAGGCCTGATTCTCATTGCAGCTGATTTCACTTTTCCCTGTCTTGTTATCACTGCTTGTTTCTTTTTTTTTTAAGATAAATCTTTGATATTTAAGTGTTTTTTGTTTTGTTTTGTTTTGTTTCTTTGGTACAGTCTTAGCATTTCATGTTTCATAATCTCCTTTTTAACATGGTCATGGGCTATTTCCATAAGCAGCTCTCCTGTTTCACTCTGGTTTGGAGGCTTTTCTTACAAGGACCCTTTCTTAGGTAGTACTCCAGCAAGTTTGCCCTTTCTTAGGGAGCCAGAGCTGGGCACTACTCCTCATGGCTTGAAGTAATGGCTCTTGTCTTGCGGCTCGACAGAGCATTATAATGTCAAGGAGACCTCTCAGGGGTTGCTACCAGGATGTACAACACATTAGTTATGAGAGGGGATACTCTTCTTACTCCTAGTTTTTAACTAAAACAGTGTTTACATTCTGAGAGTCTGCCTATTCCTTTATTTATTTTTTTGAGTCTTTAGTTTAGAAAAACACTGTCCAGGTACATTCCTTTCAAAGTTCCTATGACTGAAGTCTTTGCAGTATATCCTAAAATGTCATTATCTATTCTCAAAGTTTATTTCTTAGTGATCACTTAGATAACTTTATAACTTAGTTTGTTTAACAATTACCTGGACAAATGAATGTTTGCAGCTCAACAGCATTTAAATGGAATTTATCATTTGCATTTATATTCAAAGAAATCAACTGGGGGAAAAACTTTACTATATTTGTGATCTGCTACAGAATTCATTAACCATTAAATCAGGTCTTTGCTACTAGTTAATTACATGTATATCAGACAGGTGGAGTTCAGACTCTGTCTTCTCAAGAGCTCAGTAAGTGGGCCAACCTTGATTCTGCAGGGAATCAGAGGCCCCAGATAGCAGTCTTCTCTTCTACAAAGCTTCTATTTTAGTGTCATGTTCCTTGTGTGAGTTCCTTGGCGATTCTTGCTAATTGTGAACACTTACAGACTTTGAGTTTTTACTCAGTACCTCGTCATGAAAATACACTTGTTTTCACCCTTAATACCTGGGCAGCACACTGCTCATTGCTTCTATAACCGTGGTACTGTCCAGCCACTGTGGTTTTCTAAGTGGGAAATCAGCTCAACTCCCTGTGGAAAACAACTATTTTTTTCCTGTTAACAGGATAGGTAATTCATTTGCCCTGTGAATTTCTGGCAGGAAAGACCAGCTCCTGTGGAAGAAACATGAAAGCATATCCTCCAGGGAAAACCAGACAGATGCTTTCCCAGTTACCATTTTAAATGTTGGCTCAGGCAGACCCTCACTCATAAACTAATTGTACTGATAACAATAATGATTATTATCATAAAAAATAAATTATTGATGATTCAGTGCCAGGTAATCAGGTAATGTATGTATGTTACATACATTATATTTCATTTCATTCTCAAAAGCCCTATGAAGAGATTCCATTATTATCAGGTCTATTTTGCACATTAAGACCATAAACAGGGTTAAATGACTTGGCCCTGATCACACAATTAATTAAATTGGAGCCAGGATTCTAATACAGGTGGTGGCTCCACAGTCCACACACTTAACTTCTCAAAAATTCTCTCTTGGAGTGCATTCCTTCCAACAAGGTCCTGATCTTTCCTTCCTGTAAGTCTATGTCTCATATGTCTTCATGTGTAATGTTTAAATTATTTTGTGTATGTTCATTGTGGGTTGATTTTTCTTTGTAAACAGAGAATCCAGATGATGTTTACAGGGCAACAATGATCAGAATAATAAAGAATGTTGGTTTTTTGGATCACAGTAGTAATCACAGGAAATATTTATTGACCACATGCCAGACATTGTGCTAAGTCCATACAAATTTGCACAGATTCTTCCAACAGTACTGAGAAGTAAATGTTATTATAGTCATTTTAAAAATAAGGAAATTAGTCTTAGAAAGGTTAAGTGATTTATTTAAGTTCACAGAGATAGTAGATGCAAATGAAATTTTACATAGGTGTTCATCTCCTAAGTTTGTATTATTTCTACTATCTTAGACAAGTGTATCTGGAAAAGATGACACTGAAGAAGGATTCAAAATTATCAAATATCCAGTATATGGATCTGGGGAATAGCTAAAATAACAGTAATGTCAATAGCATCCAAGGATACTGTGGGGAGAACAGGTATCTACTGCTTTTCTGGGAAAACTGACAGTCCAACTGGGTACCCACTACCAACTGGGTAATGATGGTTAGTGAGGACACCTTATCATTTCTGTCCCTTGTGTATTTTTATTTTACTTATTATTTGCCTAACATAATGCATCTTACTGAATCCCCATAAAGATGTTCACAAAATATGAAATCTTTCCCTCATATAGAAGTACATGAGGCACCCCAGCTGTAGGATTTTCACAGGATACAAAGCATGACACAGAAATAAATGTAAATGCTTTAGAGCCAGGAGTATCCAAAGTTAAAGTTCTACTTCCTCTTTATGTGTAAACCAAGGCAGGACACTTAATGTCTTCGAGTCTCAGTATTCTCATTTGTAAAATAAGATAATATCTACTTCATTTCTGTGGTGTTGATCAAATGAGGTAGCTTATCATGGCACTTAGAATACAGAAGGAATAAATGAAATGCCTTTCCTCTCATCTTTTTTTCACAGAGAATATAATACAGGGAGAAAATAACACAAGTCACAAAATCATTGTAATGGTTTGTAAGAAAGGTGAAAATGTCATGCCTCACTTTTTGATGAATTAAGGTAATGCATAAATAAATGAAAACACTGGAATTTAAATAGAAACTTGAAAGAACAAAAAAGACATACACACATGAAGGTAAATTAATTGTGGGGCGCCTGGGTGGCGCAGTCGGTTAAGCGTCCGACTTCAGCCAGGTCACGATCTCGCGGTCCGTGAGTTCGAGCCCCGCGTCAGGCTCTGGGCTGATGGCTCGGAGCCTGGAGCCTGTTTCCCATTCTGTGTCTCCCTCTCTCTCTGCCCCTCCCCCGTTCATGCTCTGTTTCTCTCTGTCCCAAAAATAAATAAAAAACATTGAAAAAAAAATTAAAAAAAAAAAATTAATTGTGGAATACTCATACAATGGAATACTACTAAGCAATAAAAAGAAACAATTTATTGTTATACCAAATAATAGAATCTCAGAAATACACTAGGTGAGAAAAGAAAAAAAAAACAAACAAACGGACGTAACAGAGTACAGACTGTATGCTTCTGTTTGTATGAAATTCTAGAAGGAAAAGTTATGATGATAGAAGTCCTAACAGTGACTGCCTCTGAGGCAGAAGAATTTGCTGGAAAGGGACACAAGGGAATTGTCTGGTGTGGTGGAAACATTCTATAGCCCAGTTGGGGTTATGGTTGCCTGCGTCAAAACTCACTAATCTGAACACCTAGAATCCATACATTTGTATATGTAAGTTGTAATAATTATAAAAGTATACATGTCTATGATGATTTAAAAGTGGACGCAATGAAAGTCTAGTTGAGAAGGTAAGGAAAGTCCATTTGAAACATTCTCGTAGGAACTAGAATGATTGAGGGTTAAACAGGAGTGGTGGAGAGAGCATTCTGGGTAAAGGAGGGGAAAGGTGGGGACTTGCAGGAGGAAGAATAAGAGAGAAGTGCTGGAGAGCATTGTCGGGGTAGTGGTAGGGGTCAGGTTGTAAAAGATCTTACATACCAGTCTGAGAAGTTTTACCTAATTTGTTAGGTGAAGGAAGGACCACAGGGAAGTTTCAGTTCGGAATATTGGAATGTTTGAAGCAGTGCTTTAGAATATTTTGGCAACTACCTACCAACTAAATTGAAGGCAGAGACAACAGATACTGGGATACTTGGAGGAGACAGGTGGGAGAAAGACTGCATTGAGGAACCTAAATCATGCTATTTATGAGGGAATAAAGTGCTTCTCATGGCATACAGGTCTGCAGGTAGGTAGGTAGGTAGGTAAATCTGTCAAGTACTTCCTTTATAGTTTTTACCCCCTTTCCAATTTGTGAGATAGCAAGTATGTCAATGGCTCTAGCTGGTTTCATTCAATGGCACTGACACCTATTTTTGAAGTCTGAAGAAGAAAACAACAACAACAACAAAACATTCTCCAGCAGAGATACAGAGGTGTTACTAGAAGTCAAGCTGGGTGACTGCCAAGTGATCTCATAAGGTAGTATTTTTCCCTGATAAAGTTGCTATACATCAGAGCTTGGGCAACACATGCTTAAATACAATTGAAAAAAATTGAGTTCATAAGAAGTGATCAGATTTGAGTATCCTGACTCATGCTAACTATTTTCAAATGGAATTGATATATAAAGGATATCACTTTGATTAACAAGAAAAATATAGCTGAGACTACAACCCAGACAGGTAAATGTTGATGGAGTAGGAGTCAGGAATAGGGAAGTTTTGGGATTCTCCCAGGTAATGAAAGCCCACTATGGAAACTGAACATGCCATTCTCCTTACAGCTAGTGTACAAACTCTTTATGCCTCCTCACCCACCCCCCTCCCCAACTCCTACCATCCTTAGGCCCACCTTCAACCTTGAATAAGAAACTAGACATACAGTAACAGGAATTCTGCCAAATGCATTCTAGGCTGTTAGCTTCAGTGGCGGTCATATCCAGTGTGGAAAGGTAGCAATTTTAGAGTTATTTTCTCATGTCCTGTGCCAGTGATATGGACAGTGAGAGCCGAGGCTTTCTCCCACGAGCCAGGGGCAACAGTGCTGTGTTGATTGTTTTTGCTGTGTGATGTTGCATGGCATTGCCTACAGAGATACCACCTACCCGTGAGGCTGTCTGTCTGTGTGCCGCTCTGCCTGTGTATATAGGAGGTAATGAAATGTAAAATAAGTAAAGAATGGGTTAAAGCATTTCTCTGTATTATCTATTTTTTTTTTTTTTTACCTGCAAAGAAATCAGGAAGCTGTGCAGTTTTGGAACTTGAATAAACTTCAGAAATAATTTCTTATAATTCTTACCACACTAGCTAGAAAATGAGTTTTACCTGCACAAGGGATTGTACCTTATTAACCCATCTTGATATTCCTCCTTGCCCCACGCAGTGCTGAGCACGGGCACATACAAAATAAGAGTATTTTGAATGAGGAAGCATCTGGTTCCTTCATGGAAAGTACTCGGCAAAATAACTTCGCAGGCTAGTAGACTTCATTAATTGACTAAGTTAATGTTCTCTTTTCATCATATCTTATATATGACCTCGGAGTTCTTGTCAACACAAAATCGCCTGAAGTTAGGATGAACATGAAACAATTTGCCGTTTCTGAAATCTACCATTGTCCATAGAGATGAGAAAACTGAGATTTAAAATTTAAGGGGTGCCTGGGTGGTGCAGTCAGTTAAGCATCTTCAGACACTTGATCTTGACTCAGGTCATGTCTTCATGGTCGTGAGTTCGAGCCCCATGTTGATCTCCACGCCAACAGTACAGAGCCTGCCTGGGATTCTCTCTCTCTCCCTGTCTGTCCCTCCCTCGTGCTTGCTCTCTCTCTCTGTCAAAATAAATAAATAAACTTTAAAAAATGTCAAATATTTTGAGAAGGGGTTCATGGCTGGTTGGTGGCAAAACCAAGAATAAAATTTAAGCTTTAGATTTGTAGACTAGTATTTTCCACTTTTTCATACTGCATATTTATGTTTTAACGGGTCTAGATAGTAAAGACCAATGTTTTGTCTTTAAAATTGAGCAACCTTAATATATTTAGCGAGTGAACTAAATGAAAAAGGGGTCCAGGAAGCCATATAGCTTAAGTAAAATCAGGTATTTAAGAGGCTAAAATGGTCCAATGTGCTGTTGTCACGTCGATATAAAATTGTCCAGAGACACTAAAGGGAAATCTCATTAAGTCAAAACACTGAATTGTTTATCCTTGGACTAGTAATAAGAAAGTTTATTATAGTGAGAGCCACAACAAAATGCTAATTGAGGGGCAACTGGATAGCTCAGTCAGTTAAGCCTCCAACTTTGGCTCAGGTCATGATTCCGTGGTGCTGACTACTCAGACCCTAGAGCCTGCTTTGGATTCTGTGTCTCCTTCTCTCTCTGCCCCTCCCCACTCACACTCTGTCTTTCTCTATCCCTGGAAGATAAATAAACATTAAAAAATTACTTATTTTTAATTTTTTGAGATGTTTATTTATTTTTGAGAGAGAAAGAGGGACAGAGCACAAGTGAGGAAGGAGCACAGAGAGAGGGAGACACAGAATCTGAGTCAGGTTCCAAGTTCTGAGCTGTCAGCACAGAACCTGATGTGGGGCTCGAACTCATGAACAATAATATCATGACCCAAGCTGAAGTCGGACACCCAATCGACTGAGCCACCTAGGCACCCCCAAAAAAACTTTTTCAAAAAATGCTAATAGAAATATCTAAACCGACATGTCAATGAAAACGTAATATTTCAAGTGCTCTTAAAATTTTTACCACATTTATAATTCCCTTTCTTTGGAAGCTGACAGCATTTTCCTGATAACCATGCTTGTTCAATGTGGACTTGGCCACTGATTGGAGAGGAGATAAATACTTGAGGTATGCTGAGCCTTACTGAGGATTTTGGAAGTGTGGTCTCTGAAGGAAAGTTGGGAGTTGAACTATACAACTGGTATGAGGTATACTGAGCCTTACTGAGGATTTTGGAAGTGTGGTCTCTGAAGGAAAGTTGGGAGTTGAACTATACAACTGGTATGGTTTTTGACGGAAAGCCCTTAAACCTCCTAATGTATTCTCTGGGAGTGTCTTTCTCCACCTTCTCTAAAACTTAGTTGCTTAGTCTTTTTTTTTGGTTTTTTTTTTTTTTTTGTAATTCCATGGTATCCTTAATAATTCATTTTCCTCTTTAAACTTCCTTGAATAATTTCATTATTCAAAACAAAAACTAACTCCTACACCTAAAACCAGCTCACCCTGTTGATTTTTTTATCTCATGCACCTTGTGTTTCTATTCATCTACCTTACTTCTTAATGTGGACTTTCCTGGAACCAGTATTTGGGCCCATTTCATATTTGAACCTCTTCCTTGGTAGTACCATCCATCTTGTGGTTTCAAATATGATCTAATTCCAAAATTTAAATCTATATTCCAGACCTCTTCCACCTCCAGGCTCATAAATCAAAATACCAATTCATCCACTCAGATGTCCAACAGATATGTCAATGTTATCATGTCCAAAACAAAACTCTTAGCCTAGTTTCTACAGTCCTTCCAGCACACTTAGTAATAACTCCATCTGCTTGGTATGACCCTCTGTGACGTTCAACTGTGTCTACCTTCAAAATAATGTCCCAAATCTGATGACTTCTCAGCAACTTCTCTGCTTTTATTCTTAGTCCATTCTACCATCATCTCTTGCTTATTTTCTCCAATAGTCTTTTTCCATCCTTGTTTCTTTTTAGGCTATTCTCAGCCAAGCAAAGATGATGATCTGTTAAAAATTAAGTAAGGGGCGCCTGGGTGGCTCTGTCGGTTAAGTGTCTGACTTCAGCTTAGGTCACGATCTCACTGTTTGTGAGTTCGAGCACCGTGTGGGGGCTCTGTGCTGACAGCTTAGAGCCTGGAGCCTGCTTCAGATTCTGTGTCTTCTTCTCTCTTTGCCCTTCCCCCACTTGTCCTCTGTCTGTCTCTGTCTCTCAAAAATAAATAAATAAATGTAAAAAAAATTAAAAATGAAGTAACATCATGTAAGAGATGAAAGTCAAGGTCTTAACAATCTTGTTTATATCTCATTATGTGGCCTACCTTATCTCTCTGAGTTATCTTCTACCTAGATCCCCCTTCCTACCTTTCTTCGAAATTTGCTAGCTTTGCTCCTGAAGTTGGCCAGGCATTCTTCCCTCAGAAAAGCAGTCATTGCTGTTTCCTTTGCCCGGAATACTCTTTCTCTAGCTGGGTAGTTTGATCCCTTCTTCTTGGTGAAACCTTTGGAGACCATCTTATTTGTATTGCAACCTTCCCCCATACCTCCGGGATTCCCTACGCCACTTTCTTGCTTTCTCCACAGCATTTATCTTCTAGCATATTATATATTTTAGGTACTATCTGTCTTCCCATTAGAACTTAAGTTCCACAGGTGCAGGAATTTTGTCTTTTTTTTTTTTTTTTTTTCACTGCTGTATCTCCATTGCCTGTGACTGAATCACTTGCTGGTGTATTCTTTTGTCAAAAGCTGAGACATTTCTCTTCTTGGTTCCACTGCAGACAGTTAGAGATCAGGTTTTCTATAAATAATTTCATAGTTCAAAACACTGTGGGGAACAGTATGGAAGTTCTTCCCAAAATTAAAAATAGAAGTACTATATGATCCAGTAATTCTGCCACTAGATATTACTCCCCCCAAAAGAAAAACATTAATTCTAAAAGATATAGGCACTCTGTTTATTGCAGCATTATTTATAATAGCCAAGATATGGAAGAAACACAAGTGTTAATTGGTAGATAAATGGATAGGAAGATGTGGTACAATGATGTACTTCTCAGCCATAAAAAAGAATGAGATCTTGCCATTTGCAATGACATGGATGGACATAGAGGGTGTTATGCTAAGTGAAATAAAGCAGAGAAAGGCAAATACCATTGATTTCACTTATATGTTGAATATAAAAGCCAAATGATAAAACAGACTCTTAAATATAGAGAACAAAAACTGGTGGTTGCCAGAGGGGAGGTTGGTGGGTGGGGGATGGGTGAAACAGATAAAGGGGATTAAGAGGTACAATCTTCCAATTATAAAATAAATAAGTTTTGAAAAAGAATAGGACAGCATAAGGGATATAGTCAATAATATTGTAACAACATTGTATGGTGACAATACAATGGTAACTAAGTGTATTGTGGTAAGCACTGAGTAACGTATAGAATTCTGTGATCAATATGTTGTACACCTGAAACAAATATAAATTGTTAATTATACTTTAATAATTTTAAAAAAATAAGAATTTTATGAGTATGTTTTATCTAAGTAGTCTACCCTGACGTTGCCTCAATTTAGCCTAGATGGGTAAGTTTATTTTATTGTTAAGAATCACTGGATCTGAGTAGAATAGAGACTTTGGACAAACAGACCTAGGTTCTTATTCTGTCTCCACTTCAACTTATTAGCCATTAACTCATCATTCAGCCTCTCTAAGCTTCAGATTTCCATTCTATAAAATAGGATTAAAACTATATGCTTTTTTTGTTTATTTGAAGATTAGGGATTATTTTTAAGGTCTTGCACATTGCCTGGACACATAATAGAGGTTCACTTAATAAATGGTGACAGTAGGAGTATTGGAATTTTATTTCCTAGTGATAAATCAGAGTTAAATATGTGTGTCCTAAGGTTGTACGTTTTGAATTAAGGTCCAGGAGGAGTAGAGTGACCCTTGGATCTCAAGTGACTAAGGGTATTTTCTAAGCCAATCTAACTTGATTCAGATCTTCAGTTTGCCATTTTCTAGATGAGTGATTTGGGACAAATTATTTATTCTGGGCCTCAGTTTCCTCATGTTTAAAGTAATGGGAATCTGGGGCACCTGGGTGGCTCGGTCAGTTGAGAATCCGACTTCAGCTCAGGTCAGGATCTCATGGTTCGTGGGTTCAAGCCCCACGTCGGGCTCTGTGCTGAAAGCTCAGAACCTGGAGTCTGCTTCAGATTCTGTGTCTCCTTCTCTCCCTGCCCCTCCCCTGTTCTTGCTCTGTCCCTCTTAAAAGTAAATAAACATTAAAAAAATAATAATAAAATAAAATAATGGGGACCTGACTCACTGAATTGCTATGAGGATAAATAATTACTGTGAATAAAATATTTAGCATGGTGCCTGGCATATTATAGGCATTCAGTAGGTATTACCTATTCTTATCAATAATAGAATGCCAGAGATCATGCCAGTTTTGCACATCGTAGTAAACCTAGCCTTCTAGCCCATAATAGGCCCTTAATAAATATTAGTCAGATAAACCTATTAATCCTGGTACTTTTAACTGGTCAATGTTATAAATACACAAATATGCATTCTTTTTCCGTATTAAACATATTCTCTAGAGCATATACTGGGTAGAGTCTTGATGGACCTACTAGTAAATGACTTGCTTTTTTCTTACCAGCTTCACAAAGCCCATGATTTAAATTTACATCTCTGGAAGAATAATTATAGATTACTAGTTAGGGGTCTTTGGGGTTACTTGAGAATAGGACATTCATAAAATGTCAAGTATGCTCATGCCACAGACTCATTGTGTTGTACTTCTAGGAAATGGCTATTCCTCACCATCACCTTGTGTGGCCTGAGACATGTGATAACCGGCTTTTAATCCCTTTACTTTTACCCTTATCAGTCCACTGGAAATAATCTATTTTGAAAAGATGAGGAACAACAGGCTATGGAATAAATTAGCATAAATAAAGAAAACCAAAACGTGATGAGTGTTAATAATAAGGCCTCAGTTGGATTAAACATTAGATGAAGCAACATCCAGAATATGAAGGCTTTGGGCTAGGGCATCTCTCCTGTTTCTCAGAAATGAAGGCAGCTCATATCAGCCATTTACTGGCACTAGATACCTTCTTGCAGGAAAAATGTATCAAATGTAGCTAGCGTCTTCACACTTGCACTGTTTCCTTATGAAAAAAAAAATCCATAGCCCTCTTAAGAAATAAAATTAATATTAAATATTCCATTGGCTGAATCCCATGCAGACACTAATGGGAATCTGAAAAGAGCCTTGCTTTGGAAAGCAATCTTCAATTATTATTTTTTTTTCTTTTTAGAACATTAAAAAATAGGATCTGATTCTCATCTCTTTCTCCTCTATGAATCTATCCTATATTTTTAAAATACAAATGGACATATTTAGATAATTTGTGGAAAATTGAACAATATAGCTCAGTTTTCCTAAAAACCTTATCCAGCTGAATAGGCAGCCATAACATAAATGAAAGCAAGCATCGACATCAAATATGAACGCCAAGGTAATAATATTGCCTGCAACTTCATCTCTAATTTCTGCCGGTCTACAAGTCAGCTTTATTATTTAAAGTTCCTTTATTATATTTATTTCATCAATATTATTACTTATTATCACTTATTATCCATTACAATTAATTAATAATTAAAAATATTAAGCAACCAAACAGCACTGATTCTCTTTTAGCTTGTTACCACTTTGATACCCCTATCTTTTACGCTGTACCTCTGCCTAACCAGAGTTTCTGACTTTTCTTCCTGTGATGGTTTTAGCCCTTTCGTACAGAAGCTAACAATTATCCATAGTGCATTTTATCTTTTCTCTGATGGACTATTTCTCTAATTAATTAAATATTTATTTGAATTATCCTTGGTACCCTGAGTTACAGCCAGCTGTACTCAATGTCACCTACTGATTGGGTGAACATATTTTTAATGCTTTTATTGAAGTCTAGCAAGGAAAAAATAATTATTTGTGTTCTAGGAGTATTTACTTCCAAAGAAGATTCAGAGAATAATCCTTTATGCAAAATAATCCATTTATATAACACCAGCATTTCACCATCAAAACCAAATTAACCAACCTTCATCAAGTGCCTCATGAGTGGATCAATTTGCTAATGTGCCAATCATTACAATTGTAGCATGTTCCAATAAGAAAAACTTCTTATCAAACTAGATAATTAGCTGTGCTATTATAGTAAATTTGGAATACCCCCAAACACAAATCAGATAAGTTTACTCAATATTATGTTGTATGAGAAGAGGTTGAAGGTGAAACCTTTTTAGGAGTACAGAGCATTATGGTTGATTTCAAATATTTGGAGTGCTATCCTACAAATGAAGGAATCATCTTATTCTGCATTGCCAGAAAGAGCAGAATTAATACCAAGTGGTGACAGACACATACTAGTAGAATTATTTCATTATCCCCTGAGTTATTTCATGAACAGTTTCAAGAAATTATCATGAAGATGAGGAGTGTAGATTTCTCAGAATTTAAAGAATAGTAAGCAGGAATGGTTCAATTTCCTTGTCAATCCAAGCATCTAAAAAGTGACATGCAGATTACTTTCTGAGTCTCTTATAGAAAGAAATTAAGCCTCAGTTTGGAAGTTTCACTAAATTGCCCTCATGTTTCCTTATACCCCTCATAATCCATGGGTCTATGAAGTATGTCATCTACTTTTCTTGTCTCCAATCTCTTCCATTTACTCTTCAGTCTCTTACAATCTATGATCTTTAAGCTCAACCTACTTTTCTTAGTAAAGTTACTATGTTAAATTGCATTAATGGTTCTGATTCTTCACGCATTCTGTATCTACACTCTTTGCCACGTGGCTTTGCGGTTACTATCACTAAAGAGATATATTTCCCTGCCCTTTGACTTGAGTTTGGCTATGTGGTTTGCTTTGTCTGGTATGATATTAGGAGGCATATGGCAATAAAAATCCTAAAAATTTCTGTGAGATTGGGCTTACCTCATGCCTTTATATTTCCATGAGAATAGCTTTCCAGGGCTAACCTACTGATACCAGGAAGAGGATGAAAGGCACATGGAGCAGGTCCGAGTCATCCACACTGTTCCTGACCTATATCAGTTGATGCACATCAAAGCTAGATTTCCTGAAAATAAATTATTGTTGTTTAAGCTGCTGAAATATTACATGGTTCATTCTGTATCTTTTTAAACTGGCAGCTAACTGATACAAAGATTCCTACTTAAAAGTGGGGTGCTGGCATATTAAATGCTTAAAATTGTATTAAATATTAAAATGCTTAAATGTGACATGAGTCTTGGGACTAGCAAGTCAGTGATAAGGAAACAATTAGAGGAGGCTACATAAATGACAACCTATATTACGTAGTGATGAAATTAGTAAAATTGTTATAATAACTATGAAGATAGAAAATGTATTTGAATGTTTGCACTTGGGCAAGTAGAACTCTAGGCAAAATGTTGAAAGTATATTCTGTTTTCTTTTACTTGTGTTTGATATGCTACTTTTAAAAAGATATGAGCTTAGGAAAGTAGTGAGTAGATTGTAAGCAAAATTTAGAGAGAACATAAGGTCCATGACCTGCTGGGTTGGGAAATAAAAGGTTCTTATCTCTAACCTTTCTAGGCAACAAAAGAATCTTCAGTTCTGATAAATCCTGAGGGTAAAGATGAAATCTGAGTATAGCTTACATGTACAAGGTCTCCAAATAAAGACCAACTAAAGTTTATGACTATAAGTCTGTAGTCAGAGATTATAAGACTTTGGTAATACCTCTGAACAATTTAGGTTATCGTACCTTTTAGACTCTCTCAGTTGGACTCGAGCTTTTAGGAAGGTTAAGGCTATGCCCCACAGCAACCTATGTGCCCCAAATACATAATTAAGTCTTAGAAATTTTGTCCTACATGGTAGCCACTAGTCACATGTGGCTATTAAAATGCATTACAATTAGATATTTGCTTCATCATTCATACTAGTTACATTTTAACTACTCAGTGGCCACATATGGCTAGTGGCTACCTTATTGGACAGTACAGATAAAGTATATTTCCATCATTTTGAGTGCTGTAGGACAGTTCTAGTAGAGCTATCTAATAAAAGGCTACTAAATGTTTTAGAGAACTCAAATACTAGACAAAAAGATACTGAGACTATTCAAAAGATATGAAGATCATTGGACCTCCAACTTTCTTCAGGCAGGAAGTTTTTCAGCCATAAGAAATGCCCTATCTTACAATGCTCTCCTCATTAGTAGCCAGGGAGGTGTGATGGAAAAGGATGTTTCAGAAGTCAGAGCCATGGAGAACAATGAGCCATAAAAAACAATGTACTGGGAGCCACTCCCAAAGAGCAGAAATAGTGTCTAATGAAGAAACACTCCCTACTCTAAGAATAGGAAAACCAGCAACTTTTTTGGCAGTGTGATTTTAGAATTGTAGTGCTCAAATGGCTATATCACTTCTCTCTCTGTCTCTCTCTCTCTCTTAAATTAAAACATTTACCACTCTTATCTTGCTCCTGTTGCACCATTGCATGTTGGTTTGCAGAGGTAGGTAATTTATCTTTTTAGATAATGTCTTCAAATGAAGGGAATCACATTTGAACTTGGTAGATCACAAGATACTGGTAGAGATCAATGCATGATTGGCTGGAAATTTTGTGGTTCTTGAGATAAGGCTTAGTGTATTTTGCCTGTGAGATGGACAGGAATAATTGTGCCTAGGAAGGCAGACTACATTAGGTTGCTTTATTGGCCCTAATGCTACACCTCTCCTGTTTCCAAGTCTTTGCTCTGTGACTTTCGAGTTCCTATGAAGGAGGTATAGTTCCCCTTCCTTTGATTTTGGAATCAGCCATATTACTTGCTTTGGCCAATGAAATGCTATGGAGTTTAATAAGACTGAATGCTTGGAAGTTCTTGTATGATTGGGTTTATCTTCCGGATCTCTGTTATTGCCATGAAAATATTTCTGGACTAGCCTGATGGTTCCAGGAAGAGAATGAGCATATATGCATGCCTTTAGCTGAGATCAGGCTAGATCAGCTGATCTTCCAGCAACATACAGATCAATGAGAATCAATGATTATTGTTTTAAGCAACTGATTTGAGAGTTGTCATATTGAATTTGTGTGTCAGTTGCAAATGGATAGAGTCACCAATGATCTCTTCTCTATTAAAGTCAATAAGCACTCCTTAACCTTTATCTGAATCTCTCTGCATTTGTTACTCTTGATTGTGCTCTCTTCTTGTTACTTGTTACTTTATTTCCATGACCCATTTTTTTCCACCTGCCTAACTTTATGGTTGCTCTTTCTTAGCTTTTCTTTGTGGGATTTCTTTCTCTGTTTGTTTTTAAATTCAGGCTCTCTTCAACTTCAACCTTATACTGTTTTCATTCTATGTCGTATGCTCAGTGATACATCTATCTCCTACCAACCTAAAATGCCTAGATATCCATTTCCTACAGAATCTTCCTTTGCTCTAGAATATTTAACTATTGATGGGCTTCTTCAACATGGATTTGTCTAAACATAAATTCCTTATCTTAATCCTTAAATATGTGCCACTTCTTGTGTTTGTTAGCTCAGGGGATAGCAGTATCACATAACTCATTGCTCAGGCAAGGAACCTGGCTGACTTGAATCTTTTTTCTCCCTTACTTTTCACATTTAATTAACTGCAAAATCCTATCAATTCTATTCCTTAATATATTTATTTGCATTCACTTCATTTAAACATTATAGGCTCTACATTTTTTTGGTCCCTGTTATGTCTTGCCTAGATTTCCAATTTTATATTTATTAAAGCCATTGTTCCCCCTTCTATCAAGGTGATAGCTTATGTTAATTAAGTTTCTTTGGAAAATGAGAGAAATCATCTCTGGGTAACTAAAGTTAAAATGTAATATGTTTGAAAGAATTGGAAAGATACATAGACCTTTAAAGACAGAAAAGTATTTTAAAGAATTAAATTCAGAACAGATATAAACAAATTTCTATCAGTAGGAATTACTCCACAGTCTTGCCTAACCACTTACTAGAAATGAAAAACAATATGTTTTTTTTTTCCTTTGATTGGCTGAGCTTAGGTGTTTCTTTCCTTCAGAGTGATGGTCGTAGAATAGTGAAAGAAAGGATGTGATAATTGGACCCTCCAAAGACTGTCAGTTTCTGAGGGCAAAATAGTTGAAGTATACTCATATTAAGAATGTACACGATGAGGTAGTGGTCATTTGCAAGAGGAAACTGGAGTATTGTTAGGAAGGAGAAATGGATGCTGGGTGGTCCTAAGGAGATAAATGATTATTATCTTTTTCTACATTTTCCTTATATTGCTTCAACACTTTTAGTATCTCTTTATGTCCTCCAGGATAAATCCCATATTCCCTGCAATGACAGGTGTACATGTTCCTGATCTCTTTTCATGTCCTCAACCTCATAGAATTCTGTATAATCTCAACCTCATAGAAAACTATCATCAAATTCAGCAGAATAGTCAGATTCTAGTAAGTTGTATTCTTATCTGGTTCAGGGTACTCCTGCTACCTATTAGATCTGCTCCCAGCTATCCCTAGCTAAATATGTCTGGTCATTCAGAACTCCTGTTAAAATCTATCTCTTCCAAACACTGAGATTGCATAGTGTGTCTCCCATGAGCTCATATAAACCCATATGGTTGATTCTAGCATAAGACTTCCCATACTGAGTTTTATTTGTCTTAGAGAAACTGGATTGATTCCTACAGACACTTGAATTCCCAGTGACTCACACTGGCGGGCACATAGTAGGCATTCAGTAAACTGGTGGGAAGGTCAAAAATATGTTCCTTATTTCGTCAGTAGATTATTTGCAAGCACCATTAAAATGGTAGTGGCATTAACTACATGGCAAAGATGCAAGATACAAAGGCTTGAATTAATGAAATCCACCCACTCTGGCCTCATAAATCACACCGCTACATCGTGTTCCAGGTTCCACAGGTGCAATGCTTACATTTAATTGCACTGATCAAACTCTCCTTATGCTGAATTCCTGTATATATCATCCTCTGGGTAGGATCAACTGAGCAGTTTCAAATCCATTTGTTTCAAAATCCCAAGAGGACTCTGTGTTCTTGTGTGACTTTGTGTTACTTCCTGATGACTCATGGAGTATAAGAGCAATGAAAGTAGATGCTGCGTAAATAGATTCTCCTGGGGAGAAAATTCTTCTTTAAATCAATTTAATTTTCCAAGTTTTTTGAAATGTGAGCTAACATGTTGCATCTTTCTTTCAAGAAGCCCAAACCTCTTTGCAAATATTTGGTCCCTTATTCTTAAAGCATTCTTAAAGCCTAAGGTGACTGGTTTCAGCTTCCAATTTTCATAATTCCCTGCAGTTTGGTAGGCATGTGAAAGCCTAGAATCCATTTGTTCTGCTTTCATAGCAGATCTGTTGTATATTAGGAAAATAATAAAAGCAAATGGATACAAATAAGAGCATGTTTTTGCTACAGAACTGCATTCTTTCCCATATACTGTCTTATTATATTTATTCTATTAACGTGACATAAATGTGGAAATAAAATGACTGGGGACACAGAAGCATAAGAAAAAATAAATTCTGTTCGATCAGGTCTCCAGCCTTCTTCTCCTGCTTATAGCCTCTAAAATATGTTGTTCTCCCACCTACATTTAAAATATTGGCTCATGATCATTTGAATATCACAATGGGTATATTGGCAAATTCCTCTCAATTTTCCTCTGGCTAGTAGGCTTTAGAATAAGAATGACTCCCAACTGACCAATGTTATGTTTTGAATACACGTTGTAATGAATCAATTTACACAGGTGAGCTTTGGCTTCCCTTAGTGACTTGATTTTCTGAATCCTACCAAATAAAGGTCAGAATTCATTAGCTTGACTCTATACCTTTTGCTATGAGATACTCTAAACATCTCTCTTTGTTTTAACCAAACACCTTACAATGTATATTCATTGAGTATTAGTCCTTTAAAATATTCTGGGAAGGAAGTAAATTTCATAGTAAAACAAGTTTGTTTATAGCTGTATACAATATTACTCTCTTAAGAATTCATAATGCAAATTAGCATATTAAAAGCTCAGAAATCTTTTAATAAGGAAACTAGTTCCATTTTGTTTAACCCATTGTTTTCCAAACTTAGGTAATTACAAATAAATTCCTTTTTTCACATACCTCTTTAACTTCCTCAGGAAAGAGTTGCATTCCATGAAATGTGTTCTGGAAAGCTTTGCTTTAGCCACACTGAACTGTTGCCCAGCAGTTTCCTGTGCCTATCCAGTCTCTCACACTGGAATATCTCATCCATCATTTTCAGTATTCTTCAAAGCTGAATCTGTGTGCCATCCATCCTCTTGCAAGAATTCCCTGGGCAGATGTGTCCCCTCTCACTTTAAACTCCTTTTTGTTTTTTATGCATATTCCTTTAATGGCACTGCTTATTTTCTATCTTCAACAGTAAGAAAAACAAGTTTAAATTACTTTCACTGGACTTTGGGGTCCTTGAGGATAGAGCCCAATTTTAATCATTGGTCTATCATCTAAAGTATAGATGCTATGTCAACTATAGTGCTTATTCTAGAACATAAATGCTGTTTAACAAACAAAAAAACAAATGAATGAACATGTTCACAAATGATTAACTCTTTACATAATTAATCAAATGTCACTTTTAGTGTTAGGCTAGACTCAACCCTATAAAAGTTTTGTTGATATGCAAAATGCCTAAATATATCATTTAATGACATTCATACTTGATTGACAGTTTAATTTACATGGAATCAGCTATCAGTTAGTAGACTTGACCCTCCATTTCAGCCCTGATATCATTGCATGTCTTTTTCATGAACATAAATCTATAAGAACCAACACCTTACCTGGCTCTTGGTGGTTTCCTATATTAGGCTACTCTTACTTCTGTCTTTGTTTTCAATAGAAAGAGTCTGTTCCAGGAACATATGGGTCCTCATCAAATGAGTGCATTGTCTATTCTTGTCTTCTTGATGCTTTCATTCTATACTCTCTTGCCTTGAATACTAAAAATGGAGCCATACCATTTTTAAAGCCCTCATTCCAATCATGTGTACAAAATGAAACCTTGATCACTCCAGGCTTCTCATCTCCTTTGACACATAAAATAACAGATCTTGGCTAATTGGTTAGTTAAGTTTTGTTTGGCCATTCCCCAACAGATCTCAAGCATCTTGAGGGCAGGGACATTTTGCTTGTTCTTTTTGTGCCTCAGAGAACAATAATAATAATATTAAGAGATAGCATTTAGTGAGCACTTACTGTGTCTTAATCACTGTTTTTGACACTTTGCACAGATTGATTTAGTAAATTATCACTAATCTGAGGCACCAACAAGTCAAATACTTTGTCCAAAGTAACACAACCAGTTTGTGATTTAAACTCAAGTGTTATGGCTTTGGAACTCACATGCTTAACCACTGATTGGTTAGTTGAAATAGGTGATTTCCAGTTTCCTAGGCATTATAAATTATGTGCACCCAATACATATCTGTTGGAGGAATTACATTGATAAAATATGTTTGTTATCATATATTATTTTTAAAAAATCCTATAAGAGGAGGATTTTTTTAATTTGACAGGGTTAAATAGACATACCAAAGAAAGAATTGAAACCTATAGCCCTGTGAAATAAGTTCCTATCTCAGCCCAGATATATGAAGTGCATAATACAAAGGCATAACTACACAAATAAAACCAATAATATTTGAAATGAATAAAACCCTCTATATATACTTTCAGAGAAACCCACTAAACTTTGTTGACTTAGGGGAAAATGGCAGGTATTTCATAACCTCAGAGAAAGGAATGTGTTTTAAAGATTTTAAAGAGCAAAATGACTGTTTACAGAGAAGCTAGACATACCAGCTGTATTAATCATTAGAAAATTTTGTCTCCATTTTTAATAAGAGGTTTTGTTGTGGAATGAGAGAATGTGTTAATGAAGGAGCTCGTGAGAGTGCATTCTCCTACATTGGCAGAGATCATTTGACAGGGTTTCTAGATTTCGTGGGATTGAGTTTTGCTGACCTCTTAGATGAATTTGGTAGACAACTGAAGCATAAACAGATTTCAGAAGTTTAATAGGCAACACTGCTCATGGCAAAGTTTGGGAAATATTGAAAGATTAATAATGAGTCTTCACTCATGACACAAGTCATTGGTTAGACAACTGCATATGAAAAGTGTTGATAAATTGTTGATTTTCCTTGTAATGTTTAACCCCAAAGAACACTGCCTATACGTCAGTGATCTGGAGTTTCTACTGCAGTGACTTCCTTCCCAGGAACCTAAGAAAGCTACACCAAGGGTCTCTTTATTATTAGGGCCCTTCTCTGACGTTTTACACTGATAGTTCTGATAACTGGTTATCTGTTAAAGAATCCCACTAAAATGTTAATGTTGAATAATGTCTTAATGTGTTCTCTCTTTCCGAAGTATTTACATGTAAAGGCTGGACTAAGGGTGCATTGTCTTGGTCCCAAGTGGCCAATCATTTAAGGTAGTAATTTAGTCATCAGTGCAGGCCAAATGAAATTGAGTGTTATATTTTTTACCAAATTTATAAGACATTATGTAGTGTGTATGTGTGTGTTGGGGGGGTATGTATTTGTGTAATAGTTTCAGAACTCCCTTGGGCTCTCTTTAGCCTCTTGTTCTCTGCACCATCCTCCTCTGCAAAACTTGCCTTCTGGAAAGACTCTAATGCCAGTCATTTATAGCTTAATGCAAATTTAAGCATCAGTATTTCTCTCTGGTGGCATCTGAATTTTAAGTCTAATTTAAAAACAAGAGGTTCTATCCACAGTAAAAGTTGTTTTAGTCACTCTAATACAAGGATGAAGGAAGTAAAATTCTGGCTCTCCAAAATATCATCTGTACTGGATTTAGTAGTATTCTCCCCCAAATTCATGTCTACCCAGAACCTGTGAATGTAACCTTATTTTTAAATAGAACCTTTGCAGATGTAACTAAGATGATCTCATTACTGGATTAAGCCCTAATCCAATGACTAGTAGACTTATAAGAAGAGAGAAATTTGGACACAGACACAAAAGGAAGATGCCATGTGAAGACAGAGGCAGGGATTGGAGTTACTGCCAGAGGCCAAGAATTCCAAGGATTGCTGGCAACTACCAGGATCTAGGAAGGGTCAAGGAGGGATATTCTCCTAGTGCCTTCAAAAAGAAAAATGCCATGCCAGTGTCTTGCTAACAGACTTCTAGCCTCCAGAGCTATGAAAGAATACATTTATGTTCTTTAAAGCCACCCAGTTTGTGGTAATTTGTTATAGCAGCCTTAGGAAACTAATTGTCCTTTCAGCAGGTTGTTTGGATAATCTAAGCTGAATGTATTGTTTACTGTAGTAAGGGAGGACACTTCCCTGATAGAGTTTTGGTAGCTTCTTAGAGCAGGGAGGGGAAAGTTATCAGGATATTTTTGGGATTTTTGAAGATGAGTCTTTCAGCAAGTGGGCTTGATTAGCACTGGGTAAAGATTATGTTATAGTTGTTGGGTAATTGTGGATAGCAAGACAAGAAAGTTGACATAAGGAGTCACAAGGACTTGGAGTGTAAACTGCCATTTGAGCTTTCTGATGAAGAGTCAATGTGTCATTTAGGAAGTTCCTAGAATGAACAACAAAGTTCTTAGCAATTATTATCTTCTTGTCAAGAGATTCCTGGAACAGTAAATTATGACAATCAAGTACATGGAATAGTGGTCATGTTAATAAAGACAGAAAGCTGTGTGAGTATTGATGGTTTCTTTTTTAGGTACCAGAAATGAGTCGTCAGTGACCTATTCTTCATGATCTCATATAAGCAGCTGCTGGGAGAGACATTTCATCCCACAAGCCATGACTTCATCAACTATTCTCTTATAATGTTAGCTCACTAGATCATGCCTCTGGCCAATTTTCAGGTGTAAGTATTTGGTTCTGGAGTGTTCAGATCTAGAAAAAGCAAAATACAACCATGTCTTAGTTTGAGTAAGACTTTTAAAGAATAGAGAGGGCTATTTCTGAGCACTTTTCACTTGTCCTCTGTGAAGGGAAAATGGCCTTCAAGATCCAGTTTGAGTTTTACCACTTCTGGAGTATGGCCCAGGCAGAAGTAGTTCCTCTTTCTTTTGTGTGCCTTTGGCCCATGTAAGCACATTTTCTGTAGAGAATATGTGTTAAAGTAAGCTAACTGCTATAACAAACAATTCCTAAATAACAATGACTTAGGATGATAGGTATTTATTTCTTACTCAGGGAAGCATTCAGTGTAAGTACTTGGCAGACAGCCTGATGAGCAGGATTTCTAAGATGCACATTCCTTCCACCTTGTGACTTGGCCTTCCTTGAAGTTCTTTGAGTTCTATTTATCAGCAGGTAAGGAAATGAGAAAGAGAGAGTATCCCCTGTGATTGGTTTTCATGTGTCAGTCTTAAGGTTACAACCATCAAACATCATTTCTTTCCATGTTCCATTGGCAAGAACTCAGTCACATGACTTACTTAACTGTAAGGGAGTCTGGAAGCATAGTCTGTGTTCCCAGAAAGAAAAGGAAATAGTCACTTATGCACACATAGCCTTTTATTACTTTTAACATCATATTGTAAATATATTTATATATATAGGTATATATATAGGTAAATAATATCATATATCATAGAACTTTTTACATCATATTATAATTAAAATATTATTTGCTGCTGGGGTGCCTGGGTGACTCAGTTGGTGAAGCATCTGACTCTTAGCTTTGGCTCAGGTCATGATCTCACATTTTGTGAGATAAAGCTGTACATTGGACTCCACACTGATAGCAATAAGCCTACCTGGGATTCTCTCTCCCTGTATATCTGACCCTTCCCTGCTCAAGCTCACACACACACTCTCTCTCTAAATAAATAAATAAATAAACTTAAAAAGCTAAATATTATTTGCTGCTCTCTCCCACTCTTTTACTGCTCATAGCAGCAGAGTAGTAGTTGCCTAACAAATATTGATAGAATGATTATGGTAGTGTTTAGACTCAAAAACTATTTGATATTTTTAGGTTATATAGAACCTACTAACCGTATTTTCAAAATTCTTGCTGAATAAAAAAAATTGACCAAGAAATAAATCACTTTGAATGTGTGTGCAATTCACCCACCCAACACATTCTGAAGCACAAATTAAAGCCTCTTTTCTTCATGCTATCTTCACACTGCTATTATTTGAGCTAGACCTGCATGCATGCTGTTATTATGGGATTAATTTCCTCACTTAAGTTTTACTGGAAACTGTTTTACTGACTACTATTAAGAGTAACGTCAAACACTTTCGACTTGCTCCATTAAGCAAAGCAACCATTGCTTTTAGCACTTTCCTTATGGTTCTTGATACATTATGTTTTTTTCAAAGAGCTCATTCCAGTAAGACTGAGGTTAGCTCAGATGTTCACTTTAAATGAGCGGTTTTGATCCATAAATACTGTCTAGGAATATTTATGTGGGAAAACATTCCATACTTGAGGAAATCTATATTAAGCTTCTGAGTAGGAATCTTGTTACTAATGATTTTCAGATATTAAAAAAATGCCAAAAACTATGTTTTCACTGTACTGTTCAAGATTATAATAAACGCAACTTGCATTACAATCATCAATAAAATCTTATTCTATATCTGATGCCACTCAATGTGGGTATATAAAGGGAAAGATACAGAGTTGTTAAGCGAACAAGTCTTTGAAGTTTGACATTGATGATTTACCTCTTAGCTTTGTTACTTGAGCTGCATGATCTTCAATATTAAACATTCCTCAGCCTCTGTTTCCCTCTGTGTGAAATGGAGATAAAAAATGGTACCTCTTCCACAGTATGAATGTGAGAATTAGGAAGTTAATTATATAATGCATATGAACACATATACTACATCAAGAAGTGCTCAATAAGTTATTTAAAATGTCTTCATTAGTAAGTTCATTGAGATCCTATTGTGGCCCAGATATTATGCTAAATATTTTATGGACAATTGTGAACTTCTTTCGTCCTATCAATAATCGTTAGGCAACAAGTATAGAGAAAAGGCTGGGACTCTTAGTTAATGGTGGGTTCAGGGTCTAAGAATTTCCACACTATAGCTGCTGCTGTCATTGTCCCCAAAGGGTTTACAGCCCATCTGGAGAGAAAAAACTCAGTGGCATGAGAGTTAATTAAGTTCTTTCTACATGTCAGGCATTTAAAAAATCTTTTGTGCACTGTGAGTTCAATGCTACCATTATCCCTATTTCCAAATGAGGAAAGCAAAGCAAAACAAGTTTAAGTTATTTGCCCAAACACATATATCTAATAAGTGTCCTTAAAAATCCCAAAGGTGGGATTTTAACCTAGGCAGTATAGCTTATGAGACTGCTCACTGTAAGAACACACAAGTGCTACAGCACAGATATATCATTATCTACAGCATATTGCATGGAACAACAAAAGGATGGGGCAGTCAGTTATGTATTCTGGAAGGAATAGAGGTAGCACTTGGCTGTATAGAAAAGAGAAAGATGCACAGTTCAGGAAGATGGACTAGCATGATCAAATAGTGAACTTCGCAACATAAACACTTTCTTTCCATTACAGTAAACAGAACTGTATATTTGTTGATAAAAGTATCTGAACACTGAGGCACCAGCTTGGAAAGACAGAGCTGTTGAGCACAGTATCCCCAGAGCTTTCAAGCTGGAGGTGGAATTGAGTAGGCAGATATTGAAAGAAAACATGGAAAACTGACAGGTAGAGTTGGCTCAATCTATTAGTTTCTTGAAATCCTTTCAAGGGTCATCATTAAATGATGAGCTCATTGAACTTCACATGAGTATCCATGGGATAAAGAAAATAAACTCATATCAAAAAGTATATTGGAAAAGGCCAAATAAAACTGATAATGGAAATAGCAGTGCTCTTTAACAAACTTAAGGTTTTGAAACGGTTGTACAAAGTCATGAAGCTAGTTGATTAGTCCAGTGATCATCTTATGCCCTGAGCAGTTCAATGAATAGTTAACTTTTATTTTCAATTTTAGTTTATTTGTCTTTAAGGCTCTGTTGCAGATGTTTTAAATCTCCACTTAACCTCCCTATTTTGGAAGGAAATTTACCATAGCTGTAGTTACCTCAGCAGTGTTTTCTGTTAGAATTATCGCCCAGTTGAAATATCAGATACTAAGTCTTAGGTCTAGTTTACATCTACTCTCTGATGTATCCTCACAACTCTTTTCTCTGTCCACAGAGTTCTTACCAGAAGAATATCTTGGTGATCATTCTCTTGAGTAATGAGTTAATTCTCCTTATATTCCTATAGTCAAAACACTAACCAGTACAATAATTCAATTTTTGAGAAATTAAGGACTAAGAAGGTGTGTTATCTTTGTTTCTGATAGTTTGCTATCTTGATCAGTGTCATAATTAGGCAATGTTAAGGCATGGTGAAAATCATTACCACCATAACTATTACCATTAATTGTCATCATGACACCATCAATGACACCATCAATGACACCATCATCTTCACCATTCATAACAGGCTTCCTAACTGTAGTTGCAACTGTAGTTGCCAGAATCTTTACAGGTCCTAATTTTTTTCACAAGCCTCATTAGGAGAAAAATTTTAATTATTATTTCCATTTAACAAGCATGGAAAGGAGGCTTAGGTAACTCATGCAAAGTCACATTTCCTTATAGAGGAGAAAAGCTGGGGTTTTTCCACTTTGTGGAGGAGAAAATATGGGATTTTACCAAGGTTTACTTTTCTGATTCTTAGTTTTCCTTTTTATTCTGCATTTTAGTCTTTTTCACTAGCCTTAATCTAGAACCCTGGTGCATGTTCCAGGGAAGGATATTTCTCATAGCCATAAATTAAACTAGCCATCTGTACTTTTGATGTTTTAGTGTAGATAATGCCTTGAGGGAACAGTGTGTATGTCTGAGTGTTGTCCTGTGCATTTTAGGTTATTAGCAGCATCCCTGGCTTCTACCCACTAGATGCCAGTAGTACCTCCCCAGTCATGACAATCACAAATGTCTCCAGACATTGCCAAGTGTCCCTGAGGAGGCAAAATAATCCTGGTTGAGAACCACTGAGTTAACACCTTGGAAACTATTAGCTTCTCAGAAATAGAGGAGTTATTTTTCCCAGGGGTATGTCCAAATGACTGATTTCAGAACGATGAAAATTTTAGGCAATTCTAAAGACCTAAGATAAGCCGGTTTTAGGTGGGGGATAGATGCAAGTGCTTCTTCTTGATGCTCTTAAAATATATTTGTTTTGTCCAAGCAGTCACAAGGTAAATGTCGATGCAGATATTAATATAATGTAAAAGAAGTGAAAAACTAAATACAGTGGTTGTCCAAATATTATAGCCTTGCTTGCTATGGACTTCTCTCATGTCACTCAAAATGTTATTGAGATTGACTTGGTTTAACCAATTTGATTTTGAAAAACAACTATTTTAACAAAAATAGAAAATCATATCACACATTAAAAATAATCACCCATCTCCCAAAATAACTGTATTTTGCATTTTGGCCTGTTTACTTCCATGTCGGGTTTTGGTTTTGTGTGTAGCATAATAATAGTACCTTTCTCACATGGCTATTATACTTCTTATTCAGTGTTTAGCATATTGCCTGGCACACAGTATGGACTCTGCTTATTCTTGCTATTTCATTGTTATGATCTTTGTAATTATATTTTATGACAACTTTGCATCATGTGAATGTGTCATTATTTAACTTTCCTCCTATTATAACATTTAGATTAGTTCAAAATATGATAGATTACTCTTGAACTCCAAACATAACTGTTGAATTAAGTTTATAAAATAATAGCCATTTTATGGTTGCTTCCAGATTAAAAAGGGGAGATGCCTTTTTTCAAAACCAGGCAATTAATTAGTGAAACAATATCTTCTTGCATTACCATCTGTCCACTCTCCTTCAATTTGACCTTATGGCAAAGATAACTGTTGACACAGAAAGGTATTTGTTGATTAAGTTCAGGTAGGATGTGTTGTGCATTCAAACTTTCCTTTAGGAATGATCACATTACCTGTAAAGTATTTGGGTGTTTTATGCTTTTTTTTTTTTTTTTTTTTTTTTTTTTTTTTTTTTTTTTTTTTTTTTTTGGCTCAGCTGTGGCAATCACAGGGAAACAAAATGGTTGTCACTGACCAAGGTGGAAAATGAGAATAGCTCCAGGAGGCTATTCACTTTGGAATTTACTCAACAGCTTGGATATTTGGCAAGTGAGATGTGAAGTGGCACCCCAAACCAGCAGTTTCTCAGCTCCAAGCTTACTGGGTTTTACATTTTTTAAAAATGTTTATTTATTTTTGAGAGAGAGAGACAGACAGACAGACAGACAGACAGGCAAGGGAGGGAAGGGAGAGAGGGAGACAGAGAATCTAAAGCAGGCTCTGCACTGTTAACATAAAACCCGACCTGAGGTTTGAACCCGCAAACCGTCAGATTATGACCTGAACCGAAGTCGGGTGTTAAACTACTGAGCCATCCTAGCTTACTGGGTTTTGATCACTAATGGCTATGGTTCTGGAATGGTGTCTATATCCCTAAGTTAATGGCAATTACAGTTGACACTTGAACAATATCTGGGTTAGGGGCACCAGTGACCCATGCAGTCGAAAAACCACATATAACTTGTGATTCCCCCAAAACTTAACCACTAATAGCCTAACATTGACCAGAAGCCTTACCAATAGCATAAACAGTCGATTACCACATATTTTTTATGTTATATGTATTGTATAATGAATTCTTACAATAAAGTAAGCTAGAGAAAAGAAATAGTTAAAATCATGAAAAGAGAAAATACATTTACAGTACTGTGGTGTATTTATAGATAAAAAAAATCCACATATAAATAGACCCATGCAGTTGAAACCCATGTTATTCAAGGGTCAACTATATTTGCATTAAATTGTTTTTTTTTTTATTTAATTCTGGTATAGTTAACATACAGTACTCTATTAGTTTCAGGTGTACAATTTAGTGATTCAACAATTCGTTTTTTTTTCTTTTTTTTTCAACAATTCTTTATTACTCAGCAATCATTGCGATACATGTACTCTTAATTTCCTTCAAATATTTTACCCAGTCCTCTACCCACCTTCCTCTGGTAACCATCAGTTTGTTCTCTATAGCTAAGAGTGAGTTTTTTGTTTTGTCTTACTTTTACTTTCTTGTTTATCTTGTTTATTAAATTCCATATACGAGTGAAATCATATGAAATTCGTCTTTCTCTAACATTTCACTTAATGTTATACTCTCTAGCAGTAAACATGTTGCAATTGGCAAGATTTCATTCTTTGTTTTATGGCTGAGATATTCTATTGTGTGTGTGGTCTATGTGTGTATATGCATATAGGTATATATGTGTATACACATAAACACAACACGTCTTCTTTATCCATTCATCTGTTCATGGGCACGAGCTGTTTCTGTATTTGGCTATTGTAAATAATGTGTCAATAAAGATAGGAATGCATATATCTTTTCAAATTAGTGTTTTTGTATTCTTTGTGTGCATACCCAGTAGTGGAATTACTCGCTCCTATGGTAGTTCTGCTTTTAATTTTTCAGGAGCCTCCATACTCTTTTCCGCTGTGGTGGTACCAGCTTACATTCCCACCACCAGTTCAGAAGGGTTCCTTTCCTGGAACATCCCTGCAACATTGTTGTCTCTTGTGTTTTTGATTTTAGTCATTCTGACAGGTGTGAGGTGATATCTCACTGTGGTTTTCATATGCACTTCCTTGATGATTAGTAATCTTGAACATCTTTTCATGTGTCTGTTGGTCTGTTGATCATTTGTGCCTCTTCTATGAAGAAATGTCTGTTTATATTTTCTGTTTACTTTTTATTTTTCTTATTTTTTTAAACCAGGCACATACACTAACCCTAACTCTTAATCCTTCTAACTCTTAATCCTTAACTCTAAACCCTAACACTTAACCTTAACCCCTAACTCTAACCTAGCACTGCCCCTAACCCAATCCTCTGGAGAGGTCTCTGAACTGCAAAATACCAGGCACATATCCTAACCCTCAGCCAAATTTTAACCCTAACCCTACCTTAGATGTGAGAAAGTGACTTCCTGAACACACAATAAACAAAGCTGAGAAGCAGCCCAGTTATCCTGAAGAAGACCCCGAACATGTAAAAATTGGTAGTATTTCTGAAAATGAGTGTGAGGGTAGAGATAAAGACCAATTAAAGATAAAGATATTTATTTAAAGAGTAAACTAAATATAGTTAATAGATATATCTATTTAAAGAGTATTTAAATATCTATTTAAAGAGTATTTAGAGGGGCGCCTGGGTGGCTCAGTCAGCTAAGCAGCTGACTTCGGCTCAGGTCACGATCTCGCGGTCCGTGAGTTCGAGCCCCACGTCGGGCTCTGTGCTGACAGCTCAGAGCCTGGAGCCTGTTTCAGACTCTGTGTCTCCCTCTCTCTCTGCCCCTCCCCTGTTCATGCTCTGTCTCTCTCTGTCTCAAAAATAAATAAACGTTAAAAAAAAATTTAAAGAGTATTTAGAGCCCCAAATCCCCTCCTTGCCTCAGCTTAATAGATTTTTCTGCCAATGATGATGATTTTGGTGTTGAGTTGTAGGAGTTTTTTTTATATATATTTTGGATACTAACTCTTTATCAGATATGTCATTTGCAAATATCTTTTTCCATTCAGTAGGTTGTTTTTTAGTTTTGTTGATTGTTTTCTTTGCTGTGCAGAAGTCTCAACATTTTATTTTTGCTTTCTCCCCCCCCTTGCCTCAGGAGACATTTAGAAAAATGTTGCTACAGCCAATGTGAGAGAAATTACTACCCATGCTCTCTTCTATGATTTTTATGGTTTCAGGTATCACATTTAAGTCCTTAATCCATTTCGAGTTTATTTTTGTGTATTTTTGTGTATCCATTTCGAGTTTTATTTTTGTTTATGGTCTAAGAAAGTGGTCCAGTAGCATTCTTTTGCATGTAGCTGTCCACTTTTTCCAACACCATTTTTTGAAGAGACATACTTTTTCCCTTTGGATATTCTTTCCTGCTTTGTGATTAATTGATCGTATACCTATGGGTTTATTTCAGGGCTCCCTCTTCTGTTCTATTGTTCTTTCTTTCTTTCTTTCTTTCTTTCTTTCTTTCTTTCTTTCTTTTTTTCTTTGCCAATACCATTCTGTTTTTGATTACTACAACTCTGTAGTCTATCTTGATACCTGGGATTGTGATACTTTCAATTTTACTTTTTTTTTTCCCCCCCAGATCTCTTTGGCTAATTGGGGTCTTTTGTGGTTCCATACAAAATTTAATATTATTTGTTCTAGTTCTGTGAAAAATTATGTTGGTAGTTTGATAGGGATTGCATTAAATCTGTAGATTGCTTTGGGAAGTATGGAAATTTTAACCACATTAATTCTTCAAATCTATGAGCATGGAATATCTTTCCTTTTGTTTGTGTCTTCTTTCATTTCTTTCATCAATGTTTTATAGTTTTGAGAGTATAGTTCTTTCACCTTCTGGGTTAAGTTTATTCCTAGGTATTTTATGATTTTTGGTGCAGGTGTAAATGGGATTGTTTTCTTAATTTCTCTTTCTGCCATTTTATTATTAGTGTATGGGAATGCAACCGATTTCTGTAAATTAATTTTGTATCCTGTGATGTTACTGAATTCATTTATCAGTTCTAGTAGTATTTTGGTGGAGTATTTTGGGTTTTCTGTATTGTTAAATGGTATTTAGATGATTTATGATTAGGAATTTTGAGAATTTTAGGCCATTGGGGTAGGGGTGGTGCTTTTTCTGGGTGTCAGGGAATTCGGGCTTTTGACAATTTCTACAGCAAATTTATTCTGGGACTTGGACTCTGTTTCTTTCTCTTTAACAGTGAGAGTTGAATTAGATCACTTTTAAGTCCTCTTAAACATTTTCTCATTTTGATTTTTAAGTTTCATTTAACAAGTGTATTCAAGTCCTTGCTTATAGATGGATAGAAGTAGGTTATTGGTATGCAGTGTATTAAATCTGTCAGAAAAGAGATCAGAGAGAGCCCAGTAAAGATCACTCAGCTTTTAAAGTAAGATTCAAGTGAGTCAAAGGATTTCAATCTATGAAACTGAGAGAAAAGACTGGACAGCAATGGTCTTCTACTTTGAGACACAGACACCAAATGCAAAAGTTACTTAATACAAAGACTATAAAGAATATACACTGGACCATTGGAGAAACCTGATGGTTTGAAGTCTCAAAAAGCTTCTTTCCACATGGATTGTATATTCAATTGGAACAGTTTAAAGACTTGGAAATAGCAGAAGCTAATGAGGCCACTTTACATCTTCTCCTCAGACTGTGCTCCATAGGTTGTCAGAGAGCACATGCTACTGGTAACCACAGACCTTGTATCTTAAACACATGGTTAGGATAGGACATCACAGACATATGCTCAGTCCAGCCATTCTTCTTCTTTTTTTTTTTTTTTCCTGAGGTCTAATTTACGTATAATGTATTAATTTCATGTGTACAATATAATCATTCAATATTTGTATACAGTGCAAAATAATCACCAGTTGACATCTGATACCATACATAGTTACATTTTTTTTTCTTATATTTCGGGCTTAGAAACTTTCAAATATTCAATATAGTAGTGTTAACTATATTTATCCTGGTGTGCAGCTATTCTTAACATCTATGAACATGGCAGAAAACACTCACATTTTCATTAATTTATGCATTAAAAATGTCTATTGATGTCTATTCTTTGCCAAACACTCTGTTGGACACTGGGGATGCCATAATGAAAATCAATTTACTTGATTTGAGTTGTCTCTGTCTTCATGGATCTTAGACTGTGCTAAAAGAAGCAAATAATCAATCATTTAAACAGATAAGTGTTGAATTTCAAGTATGAAAATGTTTTAAATAATCTCTTATTGCAAAAACACATTACAGGGAGGTGATAAAGGCTTTCACTTCTTTACTTGAACCAACCAGAGGGACATCTCCAAAGATGGGACTTGCTTGAAATGCTTTGTGCCTTCTTCCCCCTTCCCTTCACTCAAGCCTCAGATTTTTGTGGGTTGAGATATGTGTGAGCATAAATAATCACTGATGCTTTCTGCAGGATTTGATTTAGCACTTTATTCTTTCGGATTTGCAACAATTAAAGGAATACAAAATGATGAGAGCTGCAATATTGATTCTTGTGCCAGCATACATTTCATTTCACCAAGTGGATAGCTTCCAATTTGACCGTAATTTAAAAACATAAACATGTGTAGCTAAATCAATCTGGGCCACATCAAGACTGAATCCTGTAGTTAGTCTATTTCAGACTTATTGATGGTTACTGCATCCTTTAGAGAAGGAGGGGAAAGTTCCTCTAGTTTGTCAACTGGATTCATCCATTTATTTGACCAAATATTTATGAAGTGTTTCCTTTTGCTAGATGTCAAGAGATCTAATATTGTGGAGATACACATTTTACCCACCCTCAAGCAACTTAATGTCAAATGCTTTCAGGGTGTGGTGACAAATTTCTCCAATGGTTAATAAGTAGACACTTGGCAAAAATGGTGATTTTTTCCAATATATTGTTTTGCCCATAAGGTTATAGCATGATGCAGAACTACCATATCATCAATTTTCCCAAACCTGAAGGTGCTCATAAAACTACTGGCAACTGAGTTTTCAATTTTTATTATAAATAATGCAAAGACAGGGAAACTAGCCTGCTATCAAATGAAGTCTTTACCATTCCTCACGTAGTTTGCAATTTATTTTCATTCAACTATTAAAATGACAAGAACATTAACTTTTACTTAATAGTGTTGTCACATGTCACTTCATTAATCCTGCTACAAAATGCCAGTTAACTTTAGAATTTTGGGTTTGGGGCAGAATCAGTCAGTCAATAATAGTAATAATACCAAATATATCAGTAATAATAACATGTATATTAGTTAAGTACATATGCCAGATGCTACTCTAAGTGTTTTTCCACATGGCTTTTATCTTCACAGGAAGTCACATAGGAGGCCTAATTAACTTACCCAATATCATGCAGCTCATCAGTTGTGAAGCTAGACAAACGTAAGTCTGTCAGGTTTCAAAATCCATTCTAATTGCAGTAGGCATGCTAACTAGGACCAACGGGTAAAAGTGTTAAGGATTCTGACACTGCCATCTGTGCTGAGCCTATCTTTCTCATGGGCGTAGCAAAGGTGAGGGTTGGCAGTCATGTCACCCCTGCGTGTGTTTTGTCGCCTTTCAAGACAGATGAAGAGGAATTTCTCAAAACCAGAGGCATCATTCTAGCCAGCTTTTCAAACTCTTACTCTTGGTAGCAAGATATCTGGACATAAAGCATAAATCTATCTATTTAAAAAATGATGCTGGGGTGCCTGGGTGGTTCAATCAGTTTAAGCATCCCACTCTTGATTTCAGCTTAGTGCCTGATCTCACAGTTTGTGAGTTCAAGCCCCACATTGGGCTCTGCGCTGACAGTGTGGAGTCTGCTTGGGATTCTGCCTCCCACTCTCTCTGCCTCTCTCTCTTTCTCTCTCAAAAATAAATAAATAAACATTATTTTTTTTAACATTTATTCAGTTTTGAGAGATAGAGAGAGTGTGAGTGGGGAAGGGGCAGAGAGAGAGGGAGAGGGAGGGAGACACAGTATCCCAAGCAGGCTCCAGGCTCCGAGCTGTTAGCACAGAGTATGATGTGGGGCTTGAACTCATGAACCATGAGATCATGACCTGAGCATGACCTCGGCTGCTTAAATGACTGAGCCACCCAGGCACCCCAAGAAACAATTTTTTTGAATGATGTTATTGTTAGCAAGATTTTAGGATGTATAAGCAGAAATGGTCTAGTTAAAAAAAGGACAGTTTTACAGAGGGTAAATGTTATCACCATTTTTTTTTTTTTCAAAGCATGTCATACACATGCTCTTTAATCAATTGGGGTCAAAGTATTTATTAAAAATATTCTATTTCAATTTTTATTAAGTTTATTATATATATATATATATGAATTTAATATACAAATCATATACTGTAGAAAGTAAATCTCTGTAATTTAGTAATTATGTATCCAGTTCCCCTCCCTAGAGTTAGTGTTGCCAGTTTATATGTACCTATTTAAAGGTAATTTATGGGACCGTTGCCTAGGTGGCTCAGTCAGTTGAGCATCCAACTCTTCATTTCAGCTCAGTTCATGATCTTGTGGTTCATGGGATCAAGCCCACATTGGGCTTTGTGCTGACAGTGCAAAGCCTGCTTGGGATTCTCTCCCTCTCTCTCTGCCCCTCCCCTGCCTGCTCTCTCTCTCTCTCTCCCTCCCAAAATAAATAAATACTCTCCCAAAATAAGTAAATAAACATTTAAAATTAATCTATGGGGTCGCCCGAGTGGCTCAGTCGGTTAGGTTAAGTGTCCAACTCTTGATTTCGGCTCAGGTCATGATCTCACAGTTTTGTGGGTTCAAGCACATCAGGCTCCACTCTGACTGTGTGGAACCTGCTTGGGATTCTCTCACTCCTCTCTCTCTTTCCCTCACCCACTTGTGCTGTCTGTCAAAATAAAGATTAGAAAAAAAAAAGTTAACCTATCAATAAACAAGTCTCTACAGATATGTGGAAGTATATAGTTTTTGTCAGTAATATATATAATTGAGATTAGTGCATGCTTATATGTCTCTTGAATTCATATTTTAACATCTTTACTGTATTCCATTGTACATGTATGTTGTAATTCACTTAACCTATTTTCTATGGATATATATAGTTCCCAATCCTTTTGTACCCTTAATAATAATGGAATAAATATTTTTATACTCTTTTTTACACATATGGTTTTTACTATATTCATAGGAAATCTCATATAAATCATTGGTGAAAAATAAATGCATCTTAAAATGTGGTAGGTATTATCAAATTTTACATGCCCATGAAAGAATATATGACTGCTTTCTCCACACTTCACCCAAAACTTTTATTTTTGTTTGAAAATAATTTCAAACTTACAGATAACTTGCAAAAATAAAAATAATATAGATAACATCTGTATACCCTTTACCTAGATTTACCTGTTGTTAACAATTTACCTCATTGGTTTATTTGCTTCTCATTGTTCCTCTCTCTCTTTCTATGTATGTATGTATGTATGTATGTATGTATGTGTGTATGTATGTATGTATACACAAGCACACAAGTTTAAGGGTAGTTACATATATGATGGCCTTTTAGTTCTAAATACTTCAGTGTTAATTTCTTAAGGATATTGATATTCTATTACCATATAGTTGACTGCATTAAATTTAATATTGATCCATCTAACCAAAACTGTTTGATATGGGTAGGTGAAAAATCTTAGTTTTTAAAATATGAATGAGTCTGAGTATTTGTTTATATGTTTGATTTCTATTTTTAATGAGTTTTATGTCCATATCCTCTGCCCTATTTTTGTATTGATTTGTAAATGCTCTCCCCATATTTGTGGCAAATATTGTGGCAAGTGTTTTCTCCCATTTTTTAATTTGTTTTGACTCAGTTTATGGTTCCCTTCACTTTGTAAAAATTATTAAATTAGAAAAAATAAACTTTATTTTTAGAGCAGTTTTAGTTTCACAGCAACATTAAGAGGAATGTACAGAGATTTCCCAAATAATCTATGCCCCTATGAATGCATAGTCTTTCTCATTATCAACACCCCTTTTCAGAGTGGTACACTTGTTAAAACTGGTTAAATCTACAATGATAAATCATTATCACTCAGTGTCAGTAGTTTATGTTAAAATTAACTCTTGGTGTTGTATGATATATACGTTTAGACAAACTTATATTTATTCACCATTGAAATATCAGATGGAGTATTTTCACAAGCATAAAAATCCTCATGCTCTGCCTGTTTATTCCTCCTTCCCTGCTCATAACCACCATGGGGTCTTTTTATGGTCTCCATTGTTTTGCCTTTTCTAGAATGTCATATAGTTGGAAGTGTGCAGTATGTAGCCTTTTAAGACTGACTTCTTTTACTCAATAATATGCATTCATTTAAGATTTCTCTGTGACTTTTCATGGCCTTATAGCTCATTTGTTTTTAGCATTGAATAATATTCCATTATCTGGATGTGCCACTGTCTATCCATTCATCTACTAAAGGGATTCTTAGTTACTTCCAAGTTTTGGTGATTATGAATGAAGGCACTGTGAATACACATGTGCAGGCTTTGTGCAGACACGTTTTCAAATCCTTTTGGGTAAATATCAAGAAGGTGCAATCTCTGGATCATGTAGTGAGAGTATTTTCAGTTTTGTACAAAATCACCAATCCATCTTCCCAAGTGGCTGTGAAATTTTGCATTCCCACCAGCAAGTAATGAAAGTCCCTGTCACTCTGCATCCTCACTAGGATTTGGTGTCAGTGTTCTGGATTTGGGGCATTCTAATAGGTGTGCAGTGGTATTTCATTGTTTTAATTTGCATTTCCCTAATGACGTATGATATGGAACATCTTTTCATATACCTCTCATTTGTGTATCTTCATTGGTCATGTGCTTGTAAACTTTTTAGTTTCCATGAACCAAATTTGTCAGTTTAATAATTTCTGTGTCCTATGTTTTAAACAACAAATCTCCAGCTATGAGAGTATAATTTAACTACTCCCATATTTATCTTTATACGTTATTGCTTCATCTTATATACTTAAATATTTGATACATCTGGACATTATTTAAATGGAAGAGACGACATAAGAATCCAATTTCATTTTTTCCAGATGGCTACACAGTTGTTTCAACACTATTCTTTAAAAATTGCTCGTTTGACTCATTTATTTAAATTGCTACATTTACCATATATACTAAATTCCCATATGTACTTGGGTCTCTCTGGACTCTTGCTTATTTCATTTATCTACCTCTGTTCATGTGCTAAGTCCAAATATTTATATGACTGCAGTTTTATATTTTAAGTTTTGGTAAAAGAAGTACTAATTACCCCTCTTTTCAGAATTTTCAGGCTCTTTTATAGCAAATTTTTATGCAAATGAGCTTTAAAATGATAGTATCTCTTTCCAAGATTAGCCATAGATTTTTTTTAATTAAAAAAAAATTGTTTTAATGTTTATTTATTTTAGAGACATAGAGACAGAACACAAGCGGGAGAAGGGCAGAGTGAACCAGAGACAGAATCTGAAGCAGGCTGCAGGCTCTGAACTGTCAGCATAGAGTCCGAAGCAGGCTGGAACCCATGAACTGTGAGATCATGACCTGAGCTGACGTCACTCAACCTGAGACACCCAGGTGCCCCTTTAATTTTTTTTTATTTAAATTTTGTTTAATGTTTATTTATTTTTGAGAGAGAGAGAGTGACAGTATGAGCAGGGAAGGGGCAGAGAGAGGGAGAGACACAGAACCTGAAGCAGGCTCCAGGCTCCAAGCTGTCAGCACAAAGCCCAACTGGTGGCTCCAATCCACAAACCAGGAGATCATGACCTAAGCGGAAGTCTACTGCTTAACCAACTAAGCCACCCAGGTGCCCCAGCCATCTTTTTAATTAGAGTGCATGTTACTTGTAATTTAAGTAGAACTAGCATTTTTGCAATTAGTTTACCTTTTTTTTCTTTCCATCTATTCACTTCTTCATTTATGTCTCTTAAGGGCACTATTTTATTCTTAAGAATATACTATTTAGTGCACTTTTTAACATCTTTCTTATCTTCTTTTATGACCTCAGTGTCCTCACACTTAATCTGCATCATTTATACACACCTATACTGGATATTCACATACATTTTTTTCTCTTTTGATCAATACTCAGCGATAATCATTTAAATGTTAGATTTACAAAAGTAAAATCATATTATTAGCTTATTTTCTGAATGCCTCTCAGTCTTAAAAACATTTTGAAAATCTCTCATCATCTGCTATAGTTTAAATTCATTCTTTGGTTGTGTAATACTGCAACAGGCAGAAAACCACAAGCTAGTGATTCCTCTGTTGATGGGCAGTCTGTCTCCAGTTCTTGGCCTCTGTGAGGAAGGTTGAAAAAACATCTCTATCTATATGCCCTCACTGTCTTTGTGAGTTGGAATTTTTCTATCTGTGGGGTGGATACCATAACAGTTATTTTGGGGTGAATATTACTAAATTGCCCTCCAAGGGGCTATAGTACTTCATTCTCAATAACCATATGAGGTCACTTGCCTTCAGACTGGAGGATTTAGAGGACGTGTCACTGTCACTTAAATCTGCATTTACTATTTGTGTTACTGAGCACATTTTTACATATTTCTTCACTAGGATTTGCTCTTTGAATTACCTATTTTTAGAATTTGCACTTTTTTATATTTGTTTTGTTCTTTTTAACTTGTAAAAGCAGTTATTATGCAAATTAACCCATGGTCTATCATCTACATTATGTATCTTTAAGAACAATTCTTTTCTTTTAACTTTAATGATATTCTTTCTCATCTAAAAGTTTTAATCTGTTCATTCTATCTTCTTTTGTACCATCTAGATTTTAATTGGGAAAATCTCCCTGATTCCTAGATAGTCTAGTTTCTTAGAGTTCTTTGCAAGTGTTTTGGGTTTTGTTGTTGTTGACCATTTACTTTATCTGAAATTTATTTTAGGATATTAGGGGTTATTTTTCTTTTCTTCCAAATTATTAGCCAGTTTTGCCAGTTCTATTTATGAAATAGTCTATATTTTACACACTGAATTAAACTTTTTTATTTGTCATATATTAACATCCCACTAGTAGAAACATCTAATTCTGGGTTCATCATTTATTTCAAAAATTCTATGTGTGTAACTGCAAAGCAATATTATATTGATTTTATTTCCATGGTCTTACCATAGATTTTCCCAGATGAGGTTCTGCAAAATGTTGCTAGGGTTTCATGAGAGATCATAATTAGTGAAATAGTTGTAATTTAAATTTTAGATGTTTTGCAGTGCTAACCTTGCCTGTAGTGAATATTGACTGAGCAGCACCATTAGAATTTTTATTATAAACTTATCAGCCTTTATGACAGAATACATAGGAAGGCCATTTCATTTGGTTCAATCTAGTCTCTGTTTCTGACATGAGATAGGGGAGACTGCTGATTACTAGTGGCTGCTATATAGGAGGGAGGGTAGAACAGTATGGTGACAATGCTAGATTCTCCCTCTAAATTACTTCCCTCAATTGTCCCTTGTGTGCTGCTGACTGACTCACAGGATTGAAGGAACTCTGCCAGTATAACAAAACTTGAGGGAGATGTTAAATGTAAAAAAGGAATTCTTACCTACCATGACTTAGCAACCCCTCAGTATTTTGCTGTTATAAGCTTGGCAAAATGAGGGTTGTATTGTATTGTGAAATTTTACCTTCTTATAATTTTATTATATTTCATGCCCTTCTCTTTTATATCTTGTTAGCTTTTGTGGGTTAAAACATGCCTGGCTATCCAGTATAGTGACATTTAAAGATAAGGTAAGACATGGAAGAGGATTTTAGTCTGATAGCAATTCTGATATGATAAATGATGAAGAGTCACAACTTAAAAATGCAGCAGAGGCTTCAAACAAACTTAAAAGTCACTTATATACAACTCACAGCCATCTGATAGATAAAGCTACTGACGATTTTAAATAGCTATTATATTCTTAAAGCAGAGTAAAGTTTTTTTTTAAAGTCATAGTCAAAAGCCTCAAGAATCAAGTTATATAGTGACTGAACTTACTGCTCAGAAAAGGAAAAGTCCTACAGCTGGTGAGAAACTAATAATGTCAGCATGTAAAATTATAGTAAGGAAAATGTTTAGACAAGATGCAGTATGAGAAATTGAAAGCTCCAGCCTCAAAACAGTACAGTAAGTTGACATATTGATGACATGTCCCATCACACTGAGGAGGTTTGTGTAACATACTGAAAAACAACAGTTTCTCTACGGATTGATGAGTCAACTGATTTCACCAATAAATGTCATGATGTAGCATTATAAGATTGGTAAAATGATGGTGAAATTTGAGGAAAAGGTTTTTCTGCTGCAAAGAATTGCCTACAACCCACAAATGCCTGGGTAAATTTTATGCTTTGTATGTATATCTAGAAATTAAAGTTTGTATCTTGGAAGAATTGAGATGCTAAACAGATGAATATAGGGAAAGTGGGGGCTGAGGAGAGAGGTAAACCATAAGGACTCTTAAGGATAGAGAACAAACTGAGGGTTGTTGGAGGGGAGGTGGGTGGGGGATGGGCTAGATGGGTGATTGATGGGTATTAAGGAAGGCACTTGTGAGGAGGACTGGGTATTATATGTAAGTGATGAACACTAAATTCTGCTCCTGAAACCAATGTCACATTATATGTTAACTAACTAGAATTTAAATAAAAACTTGAAACAAACAAAAAACGAAATGCTGCCCTATGTTAATTGTTGACTCTATGAGAGGTTTTACCTGTCTTGTAAAAACGAAACAAAATAAAACAAAAACTGACGTTGTTATAACATACTACTATTCTTCAGAGAAATTCTGGTTATCAGTTTCTGTAACCAATGAAATGAAAGATTCCGGATAATGTCACAAAAGAAATTCTCCTGTTAACCCTACTGTCGTAGCCCAGAGTGGCTTCAGTGATTTTCTAGAAAGCTATATCTAGAATATACGCATTCATTTTTTAAATTAAAACAAGGATGAAAGTTTGGAATGGGCTTCAATATTGCCTAATTAAAGAAAAGGGGTGATACCAATAATGAATATACTCCAAACTTTTACTCAGATTTTGAAACGATAGAGACCAATTCTGGATCTGGAAGATGCGAAGATTTAATTCCTATTGTATCATTTTATTTTAGAATTTTTTTTGTCTCATTCTCAGCATAATCCTTGCACACAATTTGAAGTGTGGGTCACTTTTTTGTACAGAGAGCAGTGTCACGTGACTTTGTTTATACTCCCCTGTGTTGTGATGCTCAGCTCTGTGCCATAATGCCACATCATTATGGACTTCCTGACTCTAGATGTCCTGTGTTCCCTTAGCAGAAATGTTGAGGAGTTCATGATGATTGAGAGACAAAGCCTGCATTATCCTCTTGCCTTAAAGTCATAAAAAATAAGGTGAGATAAGACTTGTTATAGATCTCTTTTAAAAAGATTTTTTAAAAATCAGAATCCTGAGGTAAAATTTCCATAAATTCACATAAAATAAATATTTATCATATATATGGCATACGTTTATATATATATATTATAAATATGTCATATATATATTATAAATATGTCATATATATATTATAAATATGTCATATATATATATAGTTTGGCACATATATACTATCATGTAACCACTACTTTAACCAAGATATAGAATATATCTTTCATCATGAAAATGTTTTCATGGCCCATTGGAGTTAATATCTTTGCTCAACCTTATCCAATGTCAGTCTCTAATTTAATTTCTGTACTTACAGTTTTTCCTGTTCTAGAATGTCATATAAATTAAATCATAGTTTAGTAGCCTTTTGACTCTGACTTCTTTCAGGTAGTATAATGTATTTGAGATTCAACAATGTAGTTGAATATATTTGTATATTATTCCTTGGTATTGGCAGGTAGTACTGTTTTGTAAGGGGGTGCCATAATTTGTTAATCTATTCGCTCGATGAATATTTGTTTCTAAGTTTTGGTGAATATGAATGAAGCTGCTATAAATATTCGGGTACAGACTCAGGGTAAACATATGTTTTTATTTATCTTATATAAATACCAGGAGAAGGATTGCTGGGTTGTATGGAAATTGTATGTTTAACTTGTAAGAAGCTGAATTGTGTCTCAAAGGGGACATATTATTTTGCACTCCCACCAGTAATGAAATGTATCAGAGTGCTAGTTGCTCGTTATCCATTCCAGTATTATTGTTTTATTTCTTGTGTTCATTTATTCATGTATCTTCTTTTGATATACATATTTTGCCCATTTCTTAGGTCATCAGTTTTGTTATAATTGATTGTAAGGATTTTTGACATGCCCTTGATAAAAGTCCTTTGTTGGGTATAGGTTGTGCCATTATTTTCTTATATCCTACTCCTTATCTTTTCATTTTAAATACATCTTTCAAAAGACAAAAGTTTTAAATTTTGATAAAATACCATTTATCAATATTTTCTTTTAGAGTTCATGTTTTTCTTTATATGTAAGGAGTTTTTGCTTTAAAAACAGTCACAGATATTCTCTTCTTTTGAACTTTGATAGTTTTAGATTTTAGGAATGGGCCTATGATTTAGTTTGAGATAAATTGTGCATTTGCTATGAGGCCTGGGTCAAGGGTCACTTTTGTATATGATGGCAGATTATTAAAGCATGGTTTGTTGAAAATCCTCTCTCCACTGAATTGTTTTATTAGCTTTATCAAAATTCATTTGAGCACATATGTGTTTATGTCTGGCTTTTCTGTTTCATTTATCTGTATGTTCATCTGCCAATATTACACTATCTTGGCTATTGTTGCCTTGTAGATAATCTTAAAATTTGGCTTTATGAATCTTACACATATTATAAACGTTATGAGTGTTACAAAGCAACTAGAAGTCTGATACAGTATTGCTGGAGTATTTTAAGTATTTCTTAAAAATTTTCTAGCTATTCTAAGTAATTTGCTTTTCCATATAAATGTAGTAATGATATCTGAAATTTATATAAAACCTGTGACACTTTAAAGAGGATTGTGGTAACTCTATATATTAAGTTTGGGAAAATTAATATCTTAATATTAAGTATTTAAATGCATGAACACAGTGCATCTTTACCACATATTTAGGTCTTTTTTTAATTTCACTTATCAGTGATTTATTATTTCCAGAATACAAATCTTACACATTTTGTTAGATATACTCCTAAGTATTTTATATCTTTTCTGAGGCTATTATAAATAGTATTTTTTTTTAAATTGAAGTATAATTAACATACAGTGTTATATTTCAAGTGTACAACATAATTCAACAATTCTATACACTACTCAGTGTTCATCATAAGTTGTATCCTTAATCCCCTTTATCTGTTTCACCCCTCCTCCACATCTACCTCCTGTCTAACAACTGCCAGCTTGTTCCTTGTATTTAATTCTGTTTTTTGTCTCTTTGTTCTTTTGTTTCTTAAATTCCATATATGAGTGAAATTGTATGGTATTTGTCTTTCTCTGACTGACTTATTTCACTTAACATTATATGCTCTAGGTCCATCCATGCTGTTGCAAATGACAATATTTAACTCTTTTATGTGGCTGAGTAATATTCCATTGTATAGACTGCCTCTTTATTCATTCATCTATTGATAGACATATCAATCATTGAGTTGCTTCCATATCTTGGCTATTACAAATAATGCTGCAATAACCATGGAGTACATATTCATTTTCAAATTAGTGTTTTCATTTTCTTTGGGTAAATACCCAATAGTGAAATTATTGGCAATTCTACTTTTAATTTCTTGAAGAGCCTCCATACTGTTTACCACAGTGATTGCAACAGTTTGCTTTCCCACCAATAGTGCATGAGGGCTCCCTTTTCTGCACATTTATTTCTTGTCTTTTAGTCTAGCCATTATCACAGGTATGAGGCGATATCTCATGGTTTTGATTTCCATTTCCCTGATGGCGAGTGATGTTGAGCATCTTTTAATGTGTCTGTTGGCCATTTGTATGTCTTATTTGGAAAAATAGCTGTTTAGATCCTGTGTCCATTTCTTAATTTGGTTGTTTCTTTTTTGATGTTGAGTCATGTAAATCCTTTATGTATTATGATATTAATGCCATATCAGATATATCATCTTCAAATATCTTCTCCAATTAAGTAGGTTGCCTTTTTGTTTTGTTGATGGTTTCCTTCACTGTGCAAAATATCTATTTTGTTATAGTCCCACTGTTTAATTTTGCTTTTGTTTCCCTCAACCTAGGAGACATATCTAGGAAAATGTTGCTATGACCGATTTCAGGGAAGTTACTTCCTGAGCTCTCTTCTAGGATTTTTAGGGTTTCAGGTCTCACATTTAGGCCCTTAATCCATTTGGAGTTTATTTTTGTGTATGGTGTAATAAAGTGGTCCAGTTTCATTCTTTTCCATGGAGGTGTCCAGTTTTCCCAGCATAATTTGTTGAAGAGACTCTCTTTTCCACATTGTATATTCTTGCCTCCTTTTTCATAGATTAATTGACCATATAATTGTAGTATATTTCTGGATTGTCTCTTCTGTTCCATTGATCTGTGTGTCTATTTTTGCCCCAGTACCATACTGTTTTGATTACTCTAGCTTTGTAGTTTTGTTGGAAATCTGGGACTATGATACCTTTAGTTTTGTTCTTTCCCAAAATTGCTTTAACAATTTGAGGTATTTTTGGTTCTATACAAATTTTGAGACTATTTGTTCTAGGCTTGTGAAAAATGATGTTGGTATTTTGATACAGATTGTAGTAATCTGTAGATTGTTTTAGGTAATGATATTGGTTCTTCCAATCCATGAGCATGGAATATCCTTCCATTTGTTTGCGTTATCTTCAATTCCTTTCATTAGTATTTTAAAGTTTTCAGAGTACAGATCTTTAACTTCCTTGATTAATTTTATTCCTAAGTATTTTATTCTTTTGGGTGCAATTATAAATGGAACTGTTTTCTTAATTTCTCTACCATTTTATTATTAGTTAATAGAAATGCAATGGATTTCTGTATATTGATTTTGTATCCTGTGATCTTACTGAATGCATTCATTAGTTCCAGTAGTTTTTTTGTGTTTTTTTAACATTTATTTATTTTTGAGAGACAGAGCATGAGCAGGGGAGGGGCAGAGAGAGAGGAAGACACAGAATCCAAAGGAGGCTCCAGGGTCTGAGCTGTCAGCACAGAGCCCAAAGCGGGGCTCAAACCTGTGAACCGTGGGATCATGACCTTAACTAAGTCAGATGCCTAACCAACTGAGTCAGCCACCCAGACACCCCAGTTCCAGTAGTTTTTTGGTGGAGTGTTTAGGGTTTTCTATTTTTAGTATCATATCATCTGCAAATAATGCAAGTTTTACTTTTTCTTTACCAGTGTGGATACCTTTATTTATTTATTCATCTTTCTTGTCTGATTGCTGTGGCTAGGACTTCCAGTGCTATGTTGAATAAAGTGGTGAGAGTGGGCATTCTTGTCCTGTTCCTGATCTTACCAGAAAAATTTGAGTCTGATGTTAGCCGTGGGATTTTCATATATGGCCTTTATTATGTTGAGCTATATTCCCCCTCATCCTATTTTTTGAGAGTTTTTATTTTGAATGGATATTGTACTTTGTCAAAAGCTTTTTCTGTATCTATTAAATGATCATATATATTTTTTATCTTTTCTATTGTTAATGGGATGTATCACATTAATTGATTTGTGAGTGTTGAACCACTTTTGCATCCCTGGAATAAATCCTACTTGATCATGGTGAATAATTTTTTTAATGTATTCTTGGATTTGCTTTGTGAATATTTGTTGAAGATTTTGTATCTATATTCATCAGAAGTATTGGCCTATAATTTTCTTTTTCTGTAGTATCTTTATCTAGTTTTGGCATTAGAATAATGCTGACCTTGCAGAATGAGTTTGGAAAGTTTTTTCACTCTTCTTTCTCTTCTCTTCTTCCTTCCTCCCCCTCTCTCTCCCTCCCTCCCTTCCTTCCTTCTTTCCTTTCCACTTTTTTGAGAAGAATACATATTAACTTGTCTTTAAATGTTTGGGAAAATTCACCTGTGAAGCCATTTGGTTCTGAACTTTTTTGGAGGAGATTTTTGAGTACTGATTCAATTTCATTGCCAGTAATTATCCTGTTCAAATTTTCTGCTGCTTTCTGATTCAGTTGTGTCAGGTTATATGTCTCTAGAAATTTATCCATTTTTTTAGGTTGTCTAATTTGTTGACATGTAATTTTTCATAATACTCTCTTTAATCCTTTGTACTTCTGTAGTGTTAGTTGGTATATCTCCTCTTTCATTTTTGAGTTTCTTTTTACTTGCGTTCTCTCTCTCTCTCTCTCTTGCTGATGAGTCTGGCTAAACATTTATCAATTTTGTTGATCTTTTCAAAGAACAAACTCCTGTTTAATTGATCTGTTATTTTTTTTGTCTTTATTTTGCTTTCATCTTTATTTCCTTTCTTTTATTGGTTTTGGGTTTTATTCTTCTTTTTCTAGCTTCTTTAGGTTTAGGTTTAGGTTGTTTGGGATTTTTCTTGTTTCTTGAAGTAGGCCTGGGTTGTCATAAACTCCATAAACTTAGAACAGCTTTTGCTGCATTCCAAAGATTTTGGATGATATGTTTTCATTTTCATTTGTCTCCACGTATTTTTTTAATTTTCTCTTTGATTTTTTGGTTGACCCATTGTTTAGCAGCAAGTTATTAGCCCTCATGTATTTGTCCTTTTTCCAGGTTTTTTCTTGTGATTGACTTCTAGTTTCATACCATTGTGGTTGGAAAAGATGTATGACATAATTTCGGTCTTTTTGAATTTATTGAGACTTTTTATTCAGTCTAACATGTGATCCACTCTGTAGAATGTTCCATGTGCACTTGAGAAGAATGTGTATTCAGTCGTTTTTGGATGGGATGTTCTATATTTATGTGTTAGGTATATCTGGTCCAGATACCTAAGTTATCAATTCATAAGTATATCATTCAAAGCCACTGTTTCCTTGTTGATTTTCTATCTGCCTGATCTATCCATTGATGTAAGTGGTGTGTTAAAGTCCCATTCTATATTGTATTACTGTCAACTTCTTCCTTTATGTCTGTTAATAGTTGCCTTTGATTTTATAAGTGATTAATCTGTTACTTTTTTTACATATTTGCATTTACCTGTGAAATCTTTTCTTTCATACTTTTCTTATTACTACTTATGGCCTTGTCTTTCCACTCAAAGAATTCCTTCTAATGTTTCTTGTAAGACTGGTTTAGTGGTGATGAATTCCTTTAACTTTTGTTTGTCTGGGAAACTATTTCTCCTTCAATTCCACTTACCTTGTCAGGTAGAGTAATCTTGGTTGCAGATTTTTTTTCCTTTGAATATATCATGCTCAGTCTTCTGCCCTGCAAAGTTTATGCTAAAAAAATAAGCTGATAGTCATATGGGGTTTCACTTGTATAGATGGTAAATTTGGTTGTAATTTTACTTTGAAATTCTTCATTGCCTGTCTGGAAATACAACTAATCCTTGTTTCCTAACAACTAGCTAAACACATTTATTGATTCTAAAAACTTTTAGATTGTTTCAGATTTCCTACCAATATTATCAGATATTCTATAAATAAAAACAGTTTCATTTCTTCTTTTCCACGTTAAAATAAAATTTCTTATTTCCCTGCCTAGGACTTCCACTATCATGCTGGATAGAAATAATAAAAACATAGTTTTATCGATGCCAATATTAATGAGAGAGTGTTACCATTATATGATATTAACTGTAGATATTTCATAGATTCACTTAATCGCATTGAGGAAATTATGTTTCTAATGTGTATGAACTTTTATAATTAATGGATGTCGACTTTTGTTAAATACTTGTTTGGAATCTAGTGAGATAATTATATGATTATCTTTAGTCTGGAGTTTTCAAATGTTAAATTTCTCTTGCTTTCCTGCAGTAAACCCCACTTGCTCATAATGCATTATTTTTTTAAATCTATTGCTAAACTTGAATTACTAATATTTTATAGGTTATGCACTGGTACAGATGATTGGTTCTGTACTTTTATTTTGTTGTAGTATCTTTATCTTGTATGTTGTAATATCATTGTCTGGGTATGATACCACACAGAAGGGTTGAAAAATGTCTCCTTTTTTATTTTCTGAAGAGTTTGTGTAAAATTGCTATTACTTTTTTTCACCAAATGTTTGATAGATCTTACCAGTGAAATCCTATGTGCTTGGGTTTTCTATGTTAGATGTTTTTTAAGTTATCAATTCATAAGTATAAAACTCTCAAGAGTATTTCTTTCTGAGTGAGCTTAGTATTTTGTGTCTTTTAAGATAGTTGTCAATTTTCCAAAGTTATAAAAATTTTATTTATATAAGTTGTTAACGATTTCCCTTAAAGTCACCTTACTATCTCTATGATTTATAGTAGTGTCCCTTCTTCTATACCTAATATTGGTAATTTGTTTTCTCCCTTGTTTCCTAGTCAGTATAGAGATTTAATAATTTTATGGAGCTTTTAACAGATAAAACTATTTGCTTTATGGTTTTTCTGTCTGCATTTTTATTGGTTATTTTTCTCATCTGTATTATTTCCTTCCTTTTGCTTACTTTAGTTTTAATTCACTCTCCTTATTCTAGCCTTTTTTTTTTAAGGTGGCCATTTGTATTATTGATGTTAAACCTTTCTTATTTTTTAATATAAGCATGTAGTACTAGACACTTTCCCCTAAGCCCCATGTTCACTATATTCACTAAAATTTGACATGTCGTGACTTATCAGAAAATATTTTCTAGTTTCTCTTGTGATTTTCTCTATAGCCTATGGTTATTTATTTATTTGCCATTTAACTTTGTCTTTTTGATTTCTATTTATTCCATTTTGCTCACTTTGAATCTTTTAGATTTATTGAAGTTTATTTTTACATTTATTTGGCCCAAAATGTGTTCTATTTCAGTGAATGTTCCTTGTGCATTTGGAAATAGTGTCTTATGCTGTTGTTCAGGTATAGTGTATTATAACTGTCAAGGAGGTGAATAGTGTTTAGTTTATAGTGTTTAGTTCTTCCACAAAATCTTTATTGATTTTTTTTTCTGTTAATTACTGTAAAGAGTTCTGAAGTCTTCAACTATAATTTTGGCTTTGTCTGTTTCCCCCATGAGTTCTGTGGGGTTTGCTTCATGTAATTTTTTTAAGTGCATACTGATTTAGCATTTTTATGTCTTTTTGATGAATTGACCTCTTTGTTATTGTGTAATATGTCTTATATATCTAGCAGTATTCCTTGTTTTAAAGTTTTTGTTTCATATTAATCTAGCTTTGTAGTTAAAAAATATTGATAGCATGTCTCTCCTTTTCAATCATTTTGCTATTAACTTACCTATGGCTTTATGTTTAGAGTAAAATTTTTATACAGAAGCATGTAGTTCAATTTTGCTTTGTTCTGAGATTTTCTTCCTTTTAACGTCATACCTTTCTCCTTTAATGCAGTCATTGATATAGTTGGCTTTAAATTGCCAGCTTGATAACTATTTTATATTTGTACTATCATTTACTCCATTTTCCCTCCTTTTCCTGCTCCTTTCTGTTCTCATTATTTTTTGTGTGATTTATTCTCTGTTAAGTTGTATACCTGTTTTTTATATGTTTAGTTTTTGTTCTAAAGTTTAAAATATGTATCTTTAACTGCATTTCTAACTTTTCATAGTCTGTCTTTAAATAATATACCACTTCCTATGTAGTGTACGATTCTTATAACAGTATACTTCCTATTCTCCTTCTATTTTTCAAGTTTTTAAATGTATTTTACTTTTAATTATGTTATACATAGCTTTAAATAGATGTACAAAACCACTGAAAAAAAAATTTTTTTTTGACATAGGGCTTGATCCCACAACCCTGGAATCATTACCTGAGCCAAAACCAAGAATCAGATACTCAACAAACTGAGCTACGCAGGAGCACCAGAAAATTCTTTTTTGTTTCCTTTTATTTTTACCATTTCTGATGCTCCTTATAATTTGTTTAGATTGAGTTTCTGTCTAGCAGCATATTTCTTCTGCCTGAAGAACTTCTTTAATATTTCTTAGAGTTCTGCTATAAATGAATTCTCTAGGTTTTATCTGATAAAAACTCTATTTTTGCCTTCATTTAAAAAATATTTTTGCTGGGTATAGAATTTTGGGTTGGTATTTTATTTTTCTTTACAAATTTAAAAAACTACATAATTTTTTTCTGGCTTGCATGATTTCTGACAAAACATATGCTATAATTCTTATTTTTGATTTCTCTATGTAATGTGTCTTCACAACTTCATCTTTGATAGGAGGATTTTTTGTCTTTGTTTACAGATTTGACTAGGACATATCTTTTTTCTTATTTATTTATTTATTTATTTGTACATTTATCTCGATTAGAGTTCCTAGAATTTCCTGAATGTGTGGTTTGGTGGATTTTTTTTTTTTTTACTTTTCTTTAATTTTCCATGTTATATCTTTAAATGTATCTTCTGGTCTGTTTGCTTCTTCTTATCTCCCTGGAATTAAATATTATAGGTAACTTGACCTTCTAATATTGTCCCACAACTCTTGAAATGTATTTTATTTTATTCATTCTTTTTTTTTCCTTTGTTCTTTTGTTGGGTAATATATATTAATGTATATTTAAATTCACTGTTTTTTTCCCTCCTTTTTGTTTAGTCTCCTAATGAGGCCATTTAAGGAAATAATTATTCCTGACATTATGCTTATTTCTAGCATTTTAAAGATTTTCTTGTAGTTGTCATATCTCTTTTGATGATCCACATGTGTTCATGCATTTTGTCAACATTTACTGCTACATCCTTTAATATATTAAATATAGCTATTTTAAAGTTTCTGATAGTTTCAACATCTGGCCCATCCTTGAGTCTGATAGTGTTAATTGCTTTGTCTCTTTACTACTGAGTGGGTTTTTCTTCTTTCTTTTCTGTGTCATAATTTTTGATTGAATGCCTATGTTCACGTGTAGAACAAAAGGTAAGACAATGAATGGTAAATAACCCTTGAAATGAGCACAGCTCTCCTGTCAAACTCTGCATATAAAGAGTTGAGTCTGTCAGCAGCTATGCTAGTTGCAGTATTGTTTTATTGTTCCCTTCAGTGCTCAACAGGCTTCAAATTCTTGTGATGGTGGTCTGCTTTTCCTTGTATTCAGAATATGGGTTGCACTGCTGAATGGTATTTATTAGTATTCCTGTTCCCTCTCATCTTTCAGCAGTCCCTGTGTACCTTTGCCACAGAGAGAATTTGTCCCTGTGCTCTTACTCTTTTCCCATCCCAGTTGGAGCAGACTGTGCATGTAGGTCTTAGGGATGAGTCTTTTTCAATTTGCCTGTTTTTCCTCCCCTTGGTAACCAGACTCTGCCTTGTATCTGTACTCAGTCTTGGGCAGGACATTCTTTTCCTTCCCCCAGCAGTTACAGACTTCTGTTTGTCCCAAGATAAACCACTGCTCCTTCCCCAGGAGTGGAGGATTTTTAATCTGCTGCTGTTTTCCTAGACATAATAGATCTTTGTGTCCTGACAAATTTATTGCCCTTCTTCAAGTGGTTATAGTGCTTTGTAGGAGAGAAGGGTTTATGGCGTGGGCAGGGCTTCATGTCTACCTACTAACAGACATCACTTAATTTTTGCATGCTGTACCACTGAGGAGAACTCTTTCTAGTCTTCTGCCCTACTCTGAATCTTTCTTCTGAGTTCCTAATGGAGGCCCCTGGAAAATATCTTGCAAATGAATGCAGATTTCACTTATATTTGGTGCCTCTATCTATTCTAAAGTAGCAGGTTAGCCCACACTTGGCCTTTTACAATACGTTACATTTTTAAATAATTCCATCTTACTTGCTTATATGGTAGCTACCTATGTCTCCTATGCTTTGTCAAAGGTGCAACTCTTGTTGTGTTTTGTTTATCCTTGGAAAGGCTTATTCCTTTTTGAGTTTCAAATTACTTGGGTGCTTCACAAACTTATCTCTCTGATGGGGTTAAAAAGTGATTTTATAGACTGGGCAGCTTTTTATCATTGTTAGGTTATGAATAATGCTCACTAGAGCTTTGTATATCCTAAGTGTAAAATTTTGCTATAGTGACTTTGACCGTAATTATTGAATGCTAACAATCATATAAATAAATTGTAAATTGACTCTACCTAGACCAAAACCTGGAGAGCTATGTTGTTCTTAGTAAGTGAAGTTAAGACTCACACTTCCCCAAAATAAATAGTTTAATTGAGTTTTTAAGATTGGGAGGGAACAAAGCTCCATGCATCTGTTTGAATTAGTAATGTCCACAGATACTGGAGATTTTTAAATTAGGATTCAAAAATATAAAACCATGTGCGATAGAGACTGCTTTAGAGAGGGTTGTTTCTTAATACCTAAATTTATTACAATGATCTCAGCTGTTGGAGTCAGGAAGAAAGACCATTGTGGGACAGTTATTAGTTATGGCATAATAGAGATGATTTGGGAAACCATCTTGACCTAATCTTGGCATCATGAATATGCCGAAAGAAATATTCCTGTATATGGAAGAAGTTGAGCCACCAAAGTGTCACAACCCTGAGCATCCAAGCAATTTTGTTGTCAGGAATTCTTTACTGAGTTTCATTTCAAGAAGAGGGGAAAATATGTGTTCTTATTGTAAGGAGCCTACTTGGAATAATCGGCAGAAGTCTAGAGAGACTCAGGAAGACTATAAAAGTCATGAGTGAGAATCCAGTGGTAATAGGCACAATAACCTTAGAATGACTTTACTGTAGGACTATTAGGGCTTTTGACACAGCCATTAACAACTGTGGATGCTGACCTCTTCAGTCAGTAGCACTGGAGATATCCACCAAAGAGAGAGTTATTCAAAGGCCTGCATTTACAGACTTTGACCTTAAAAGAAAGGCCTCAGAATATGTTCTTCTATCAATCAAATGAAGATGAGAAGAAAGAGTGACTAATTTATGGACATATTTAAGCAGCATTGAGGATTTGGGGGTGAGGCGATCCCTAAGAAATGCTGAAGTCTCTGTTAGTAAAGTCATTGCTCCCTGAGTCATTTTAATGTGGTCATAAAATCCACTTGAGCACTCAAACTAGTGAGACACAAAGGGTATTTGCACTTCAAGATTAAAGAATCTACACAGAGTCCAATAACCACCCTTGACATCCCTTTAGGACAGAGACTGTGTGTTATTTATAATTGCATTCTAGTATCTAATCCAGTACCTGGCACTGATAGTTTTTCATTAAATGCTTATTGAATAAAGAATGACCATAAACTTAAAGACAATGTAATTTGAGACTTTGACAATATTTATTAATCAGATTTTTTTTGCTGTTGTTAGTTCCCAGTAAAAACATTCTATAAATGAGAATACCATTATTTCTATCAATTGTCTATGTATTTTCTTAAACAGGTAAAGATTTAAAAGTATATAGATTGTAACATTTCTAAAGCTGGTCCAATAGTAATTACTATGGTTTAGATGTTTAATACATTTTCATGCCTGTTTATGGTCAGTGGACTATAGAATTTTGGTGTGTCAGATTCAACAGCTCAAGATTGTAGAATGTTATCGATACATTCATTTGACCACCGGGATCCATAGATTCTTTAGATATGGGAACCGCGGTTTCTAGGAACAACAAAAAATATTTTGGAAACAATGCATTCCTAAGGCACATGGTATAAAGTAGCAAGGATTTTCTCACTTGATTACCCCTAGGGTGGAAAGTGAGACTAATTCAATTCAGGCATAGTTTAAGACAGGAAACTAAGTCTATTCCCAACCTGTCTTTGTAAATAAAGATTTATTGGAATACAGGTGTGTCTGTTTGTTTAGGTATGTTACAACAGAAGAATTTAGTTGCAACAGAGACTGTGTGGCTTCTAATACCTAAATTTTTTACTATCTGGCTATTTTCAGAAAACTTTACCTATTTCTGCTCTAAGATAAACCAACTATATTTGTGTGTGTGTGTGTGTGTGTGTGTGTGTGTGTGTGTGTGTGTGTTGTTAACTTTAAAAATAAAAGTCAGTTATTTTACCAACAAAATGAATTTATTCAGGAATAGGAGAATTGCAATTTGGGACATGCAAACTATGGAGAAACCATAGGCATAGTCCAGAGAACAAAGAGAGGATATTGCTTTGTAGGGAAAAGGAATAAAGTTGGGAGGGCTATTTTGAAGGAAGATCTGTTGTAGGAAAGCAAGAGTTCAAGGTGGTGATAGTTTCTCATTGGCTGAGTTGTGGAAGTTTCTCACTGGGTAGGGTGGCCAGGAGGAAATAGTCCTTTCTTGTGCTGGGGTAAAAAAGTGAACTTCTTCCTGCCCAGGAATATGAAGTAAGCTGCAATGGCAAATACATGTGTGAGAGTTCCCCTTTCAAGGTTTCTGGGCTCTATTTCAAATGGGGTTTGTTTTATTTATGTTTACCTTTTTTTAGCATGCATATAAGATTTCCAGAGAGAGTATTATGCCCAGAAATATTGAAGACAGACTTTGCAGGGAGGGTTGGTGTGTATGGATGGCCCAGAAGAAACTTTGAATCTTATATAATGAAACTTGTGTTAATTAATGTACAAATTTGGGTCTGTTAACATGATCTGGGAAATACACACATGGTAATGCCTTGGGACATTTAGGTTACATACTTGTGAATAAAGAGAAAATCAGTGACTCTTAGTATCTTAATAGATTCTGCTTCACAATGTGCTTTTTAAGAGAATTTTACTATAATTTTTTATTATTACCTTGAATAAAGGTTCAAGATGTTACAATGTATTTGATCAAATATTAATAAATGTGCCTCTTGAGAGTGTGAACGTCTATCAGCAAAATAGAGGGGAAATGTCATCTAGACCTGGAAGCGAAACTTAAGAGGAAACCAGGGATAGAGATTGCTTTAGGAGGCAGGTGAGAGACAGTATTTTTCACAACTACAATTTAGTGAAATGAAATTGCCTAGCTTTGTCCCTCTATGGCAAAGGCTCTGGAACTATCAATCTTGTCAGCACCTGAATACCATGTTGCTGGCGACTTTAATTACATAGGCTAGACAGCTTGCGAGGGAAGGAAAAAAAAAAGTTGAGAATCTCTATTCTGGGGTAAATTTCCTAAGCAGTGTGTGAGAGGTGTACGCAGAAATCCTGTTGACAAAATATTTTGTGCAAGTGCCTCCCACACACAGCTTTAAAATGTTACCCCTATGTGTTTTCCATTCCTGCTGCTATTCAAGTAACAAATGTCTGGAGCTTCTTAATCTGTTTCCTTCTCTCCCTTGCCCCATGACTCCTCCAACATTAGCAACTATTGCATTCATCTCCTTATGTCATTTCATGTAATTTTAAAATGATTTTACAATTAATTTGAGTTCTAAGTTTTTCTAAGAAGTTTTCTGGTAGGTAAGTTAAATGAGCCGTGAACATGTCACACTAGTATAATATTCTTTTTAAGGTGTTGAAATTCACATTTTCACTGAAAAAGTTATACTTTCTTTTGTATCTTTTGTGTATTTCAAATATTTTCAGGGAGCATTGAGGAAACACACAGCTTGAAGTTATGAAATGACTAAAATATTTCTCATGTAAGGCTCTAACATTTTAATGATGCAATCCTTCCTTAAAGACTCCAGTATTTTTCTTGCCTCCCCATTAAGTGAAGTATTTGTGTTGGTCAAGTGTCTTTGCAGTTTCTGGAAGCTGTCTGGAAACTGTCCACTGAGAAAGCCCCTGAAAACATTGTAACAGGGAAATTCAGGTCATTCTTTCACTCATCATTCATCCAATAAACTTTTATTGGCCACATGTGGTGTACATATTAGAAGTGTATGATAACGAGGAACAAGTGTTCCAATGGAAAGAACACACACTACAGATTCAGGAAGAGTTGGAGTGGAATCCTGCCTCTGCCCTTGCTGGCTGTGTGGCTTCAGGCCTTATATATTTAACCTTCCTGAACCCCATGCCCTTCCCATCTAATCTATACATATATGGATATAAGAATTGGAAAAAAAACAGTATTTATAGAACTTAAGATACAGTAGAAGCTCAGCCTAGGTAAGTTACTTCTACCCTTTTCTTTGTGAAAAAGAGTTACAATGGAATGTTGGAAAAGAAGTGACATAGTGTGGAGTGCAGTCTTGCATTAAGACATAACTGTATTTGAATCCACACTCCAATACTTTTGGGTCTAGTGGGGTCTCAAAATAACTCGCCCTAACTCTGTGGTGCAGAGAAAATATAGGGGCATCTCGGTGGCTCAGTTAAGTGTCTGACTTTGGCTCAGATCATGATCTGGTGGTTCATGAGTTCTAGCCCTGCATCAGGCTCTGTGCTGACAGCTCAGAGCCTGGAACTTGTTTTGGATTCTGTGTCTCCCTCTCTTTCTGTCCCTCTCCTGCGTGTGCTCTGTCTCTCTCTCAAAAAATTATAAATATTTAAGAAAAAAACAAAATATAAATTCTTTATTTGTATGGAAACCAATTTGACAATAAACTTCATATATTGAAAAAAAAATTCTTTATTTGTCCTATAACCATTTAAGTCCAGAGGTTGAACACAATTTAGCCTGAAAGCTCAGGTTGTGCATTAACTTAAATAGTCATATTAGATCAAACTGGATCCCAAACTGGAATGTATGTTGGAATCACATGGACGGCTTTAAAAATTACAGATTGCTTGGGTTGCTGGGGTGGCACAGTCTATTGAGTATCTGACTCTTGATTTAGGCCCAGGGTCATGGGATCCAGTCCCACACTGGGCTCTGCACTGAATGTGCAGCCTCCTCAAGATTCTCTCTCTGTCTCTTCCTCCATCCTTCTCCCCCCGCTCACACTCTCTCTCTAAAAAAAACAAACAAAAAATACAGATTGCTGAACATCATCTCTAGAGTTTCTTGTTCAGTAGGTATCAGAATGGACTGAGATTTTGCATTTTTAACTAGTCTCCAGGTGATGCTGATGCTACTGGTTAAGGGCCCACATGTTGAGAACTCTGCTTTAGATAATTTCAGTCTTTAAAATTTTTTTTTTTATTTCTTCCTGCTCTTCCAAATCTTCTTACCCAATTTATTTAAAAATGTTATCTACAAGTGGCAAAAATATAAGCATATTTGAATTAATTCTGAATATATATGAACATTTTATGCTATTATATATTGATATATAAATATATTTGTATAAAAATATATAATGTATTAATTATGTATTAATATATATTATAAGTATATAATGTATTAATGTAAAAATCTTGGGTTTATCAATATAGAACATTTAAAATATCATTTTTGGGGTGCTTGGGTGGCTCACTTGGTTAGGTGTCTGACTTCGGCTCAAGTCATGATCTCACAATTCGTAGGTTCCAGCCCCGTGTCAGGCCCTGTGTTGACAGCTCAGAGCATGGAGGTTGCTTCAGATTCTGTGTCTCCCTCTCTCTCTTCCTCTCCCCCACTCACATTCTGTCTCTCTCTCTCTCTCAAAAATACATAAACATTTAAAAAAAATAAAAAATCATTTTAACCCATGGCTTTATTTAAAAAAAAATTTAACCTTTATTTTTATTAAGCTTTTTATTTTAATTCCAATATAATTAACATACAGTGTTATGTTAGTTTCAGGTGTACAATATAGTAATTCAGCAATTCTACACGTTACTCAATGTGTATCATGATAAATGTACTCTTTAATCTCTATCACCTATTTAACCCATCCCCCCAACCCACCTCCTCTCTGGTAACTATCAGTTTATTCTCTGTAGTTAAGAGTCTAATTCTTGGTTTGTCTCTTTCTGTCTCTGTCTTTTTTTTTCTTTGCTTGTTATATTTCTTAAATTCTACATATGAGTGAAATCATATGATATTTGTCTTTTTATGACTGAGTTATTTCACTTAACATTATACTCTTTGGCTCCATCCATGTTGTTGCAAATGGCAAGATTTCATTCTTTTTATGGCTGAATAATATTCCATTGTGTGTGTGTGTGTGTGTGTGTGTGTGTGTATATACACACACACACACACACACACCATGTCTTCTTTATCCATTTATCTATGGATGGACACTTGCACTGCTTCCATAGTTTGGCCAATGTCAATATGTTGAAATAAACATAAGGGTGCATGTATCTCTTTGAATTAGTGTTTTTATATCTTTTTGGTAAACAGCTGGTAGTTCAATTACTGGATCCTAGGATAGTTCTATTTTTAACTTTTTAGGGAACTTCCATACTAATTTCCACAGTGGCTTTACTACTGTGGAATTCTCCCAAGGCCAAGGGATTCTATTTCTTCACATCTTTGCCAATACTTGCCATTTCTTGTGTTTTTTTTTTTTATTTTAGCCAGTTTGACAGGTGTGAGGTGATATCTATTTGATTTGCATTTCCCTGGTGGTGAATAATGTTGAGCATCTTTTCATGTGTGTGTTGGCCATCTGTAAGTCTTCTTTGGAGAAATGTCTGTTCATGTCTTCTGTTCATTTTTTAAAAATTAATTTTTGAGGGAGAGAGAGAGAGAAAGCAGAGGAGAGGCAGAGAGAGACAGAGAATCCCAAGCAGACTCCATGCTGTCAGCACAGAGCCCGATGTGAGGCTCAATCTCATGAGCCATGAGATCATGACCTGAGCCAAAATCAAGAGTTGAATACTTAATCAACTGAGCCACTCAGGTGCCCCTCTTCTGGTCATTTTTAATTGGATTATTTGTTTTGGGAATGTTGAGTTATATGAGTTGTTTATATGTTTTAGATACTAACTTCTTACTGGATATGTCATATGCAAGTATCTTCTTCCATTCTGTTGGTTGCCTTTTGTTTTGTTGATTGTTTCCTTTGCTGTGCATGACTTTAAAATAGTATAATTTGTATTTGTTCTTTTGATAGCACGAAAGAGCCATGGTACTTTAAATGCTCAATTTTCTCCTGTGAAGTCTAATTATTATTTTTGTTTGTATCCTTTTAGTTGGGACTCTTGTTCTTTTTAGCACTATTCCATATATATTTGAAAGCACTCTTGCAGTTTAGCAATAGGATATTCTAGGTACATTTTGGTTTACACATGCCCAAAACAGGTATTCCACTATTGTTAGTGAACAGTAGTACTAGGGATAAAAATTGTGTGGTTTAGGGGTATTTTAGTAATTTAGGTAATAGAACTGGCAACATTTATTGCAAATCACAAATTCTTAAATTGTTATGCTATTTATTAAATCATTCTAACTTTTGAAGTAATTTCTTATACTCTTCTAATATTTTAAAAGCTTACCTTTTCTGTTTTAAATATATTATTTTCTATCATCTCTATCACTTTTTTAAATTAATTTTAGTCTGCCCTGCTGTATTCCATCACTGAAAATAACATGAGTAATTTAAAATATTACCACATTTCCTTGAATCTAAGATGCCACATATTGCATCATAAAGAAGAAAACAATGTAATAGGGATATTATATTTTTCAAAATATCAGCTTCTATCTCACACTGTACACAACATCACTTCAAGTGTGTTGCAGGTTTAAATATGAAATGTAAAGCAACAGAGCTTCTAGAAGATAACCTTCAGATCTTGAGTTAGTAAAATGCTTCTTAAGTAGAATAAAAAACATTAACCATAAAAGGAATTAATATATTGGATTACATTATAATTAGGATCACTATTAACAAAATAAAAAAGCAGACCACAAAGTGGGAGAGACCATTTATATTACATAGAACTGAAAAGTGTTCATAGCTAGGATATATAGGCACTTCTCCAAACCAACAAGAAAAAAGGCAGATAGCCCAATTATAAAATTTTCTAAGAAGACAAAAGACTTGAAAAGTTACTTTACACATACACACAATCCATATAACCAAGATACCTGTCAGGTATTTTGACTCTTATTTGTAGGCAGGGAAGTTAAAATCATGGAATTTCAGTTCATACTCATCAGAAAGGCTAAAATTGAGTGAAATACCAACTCTTGGTACAGATGTGGAGCTACAAGAATTCTCATGCACTGCTGATAGGACCCTCATTTGTACAAATTATTCAAAAAAGTGTTTGGTAGTACTGTTAAAGTTGACATATGCACACTCTATGACCCAGCAATTCCTTTCCTAGGTATATACTTAACAGAAATCTATGCATATGTGCACCAAAAGCTATGCACAAAATTATTTATAGAAGTATTATTCTTAATTACTAAGGTCTGGAAATAGTCCAATATCCGTCAACAGTAGATTGGATAAATTGTGGTGTATTTATACAATAGAATGCTAAACAACAAGGAACATAAACTATCGGTACACAAAATAACCTGATAAATTTAACAAATACAGTATTTTCATAAAGATATCAAACATGAATGAATCCATACTGTGTGTATAATGTTTATATAAATTCAAAAACAGGAAAGACTAACTTATGATGGCCAAAGTTAGTTGCTAATTACTTTCGGAGAAGAGGAGAGGATAGTAACTAGAAGGGGACACAAGGGGGCATTCTGGGTTTCTGAGAATGTTTTATTTCTTGATTTGGTTCCAAGTTTGTTCTTACTTTGTAATAGATTGTCAAACTATATCCTTTAATTTTTGCACTTTTTGATTTATACTTCAATAAAAACTTTTGCCATTGAAAATCTGTATGCATAAAGTTATGTTGGAAGAGCAGAGACAAAATATCTGACTTGAGACTTCAAGGAAATCCACTCAGAGGGAGGATTTAAAGTCAGACTTTATTCCATAATGCATTCAAATACAAGTACAGAAATCTCTTCTTTAACAGCTTAAAGAAGTGAGAGCTTTCTGTTCATTAGAAGAAAAACAATTTAGGAATGTATGCCTCAATAACATCAACAGGTTAATTCAACTCCTGTCTTTAATCTGTGGGTTTTTTTGTTTGTTTGTTTGTTTTGTTCTTGTCCTTTTGGCTACAAAATGGCTATTTAGTCTGTATTACAGGAATAGAGAAGGAAAAAGAGGAAAAATGTTGTCCAGCAATCTCATGCCTATGACTTATTTACCGGAGCTGATCACTCTTAGGTTTGAGGAAGTCTGGAATAGATAAAAACAGAGGAAGGCAAGGGAAGTTCTGAAATGGGTGTTTAGTGAACCAACATATGCAACTTGCCATACACACCTGAAAGATATGTTTGCCTGACATGTTTTGGGAGGACACTACAATGCAAATGAAAAGGTATGTGCAAATGTAGATTTTTGATACCACCTCCTACTTTTAGCTTAAGGAAGGTCATATGTTCTCAGAAACTTTCCCATATCCTAATGGGTAGCAGGATTTACGACACACAGACAATATTCAAAGTTATGTTGATTCTCAAGGAATAAAGGACCAAGACAGAGCTCACTGTTAGGCAGTTAATTAAGAAATAAAGAGAAGGATCTTGGCTAATATAGTAACAGTGAAGTCAATTTTTTTTCTTTTGTTTTTTCTTTTTTAATAGTTTGACATAGATGAGATGATGGGAAACAATAATTTTAGTATTGGTTTTCTGAAGCATTCAGTAGATAGGTATCCAAACTGAAAGTTTCTTAAGCAAAAAACAGGATGAAAAATATCATGTAAGTCACTTCAGGAGCAGCAAAACTATCTGGTTGGTGAGTTCACCTTCACAATAGAAAGATATTGTCATTTCTTGAATTCCTAAGAATTACTCATTTATTCAACAAATAATTATTGTGCACCCATATGTGTACCTACTTTAATATATGTTATTGTATTTATCTCCACAAAAACCCTTCCCCTTTGCAAACTATAAAACTGAGTCCCAGATGGGTTCAGAAATTAGTCAAGTATTGCACACTTAGTAAATTCTGGAATTGGAGCCAGAGTAAAGTAATTGACTATTACTTTACAAGCTGCTTAGAATGTTCTTGATCCTTATGATGATTTTGATACTTAGCTACATCCACTGTCCAACTAAATGGCCAGTTCATACTAACAATATAGGGAGGTGATATATCTGATGTAGTTTCACATGATTTTACATATTCCTCAGTTGTTGTCACTAGGTTCTAAGGTGTTTGCTATTAGCGAATTTTAAAGTTTTTTTTTTAACATTTATTTATTTTTGAAAAACAGAGCGGGAGCTTGAGTGGGGGAGGGACAGAGAGAGAAGGAGACACAGAATCCAAAGCAGCCTCCAGGCTCTGAGCAAGCTGTCAGCACAGAGCCCAATATGGGGCTCGAAGCCATGAACTGTGAGCTCATGACTTGAGCCAGAGTCAGACACTCAACCGACTGAGCCACCCAGGTATCCCTGCCACTAGCAAATTTAAAAGGGAGCAATTCTCATGAAGAAAGTGATCTGATTTTTCCCTGGGGGGCTCACTGGATTATAGAATGTAGGTGTGGTTCTAGCTCAAAATTCTGATCACATAAGAATGGGGGTCTGGGTATATCTCATGCAGTCTGATATTTTGAAACATCATTTTAGAAACAATTAGAAAAATCTTTAAGTATTCAATTCTTGTGATTAAAAAAAAAAAGAAAAAAGAAAAGAAAATTTCCAGAGATGACATACCAAAATAAAACACTCACTTTTCCAGACTTAGCCAATCATAAAATGGGTTCTAATCAGTGTTGGTATGAGCAACCTCTAAGAAGTGATGCTGTGCAGGGAGATGGAGCCACCCTTTAACTTTGTACATGAAATTCTTTTCCTTAGCATTGTTGTATTGCTTAAAGACTTTTAACTTTTCTTAAATTAACAGTTGAGGAAAGAGCATTCCAACTAATTCTAAAAGTGGAATCTTAAACAAAATAAAGCTCTATTGAGAATTCTAAAATAGAATCATTTTGTTCTAAGATGTTGATCATCTAAGGGCAGTGACTCAAAGCCAAATTAGGCAAAGAGTACACTGGTGCTGATCTTTGCATAGATGAACCTGAGGCAGAATATGCATCACCCATGAACATGTAGGAACACTGAGATTGGATTATAGATTTGCCTTGTGTATTGTACAGAATATTTTTACTCTTTCACTGCCCTTGAGCAACTGATAAACGCTTTATGACTACACTTAGCATATTGTGTTTTCTTCTTTTTCTTTTTTTTTTTTAAGCTTGAGGCAAACTATCTGGCTTGCCATTTAATCATTGAAACAGATCCATATATGTGAAAAGGAAACAAGGATATAAATTTTTCTGTATAGCTCTTTCAGGTATAAACCACCTTTAAAATAAATATAATCCCTCATCTGGGAAAGTAAAACTAATTTGTACACTTTATAAAAAGATTTTTTTTTCCTTTTTGCCATTAAGCCATTGCTGAGGATGGAAAATCCCTTCTAATAGCTCATGAAACTTGTCACAGGTAGGTGGCATTTGATGACTCACAAAAGAGGAACTGTAGTGCAGATTGATTATTATTATTATTATTTTTTTTGGTTATAAAATGATGCTGGTTTATTTTGCACTAATAATAGGAAAGTTAATAAATGTCATTTAAGTCATTAAAACTGAAGTTTCTGATGCTATTGGAAACTATAATCCAAGAATGTTTTGAGAGAGCACGTATTCATGGTAATCTACCAAACTTGCTAATATTCCTACCATTAATATAATCTACCATTAATTGTTAATATTACTTAGCAATTCTGTCCTTCATCAAGCAATACATAACTTTCCTGATTATTTCACTCAAACAGGGAATAATCTCAACATTTGCACTTAATACTGAAGTTTCCTTCCTACACATAAATATCCTGCCATAAAATAGGTTTTAAATATGCCATTAACCAAGCCTAGCGTGGGTGAGAGTGTTCAAAAATGGACATCTTCATATATTGCTTGTGGGAATAAACTAGGAGAACACTTGCAGAGGACAATATGTATTAAAAGATGTGATATTCTTTGAACTACAGCCTAATTCTCAGAGTCCGTTCCAAGGAATGAGACACATGCCAAGGATGTTTATCACGATATTATTTACAGTAGAAAAAGTGAAATAATTGAAATTTACTATAAGATGATTTTTAAAATGTTATTTTTGTACAATAAATTATGTCACAATTAAAATTATTATGTTAATTTGGTTTTGATATGGAAAATGTTTATAATATTTTACAAGGGAAAAGGAGGTTATAGAAAGCTATATGTGGTATCTCTACTTTTGTCAAAATAAGTCTATTATAGAGGTAAACATATGTAGATATGTGTATATTATACACATTAAAATATATTTGCTGCAAATATATTTTAGAGTATAGCAATAGAAACAGAAAGAGTATTGTATTAATTAGTCCATACAGATGATTTAAAAATTTCCTTGTGTTCTTACCTGTATTTGTCTTTAAGATAAATATGAATACTGGTATAGTGAAAACTGAAATTAATAAAATATAGGTTATTCATTGTCTTCCTTCTGTTTCTCTGGGATGGCTCTGTCTTTTTGTAAAATTGTTAAGGGCAGCAAGAGCAATCTAAACAGTAAACTACCTATATCATGTCTCCTATCTTCCACCACACATAAAACACCAGGATTTTTGTCTCTCCATCCTTGCCACTTATACATACTCACATGCAACCTATTTAGGGCTTCGACTGGAGGTGTAATGGTGGAACATGGGGCCTCTTATTAGTGACCTCTCTGAATATAACTCTGATTTTCCTCTTTCCATCAGCTGGCTGAGTTTTCTCTTCCTTTTGAGTTTGAAAGCTGTTCTTTGAGTATTATCCATCTTTTTCCATGAGGGAAAGGGGATTCAAAGTTTGAACCTGGGGTACTAGCAGGCCTAATTCTTCCACTGCAGGTCTAGAACTTTATAAGAGACTTCTCCTTCACTCTATTTCCTTACCTGATGGAAATGTTAGAAAGGACTTTCCAAGCCCAAGACTCTGAGGACTCCTGCCCCCTAGGATATAGAGGGAATCTAGAGAGGAGTCAGACCAAACCTTAGAAGGTCTTTTCACTTCATTTTGGATATTCCACTAATCTAGACTGTGGAATATCACAGGCCCTGCTCCTGGACTAATTTGAAAAGAGGGTATAAAAGATGTGGGAAAAGGAAGACCATGTAAGTTAGTGGTTAACAAATGAGATGTTGTGTTAGGCCTACCTGGATTTGATTTCTAATTCTGCCACTTATCACTGGACAATGGTAGGGCAATTCACTTAGGCTCCCTGAGCCTCAGTTTCTCCATATGTAAAAATGGCATAAGAATACCTATTCAGTTGTTTTTAATGTGAAGATAAACTAGTATATACAATGTAATTAGAGTAATGCCTAACATATATAAAGAGCACAAAAATCCTAGTTTATAGTTATGATGATTATCTATGTGAATTGTCATCAGGGTCCATTTTAGGAAATAGAGGCAGAGAATGGGTTAGAAAACCCAACAGTAGCCCCTACTATTATTCATACATAAGTGCAACCACAAAAGTTTATTGTTCCATATTTACATGTATAAATTCGCCATCTATAACTTATAAATCTGGTTATGCTACAGGTATAAGTTGAGCCTTGGGTTCAAAAGTGAAACTAAACAAGATAAATACCCAACATAGATTTCTTCTTACCTGTGTAAAGTGTTAGCTGCTTGCCCCAAATCAGGACAACTGAATCTCAGTTCATATTTATTCTAGTTTCAACTGGTATTTCTTACGGAGTCTTCTTTTTATTTTGTCAGCTTTCATCCTCTACGATGATAGTTGCATAGATAAGAGTGCAGAATTAATATTTAATTTAAATGATACATAGCTGTGTAACAGCTATATCTTCTTAACCTTGTTCCAAAGTTTTTATTCTTGAAATTAGATTCATGTTTTTGTTGGCATGTCTGTTTCTCAGTTCTTCCATTTTTGTAATTGGTGCCATCCTTTCTACATTTTTCCTGTGCTAGACTCTGCTGTCTCCTGGTCTCAACAGTAGCTGTAGGATTGGGGCCAGCAGAAGGCAGAGCACATAGTCTTTTATTGTTATTCACTGCTAGAAACTGCTTAAATATCCCTGCAAATTCCCTAAAGACCCGGCACTCTATGGACAGATAAATTACTGTAACATAATTGAGTATAGCATCTATCTCAATAAAAATTGAAGTTATTTGGGCCTTTAACTGTATGGATTAAAAAAAAGAAGGCTTTGTTTTTCAAGTATTTTGTATGCATTTACTAAATTTGAAAATAGATTTTATTGCAAAGATTTATATCTCTATGTTTTATTTATTTTATGTTTGTGAAAAACAAAGATAAACACAGCCTTAACATAATTATTTTTTCTAGAGGACTTGTCTGTAGCAATCACAAAATGTAAAAGATTTAAATTTAATGTTTATAAATTTTACTGACCATCCCAATCTGTTTATTTTTTTTTCCTGCAAAGTGAAGCTACTTAAATGATTCATCATAGTAGTTTCCCATTTTAACAAATTGTCACAAATCATGTAGTTTCAAAGAACAGATATGTATTCTCTCTATGTGTTCTGGAGACTAGAAGACTGAAATCAAGATGTTAGTAGGGCCATGGTCCCTCTGAAGACTCCAGGAAAGAATCCCTCCCGGCCTCTGTCTTTACATGGCCTTCTTCCATCTGTGTTTGTCGCTCTATGACTCTCTCTTATACCTTACACAGGAATATGAATACTAGCCATTGGATTTAGGATCCACCTTAATCCAGTATGATTGCATTTCAACTTATTACATCTGTAAAGACCCAATTCCCAGATAAAGTCACATTAAACAGGTACCAGAGATTTAGACACCTCTCTCTGGGAGACACAATTCATCCCACAACACTCACATAACACTTCATACTTGAATTATAGCACTTAAAGTATAATTACTAGTTTAGAAGGCATTTACTCCTTTTTTTCCTTTTCTCACCATCTTAAAGGGCAAGCTTAATTTTTTAATGTTTTAAAAAGCATTAAAACGTTCTCCATTTCAGTTGTTTGCCATTCTTGCTTTTTATTGTTGTCTTGGTTTTAGTTTTTTTGTTTTGATTTAAGTGGATTGGCTGGGCCCCCTGGCTGGTGTTGGAAACTGTATGTTTGGGGTGGGGGTTTGGTTAGCTAAAGTTGCTTTCAGCTCTTCCTGGAGACGAAAGAAGTATTGTAACATGGCGATCTGTCCCATTAAGCAGAATACAGGTCTTCAGTTTCTTTTGGTGTTGGCACCCTCCTTACTCAAAGCTGTTTCCCAAAGGAAGATTAGAAATCAAACGTGGAGCAGGTCAGTGGCTTCTCTCTGGTGCCCCCAAAGGAGAGGGTGCCGGGCTCAGCATGAGACATGAGGGCATGCAGGAAGAACCTCTAGGGGAAAGCCCTGAACTGGATCACGGAGGTGCTGGCCTGTCCCTTGCAAGGAGTGTGGTAAGGGGCTGGGGGAGGTGGCTTCAAGTCTTTCCTGGTGCTTGGCCCGTCTGCTGTGGACGCTTCAGTCCTCTGCCAGCCTGGTTGGCTCTTGGGGACCCTTGTCTTTCTGTTGAGTTCCCCCTCAGAGCCTGTGCCCCATCAGTGAGAGACCATACAGTGGCCAGGCAGGCGAGTAACTGAATTTTCATTGTCCAAGAGTCGAGTTGGAAAACCAAAGAAATAAAGTGATGTGGTGCCCATAAAAAAAAAAAAAAAAGGCAAGCTTAATTTTTTAATGTTTTATATATCTCTGTGCAGTTAGCATGTTGAAGAACACATTACCTTAATGATTATAAATGGGATGGAAGATAGAAAGGAAGGAGACAAAGAATAATGTGAGTTATGAAAGAAGGAAGAGTTGGTCTACAGCAGTGCCTTGCAAAACTTACTGATCGTCAGGAATGTTTGCAATCTTTGAATAAAAGTTGTGGGTCTCTACACTAGAAATTCTGACTCACTGAATAATCGGGGTCTAGGAATCTATATTATAGATAATTTGCTGAGATGATTCTACCTTTTGACCCAGTATGGAAAATACTCTAGACTTTGTGTGTGTGTGTATATGTGTGTAATTATAGAAAAATGACAGGGAAACCATTCAGGGGAGCTGTCATCCATTTCTCATGCCAATGCAAGCTGTTTTACCATAGCAAGTCATCTAATATCCTGGAGTCATTTATTCATTGGTAAAATGAGTGATGAGCACTTCTAAAATTCTGATTCTCCTGTTGAAAGTCCTTGCTTGTTCTTAAAATGTGTGGGTGTGATTGGAGAATTTATACTTTTGGTCTTTATAAAGAAGGTAGTATGTTTGAAATGATTTCTTAAGTATCTTCTTGGTCTAGTTATTCTGAAATTGTAAGAAAAGGGTCAATGGTGGTTATCTTTGAGTGCTGGAACAATAGATGGCTTCTTTCTACTACTTTCCTCTATATTTCTCATTTGTATAATGAGCACATATTATTTTTTATAATGGAAAGCTACTCATACATATTCTCATTTTAACAAGCAAAGGTTAAATAACAAGAAGAGAAATAAATGCAAGGAATAAGTTAGACTAAACTAAAGGGAAAATTCAAGAGGCTTGTAAAAGCAAAAGAAATGCATGCACAGTTCAAAATAGGGTAGCAAAATTTATATAAAAGTGGGGGGTATTAGGCTTTAAATGTCAGTATTGTTGGCCTTTCTTTTGATTTTATATCATGCATAAGATATTTGCTTGAATTTTTACTATACAGTGATGTTTTCTCTTTAAAAGTTTTTGAGGTGAAGTTTGTTTAAAATTAGAATATTTTGAATTTGTCCAACCTACAGACAATGGATAAAATAATGAAACTGTCATACTGGGGGGGGGGGGGACATTGTCAGCAGCACTGTCAGAAGGTGGGTGTTCTCAGATGAAGACACAGATACAAGAAAACTGGAATAGAATTGCTTACATCTTATGAAGATTGACAAATGGAAAATGTCTGTTTATAAAGTATATACTTGTCTATCTTTACACACGTATCCATAAACTGATAGTTGAAAACCTTGCAATAAGAATTTAGCTTTCCTGTTTCTGTTTCAAAATTAAAAACTTGAAATTTCTTCTTTAGAAGAAGTCAGACCCAGGAAAAGGGACACTGGGGAATGGGTTGACAAGAAAGCCAATTTGACATCTGACAGTTTTATTATTTCCTATGATTTTGTCTTGAGAGGAAAAGTCAAAATGAACAACTTTAAAATGAATGAGAAAACTTATCTTTGTGAATTCAGAGACAATTCTTCAGTAGTCAGACCATTCATACAAAAGTGATTGAAAGCATAATTTGACTGTGTCGAAAAATAGATCATTTACATGATGTGAATAATTGAGATTATGCCTTAAATTATTTGGGTAACAATTATTTTGTTAAAAGGAGTTGATTGAAACTTTGTTTGAATTACAAACTTATGTTGATTCAAATATTGGAAAAGTTACTTGGCTCATTACGTTACCTTCTTAGTGTTTTTTGAGGAGATTTATATCTCACATCAGAATTCCTCATTATTGACCAGTAAGTAATGTAGAGGGACTTAGAAATAGAATTCCCTTACAAACATACATATAGGGCTTTTAGGTCATGCATATATGTATGGCCATTTAAGAAGGCTAGTGTGCACAACCTATTTTCTAAGAACTTCTGGGCTACTTTTCTGGGTTGCCCAGCAACAAGAAAGTTTCAGCATTCAAGGGTGGTCTTCCCCTGGTGAAATGTCAGTCCCCTTATAATAAATCCTAAGTGATGTTCTTTAAATTAGGGATAATTTTCACTCAGGGAGTAAGATAGCGTCTACAGAAGTAGACTCAACCCAAATGAAAATTCAGAGACAAAATTACAAATGGACACTACAGACTAGGGGAAGACCTGGAGACCACCAAAGCAGCATTGTAATGAATCAGGAAAAGGATATTGCTATTTGGAGCCCTTATACATTTGGAAATATCAGTACTGAAGAATTATTTATCCATGCTGTAGGGTGCTTATCTCCTCGATAGGAAAGCTGGAGAAGTTTCTATACCACAACCTGAGTAGATATTTCTTTTCCTTTAGCTACCTTAACACTGATATTACAATCTTTTATAGCAGCAAATCTAATTTTATGGTTTATACACCACCTGATCTACCAGCAGATTCAGTTGATTTTCTATTTCTCCCCACCTTTATCATGAATACCTAAGTCTGTGTAGTAAGTCTTCTCCTTTGGATCTCCAGAATAACTTTCTGACTAGTCTTCCTTATCTATTCTTCAGACTACACGTATTTTCAAAATACAAATTTAATTACATCAGTCTTCTTTCTCCACTTACATAAAAACCTTTAAATTTTTTCCATCACTCTTTGGATACAGGTAAATTTAGGATAAAGTTAGATATCATCTCTCACCAAGGAACTTCTTGTTTTTCCAGCTCCAAGGAGTTTTGTCACCCAGTTCTTCTCTGCTTCAGGATATCTCAATGCTTTTCTCTTAACCCGAAGTACTCTCAGAGTAATATATAATTTTTATTTGGCAGCATTTACCACATCTGCAATTTTGCATTGATTTATATGATTACGTTATTAGTGTCAATCTCCCCTACTACATCGTTTTAAGTTCCACAAACAGAAATCAAGTCTTTTTTTAATCATCATGGATTCTCCAGTTTCTAGCACATAGAGCCTAACACTTCATAGGTACTCAATAAATATTTTGTTGAATGTATAAAAGGATAATATGGTATGTTCTTTCTCTTTTTTATCCTTTCAAAGAGAGTCTTGAGTGAACACCGTAATCTGCAATATCTTAACATGTCCAAAGGGTAATTTTTTTAATGTTCTGGATCAATGTATTTCTTTTCAACAAAAAGAATTAAAAATAGAGTTGCTGCCCACCTAAAATGATTCTAGCTCAGGAAAATATGAAAACACTTATATCTCCTCAATATCCCAAAGAATAAAATTTTTTAATGTTTATTTATTTTTGATAGAGAGAGACAGAGCATGAGTGGGGAAGGGGCAGAAAGAGAGGGGGACATAGAATCCGAAGGAGCGTCCAGGCTCCTAGCAGTCAGCATAGAGCTGGAAGCAGGGCTTCAACTTGTGGACGATGTGATCATGACCACAGCTTAAGTCAGATGTTCAACTGACTGAGTTACCCAGGTACCCCCCAAAGAATATAAATTTTCTTTATGTTTCCCATCCATCATGCCAGTAATATTGAAAGTCTTCAATGAAATACCATGCAGCCTTGGAAAGGAAACTATTAAAAAGCTGTCCATATAGATACTCTGTAACTCCATTTTTACTAACAAATAGAGATCAAACTGATTTAAGAAAAGTACATAGTATAGAGGAATGCTATCATGAATAAAATATTTTATTCATTTTAGCTCATGGAATCTTTAGAGATAAATTTTTTGGGGGGTGGGCTGGAAAATCAACGATCCAAAGCTAAACACAATCAGTAGTGTGGGGCGTATCACTAATTAAATTTCTAAAATTACCTTCTCTATTAATATTTAGAAATTCTCCTCTGAATTAGGTGGCATTACGTAAAATGAGGAAACTGAAGTGCTAAACCAAGGACCCAAATTAGCAGCAGGCTTTACTGGTATTTGGAACTTGTAAATTAAAAATCACAAACATTAATTGCATCTTTGTAGTATATAAATTAATAATATAATAATGACTTCATCTTGATGTTTAATCATACCATACTAAAATCACTTTATGATTAATTCAGTTATTTTAAGAGCTATTGGCTTTTCTCATGAATCAAAATTACTTTCATAAAGTGTAAGCTTAAGATATAATTATTTTTGGAGCTATATTTTAGCATTTATTCCACAACCACAAGAAAATAAAATGACTGTATCCATAAACTGTCCAAATGTAGCACATGTTTATAATTGATACATTAATTAATTCAAGGCCATCATAGAATTTGCAAGTTTACAATTTCCTTTATGCTTAAAGATCTCTTCTTTGGAGATTAGCAAATTTTGGAGCAACTTAGAGTTCAAGATCAGGGTGCCAGCCTAGGGGCTCTGGTGACAGCTCTCCTCCTGGCTTGCAGATGGCCACCTTCTGGTTGTATGCTCAAAGGGCCTTTCCTAGGTGCATACATGTGAAGAAAGAGAGCACTATCTCTCCTCCTCCTCTTCTTATAAAGCCACAAATCCTATCAAATTAAGACCCGACCCTTATGACATTCTTTAACCTTAATTTTGTCCTAAAAGCCCCGTCTTCAAATACAGTCACATTAAGAGGTTAGGTCTTCAACATATTAATGTTGAGAATATAAAATTCAATCCATAGAATCCAGTTTAAAACTTGTAACCAGTCTGTTACATCCCAAATTTTTATGTGATAAAGGTTTCCTGCCATAGTTAATGGGCTGCTTGTTTGGAGCAATACTATACAAAGCAAGGACATTTAAAGAACATAAAATACATCTCTCTGAAATCAGTTGTTAAAGAGATTTGGTCTGTAGTTTCAGTGTGATGCACTCAATCATTTTTCGCCATCTTTACAGGTTAACACAATTGGTGAAGATATGATTCACACAGGACAAGTTTCCTGTCTTGCTGTGTTCCTACAAAAATCTGACTCAAGTGTGAGGATCCAATTTAGAACAAGCTCCTTGCTTGGATAAAGATTGAAAAGGGAGAGGGGGTGGTGGCAGTTTTGAGCTTTCTTCAGTACAAATGACTTTTATGAAATAAGTCATGCCCTCTTTGAAGAGAGCTGAATCTAAGTTTGATTTAGCAGGAGGTTGAAAATACCGATGTCAATTGTCAATTAATAAAGTACTGAAACCCTTATGTACACAGAAGGTTACATACAGTGTATGTTGCTATATTCTGTTGCTTCTTCTGTGGAAGCATAACCAGTATTTTCCATTTCTTCACACTGCCACACTTGAAAGCCAGAGAGACTTGATTTTGGTTTTCCTTAAATACTTCATGAAAATACATGATTGGAAAATATAAAATTAGAATGCTCAAAGAAGTAGATTATTAGCCTTCTCAAGAAAGGGTGTGCACTCTGTCTTAAAGCTTATATATTCCCAGCTTATTGTTATGATTTTTATTATCAGAACTCAGAAAAACGCAGGACAACATATTACAATACCCTAATCTGGTCCCTCCAGCTGAGCATAAAACATAATGTATATATGGAAAACCTTTTAGTTGATGCTGTGTGGACTATCTGCTAAAGAGTGTTTTTGCTTAAAACACTTGAGGCAGTTGCTCTATTTAGACATGGCCTGGAATACACATTCTTGGTGAAGTTCTGGACTGCCTTACTGGAGATGCTAAATGTTTTCCTCACTCAACCCCTTCTTGAGGAAACTCTGTCCACAACCCTGGAAATCAATTGGATGATCTCTCCTAGCTACAGAAAGAATGTGAATTATTTAACTGGGAAGTTGGTGCTGTGCTCGTTATTGACTATATTCAAGAATACAGGAAAACTGGCTGACAGAGAGATATCTTTATCCAATCTTCTTAGATTGGAGGACAAATAGAAAATCAGTGGCAAGAAACAGAAATAGGAAATAATTCTGAGAGAGAGAAAGAAACAAATGACCAAAAGGGAATTTTCAGGTCCCTTACTTAGTCCCTAAGATGTTCAAATCCTTTCACTTTTTGGTCATGGGTGGGTGTGTATTTGGCTATTGTACACCTCCAAGAACATCCATTTTTTACTTATTTTTGTGTTTTTGTTATTGCCACTGAGCATGTCTAACTGAGAGAGCTACCAAGAACATAACTCTATATTCTGCCCTCCAGATTCCTCATTTCTTCTTCCCACAGAGCAGAGTTTTTTATGTAGCTTGGGAGTGAAGTAAACAAGGCCTACAGAGCAATTCTGCCTTTTAATACTGGGAGACACTATTAGCATGATAGCTCTTCCTACTCCTGACATTGTCACTGAGGATTCTGGCTGTGGCTTTTCTCCAGAAGGACGTGCAGCAAAAGCCAAGTTATGGTATCAACGGCCATTTTAGGCTTTTGATACTTGATCAGTCATTTTTGTCTGCTTTTAGCCACAGAGTCAGTTGTCTTGTGAGAAATAAGGCAGGTATTTAACAAGAATAGGTATGAGCTCTTGAACATTAGAAAGCTATTTTTATTACTTCCCAAGTTCTGTATTGAATCACATGCCAGCTTCATACCAGAAATGAATCATTGAGATTTATAACATAATTGTATCTTCAGTATTTGCTATTGATGCCAATTATCTATATCATTAGTCTTTAAGGCAAATCACTTCCAGGACTAAAATTGCTGTACTTTATTTGTGTGTGTAATCCAACTTTATGTCACTGTGTCTGCTTTTTAATCCTCAAAGATGTTGCTTCTCCCCCAAAAATCATTCCTCAAACATCTATTATCCCACCTGCTTACTCTGTTTTGGCTGTCAGGCCATGGATGCTGATGAAAGAAAATGCACAAGAGTTGTGACAATTACAGATTCATTCTGTGTAGCTTCATCATGATCACACCCATCATCACGTTGACCCTTTTATCTACCTCTCAAATGTCACAAAGCTATTCTCTCACTTATTATTCTTTTCCCCTTGAAACATCCAACCACCTTCCATTTTTCTGCCCCTCATTCTTAGTGAAAACATTGCTACTTATGTTGCAAACTGAATTTTGCTGAAAATTCTCTCAAATCCCTTGATTTTCAACTTAATATTCTCTCCTGTTTTTGATCAGCCTCTTTGGAGAAGAGTCTAGTAGTGTGTGAGCAGATTGAGGGTAGTCATCATGATTTATTCACCCTTGTGTCTTTGATGCCTAGCTAATTTTCTTTAATGTAAACACTACTTCCAAACATACTCCAGTATATCCATTATTAAATCATCAAAATACAGCTATTTATAGCTGCTTTTTAATTTTTCCAGTTATCACCAAATTTTGATGCGAGAGACTTCTCCATTGTTTCTACTTCCTGTCTACTCAATTTTTTTTCTATGAAAAATAAGATTCCCCTTTCTCCCAACCCCATGAAATCTCGAAAATACTATGAAAAGGGTACAGGTGACCTTTATGTCCCTACAGCCAGTAAGTGTACCTTTGCTCTTATGTTCCTAGGATGCACTTAGATATTTAATATTTGAGAACCCCTCCTTCTTGAATCTTCTACCTGAGTCTTTGCTGTTTTATAGCGTATTCATGGTTTCATTTCTGATCTCTAGGCAGATAATTCCCAAAGAACATCTTCAACCCTTATGTTCTGCCTGCATTCTTCCTGTGTTTATTCCCAACCAGCAATAGTAGAGATTGAATTGGATTGTGCATAACATGTAAATTTAGTACACACTAAATGAACTCAGAATCTTACTCCCCAAACTGTCATTCCTTTCCAGATAAAACTGTACAGCAGGCCTCACATTTCTAGGTACCTGAACTCAAATCATAGAATTGTCTTTTACCCTTTCCCACCCTCTCCCCACCCTCCCACCCCCTCATTCACAACATCCAATATGTCACTATGTGTTTTGATTCTTCTTTTGAAGAATCTCTGGGCTTCTTTTTTCCCCTTCTCCTTGTTCATTAAAATGAAGAGCCTAGGCTTGCAGCACCCAGACTTAGATAATGTCACACTAATTTTCCTGTCTATCCCACTGTTTTTCTTACCATTACATTATCACCATATCACTAATATTAAATAAAACTTTCAATCTCTCACTCCCCTAGTTGACTTGTCTATGGCATCAAGTTCATACTTTCTGGTTTAGATTAATATTCTGGTAGGCTTACCTCTGTTTACTTAGTTAGTATTTTTCTCTTTAAACACTAATTTTTAACACCTGTCCCAGATAAATTTGTGTTCTCACATTTCCTGCACGAACTTTTCAAATGTATATCAACTTCTTTTCCTGACTTGTAGGTTGCTCATTCATTTTCTCTGTGTAATCCTACATTTCCTGTACTAGGGTACATATTAAATTTCAATTTCCTGTTTACTCATCAGTCCTACCAGACCCATTGTGCATAAAGACTCTGTTATTATGTTTCCTGCTATATACTCAGTACTTAGCTCCCTGTCATTTAGCAAGTGCTCAGTATATATTGAAAAATAAATATCCTAGTTGTGAATCACCTATAAGATCTAGTCAACTGAGTGCCACATACAATGCCCTCTATTCATCCTAGCTGTTTAATTAATATACAAACTTTCCATCTTAATCATAGTGAATAATATGTTATTGGTATCACTTTGTAGGCTAGATTTATACCAAACACACCCACACTTACACTTGCTTCTCTTTCTTTTTAATGTGTCTGTAATATCATGTCTGCATAACCAATAGCCAAAGATAACTTTAGTAATGTTAGTTTATTAAGCATTTACCTTTAATGGTTTCATATGATATAGATATATTATGGTGACTATAAGAAGGACAGCAATATTACCCATTTAATTCTCCATCCTTGCCCTTATTAAAGGAGTGGAAAAGATATTTCATAATTGTTCCTGTCTACATTTTATATAGTCTTATGTTAGTTGACCTAGCATACCATTCCATAATTATATTGTTAATTTATGATTTTTATGCTTGAAAATGAATGAAGCTTTTGTTTAATGAATTAAGATTAAACTAGGAGGTTTGTTTTATTTGTTATTTATTTTAATTATTAATATTACTATTATTATCACTACTCAGACTTTTCAGACTTTCAAAATAAGTTATTAGGCTTAGATATGTTATTGGGATAATTTGTGTTCCTTAAATTTATTTCATATAATTTACAACAGTTAAAGAAGAAAACCCATATCTGATATTTCTCCATATCAGCAATAAGGCTATTTCACTTTCTTATCAATTGTGTGTTCAGTGGAATAACACTTTTAATTTCCTAAATATCTTAAAATTAAGATAAAATGACTGTTCTTTATAACAGAATCTTGAATATAAAGCCGAATTTGTAAAATTACACAGTTCGTGATAAAGCAAGAGGCAGCTGATTCTTTAAGACTCCATAAGTATATAGATTATGCTTAAGACTCTTAAAATTTTACTTAATCTTTGGTTTCGTTAGGTTTTAGGGGTGCTTGACAAGCTTTCTTTTCAGAAATTCTCTGGGAAAATGTGACTTATGCATCAACCATAGGTTAAAATAACAGAAGAAATAATACCTTGTAGCATTTTGAATGGGAAACTGGTACTGAAAGTCTCTTTTCTGCCTGAGGCCTTCTCTTCTGTCCCTGCCACCCACTTCTGACCTATGAGTCACTGACTATTCCAACTTCATTTAAAATCTTTATTAAATTAGTTTGAATCCTAAGCCTCTATACTAAGAAAAATTGTGTTGGATTTTATACCTTTAAAATAAAGAATTGTAGTGGAGACTGCAGAATCCTTGGCAGGTTTGTATATTTGGAAACCTAGGTATACATATACTTGTGTGTATATGTGTGTGTGTGCATGCTCATATGAATGCAACTGAATTGACACCCTCCCCTAATTTTCCTTTAGTCTACTGATGGCATGCTCTATTACTTTTTGAGATGGAATAACAACAGTAATAATAATTAACATTTATTGAGTGTATTATGTGCAAAGTGTTATGCTAAGTGCTTTGTCACACTAACAAAATCTCCTCCTTTCAGTGGTAAGCTTAGTACAGTAGCTTGTGTGTATCTTGTTCCTTACTATTAATGCCTATTATATAATGGGCACTCAAACTTTAGTTGCGTGAAAGACTGAATCCCATTATAACTTTACAAAATAGACATATTAAATTTCAGTTTCGTTTTGTTACGCAAATGAGAAAAAATGAGACTTTGAGAGATTGAGAACTCCCAAAGTTCACCCTTACTCCAAACCCCATGGGTTTAATTACATTATAATTAGATAGGAATATTTATCAGAGGCAAACTTGGGGCAGAATTTTCTTTTTTTTTTTTTTTTCTTTTTTTTTTCTTTTTTTTTATTTTTTAATATATGAAATTTACTGTCAAATTGGCTTCCATACAACACCCAGTGCTCATCCCAAAAGGTGCCCTCCTCAATACCCATCACCCACCCTGTCCTCCCTCCCACCCTGCCCTCCCTCCCACCCCCCATCAACCCTCAGTTTGTTCTCAGTTTTTAACAGTCTCTAATGCTTTGGCTCTCTCCCACTCTAACCTCTTTTTTTTTTTTTTTTTTTCCCTTCCCCTCCCCCATGGGTTTCTGTTATGTTTCTCAGGATCCACATAAGAGTGAAACCATATGGTATCTGTCTTTCTCTGTATGGCTTATTTCACTTAGCATCACACTCTCCAGTTCCATCCATGTTGCTACAAAAGGCCATATTTCATTTTTTCTCATTGCCACGTAGTATTCCATTGTGTATATAAACCACAGTTTCTTTATCCATTCATCAGTTGATGGACATTTAGGCTCTTTCCATAATTTGGCTATTGTTGAGAGTGCCGCTATAAACATTGGGGTACAGGTGCCCCTATGCATCAGTATTCCTGTATCCCTTGGATAAATTCCTAGCAGTGCTATGGCTGGGTCATAGGGTAGGTCTATTTTTAATTTTCTGAGGAACCTCCACACTGCTTTCCAGAGCGGCTGCACCAATTTGCATTCCCACCAACAGTGCAAGAGGGTTCCTGTTTCTCCACATCCTCTCCAGCATCTATAGTCTCCTGATTTCTTCATTTTGGCCACTCTGACTGGCGTGAGGTGGTATCTGAGTGTGGTTTTGATTTGTATTTCCCTGATAAGGAGCGACGTTGAACATCTTTTCATGTGCCTGTTGGCCATCCGGATGTCTTCTTTAGAGAAGTGTCTATTCATGTTTTCTGGGGCAGAATTTTCAATTTGATTTACTAATTTCTTTGGGTGGGGGGAGTTTCTACTACTAACATGTAATTCTTCTTTAGTGACCTACTAAAAAGTTTCCCTTAAGTAAAAGCATCCACAGTGCTTTCCAACTGTTCCAGATTAACTCTGTGTTAATAAATGGTTTAAAAGATTGTGGTTTCTTGGTATTGTTTTAAGCATATTTATGTTGTTTTTAAGTTATTTTCATTGTTAAGATATGGAGGTCCATGTGACTAGATATATGTAATAAACATAAATTTATACATATATATATAATCAAATTTTAGAGTTATTTAATTTTGGAATTATCTCTTGAATAAAGCTACCTGGACAGTGTCTACTCTTGTCTTTGACATGAATGAGTAGAAGATAAATGCCAATAAAGTTATTTTTTTTTTGCCCCTTTACAAACATGAAGAATATAATGCTCAAAAATTCAGATATAATTGTTTTCTGGAATTCTCTGAGAAATCATGCCTTCCACATTCAACACCAGAAATATATTGTGGTACATTCTTTGGATTCTCTCAAATTTCATTCTATTCTCCTTATTTTGGGTGATGTTGAAAAGCTTATCAGAAGATGAATTTCCATTAAAAGTAGAGAAAAGTACTTCTGGGGCTTCAAAGAAGAGAAAGTGCATGTGCCAAGGCAGAGCTCACAGCTGTGGAAAAACTGGGGAAAAGGCAAAACACACACACACACACACACACACACACACACACACACACACACACAAAAAAAAAAGCAAATGGCAAGAAATCTGCCTTCAGGCATAACAAAATGAGTGAGACAAGATAAGTAGAAGAGACGGGCAAGGTCCTTCTCCAAGGAGACATGTCCTGTAGGCATTTGGAGAGACAGGTTGGAAATATTTCTAAACTGGGGTTGGTGAAGATGGTTCTGGGGTATATGGATTTGGGAGCTATCAGCATGTAAGTTACAACCAAAGGAACTAGAATTCAAGAACTCACACTGTAAGCATATAGAGCAATAAGTTGAGAAAGACAAAAGACACCCCTGAGAAATATTAATAATAACATCTGTTGTGGTTTAGATAGAAGTCTAATTCCCATTTCAAAAAGAAAGGAGCTCACAATCAGGACTTGTGGTCCTCCAGAAAATGGCTCATTTCTCAGAATTATTTAAGAAATGATTTTCATTATAAAAGCAGTAAATTCTCATTTTAGAAAATTTCAAAAACGAAGAAAAGTAAGACAGACCAAAAAACCCAGAATCCTATGAGTCAGAGTTAAGGGATATTAAAATGTTGACAAGTTTACTACCAATACTTTAATTTTTTTCATGCCTATTTATATCTAGGGACTCTGGACTTGGCCATATGATCTACTTTAGCTAATGAAACAGTGGGAAATATAATATGAATAGAGGCATGAAAAATGCTTGTATTTTGAGGTTTGCTCACTTCCTGCTCTGGCTCTCTGAGACCACCCTATGAAAAACCCCAGTTAACAGATGATGAGGCAGACATGACTCATCTTCGCTGAGACCTCCTAAACCAACCAGACTTCCAACTTGTGAGTGAGGCTATCCAAGGTCATCTAGCCCTAGTCAGTTACTCAGACCAGAAGAATATCCCATCCAACTCCACAGTCACAAGGAAAAGCAACACATGCCTGTTTCTTTAAGCCTCTAAGTTTTGGGATGATTTGTTACACAGTAAAAGTCAACTGATAAGATTACTCTTAAATGACCTAGCAAATAAAGGATATTTTACATGTGTTTCGAAGGCTTGGTTTATCGCATCTGTACCTTGCTGTATGGCCTTGGATAGTTAACTACACCTTTCTGAACTTCAATTTCTTTATCTGTAGAATATTTCTCCAGATGAAGTGAAATAGTAAACACAAAATTATAAGTTCTGAAACATTTGCTATAACTCTTTTGCTTTTATCGTATTAAAACATAGCTTTTATCTAAGCCAAGTTTTCCTATTACCAATTTAATATGATAAGAATCTTATCTGGTTTATATTGTTATAATATCCATTGCAATGCAGCAAAACATGACCTGGAGCAGTGAGCTGAAATATCATTATTTCTATTAATAAGACTAAATATAAAAGCTCATATTAATTGAGAGGATTTGGATCTGATTTACATTGTATTTTGCCCACTTTAGCTCATAGAAAGTTCCCAACCACTCTATGCAATAGATACTGTTAACTGTCACTACTTTTTGTGTGAGGAAGCTACCAGGACTTAGCCTCTCAGAACCTGGGTTCTGAACCACTAGGCTGCTGTGTACCAGAAATAGAGTCCCAAATTTCAAAGAACAAACCAACTGAGGAAGCCCTTGAATAATTCTCAGATCACTTGGGGCATTAATCTGGCAACACTATTCACTTAGGACTCCTTGCAGAGTGATTCCAGATTCTCAGATCTCCTCTATAGAGAGTGCCTGGGATAATTTAGGAAGCTTTATTGTCCATATCTTAGAATCTGTGACAGACACAAGGTACTCCCACCTCACCTGCAGTTAAGCAACACAACTTTTTGGAAAACACTTTTTATTTTTTTCCTCAAGGATTTATAATTTCTTCTTAAGCCCTCTTTTCTCACCATTTTATGTAAGGTGGCTTGTACCTGTCTTAAAATTTAAGCTTCAAAAATTTCTGATTCCTGTCAGACTTTCTTTTTACATAAAATTTCAAACTGACCTCTGTCCTGACACTTGCTGTAAGGTCAGGTTCTACTGACTCAGTTAATAGCAGGTTGAAAAATGTAAATATGACACTAGCTCTAAAAGGTTATCTGAGCTTGTGTTAAAAAAAACTAAACTTTTATAGATTTTTCTCCTCACCAAAATAAATACCTTTGGTCTTAATGATGTAAGTTCAAGCCAAAATAAGATAACCTAAGTCCTGATAATCCAGAGCCAGAAGAAAACAAAATCACTTTAGCCCCCAGGAAGTTATTTCTATTACTCTTTTTGCACCACTGACCCCTCCAAGTTAGTCCAAGGACAAAATTACTATGAGCATTCAAAAGTTTAAAAAGTTTGAGATGACTTTTGCTTATGGTTCAGTTGTGGTGTTACATCTGCCACAGATATTGAAGTACATTTGATTTCTTGATTCATAAATTACCTACAGGTTAGTACCAGTAGCAAAAGGTACTTTCCCTTTCTGAAGTGAAGCCCTCAAATCGTTGCTGGCTCTTGCCTGTGACAGATGCCACCTGATGTAATGTAAGTGGGAATGCCGCAATAACGTACCATTTGAAAATTTGATAATTAAGTGATATTTGGATGCATTTCAGGCTTACATTTAAAAATAAACCAGAGTTAAAAGAAGTTCTGACTTTGATATATTGCCTTAGTACACATCCTGTCATAAACTAAAAGCAAGCAAAATCTGCCATAATGTTTACTGAAAAAACACAAACCTTGCATATTATTATCCACAAGTTATCAAATTTTATGTTTCTTGGGCAATTCTTAATTCAAATGCATCAGATTTTGTGGTCATTTTATTCTTTTGTTTGTTTCATGTCCTATTACTCCCAACTTGTCTGTTTCTTGCTATTTAAGCCTTGGTCCCACATCAGTTTGTATGGAACTTCTCTGTTTTGCTAGCCTCCTTGTCTTCTAGAGTTTGAATTCCTCAAAGGTAGAGATTTTAATTGGCTCTCTGCCACCAGTGCCTAGTTTAGGGATTTCTATGTGTTAGTCTTAAAAAATATTTTGAGCAAATGCCTCATTTTCTGATGTGTCTGACTTCCCCTCTCTCTTCATATTTCTCTATTGCTTTTCTTCTACTTTTCTCTCTTCTCATCTTGCTCTTCAGTTTTTAAATCTGTGTGGGACCATTACATGTCAGGGGTCCAATTTTTGGTCCTCATATAAGGAGCCTCATGTCTATGTCCTTGGGGTTCCCTGAGGATTCATTACTATTTGCTCAGAACCTTGCACAACAGCTTAACTATTACATTTCCTTCTTCTCCAGCTAGTACTTCCAGATCTTTAAATAGCTCTATTCCTTTATTTTTCTACCAGGTCCCAAAACACAAGTGAGAAGGGATGGAAGAACTGAAGCTGAAGTTAAGCAATATGATGGCCATCCCAGCAGAGTAAGTTTCTTATTTCCTATCATTTGTTGGAGTGAAGTTTATGGTCCACAAGTAGTTTCTCTATCAGGGGATTAACATTTGGCCTTGAGCCCAAGGAACAATCAACAGTGCAAATGTGCATCAGCTGTTAGTTGCTCTTTCCCTTGTATGTCTGCAGTCTTTCTATTTGTTCTATATGTCCAGCTGCTGGTCTGCCACTTGGCAGGCTCACACCAACATGGTGTTAACCAATTTGCTTCCCCCTCATCTGGTTCTGGAAATTGATCCATGCATATCTGATTCGTTACTTCAAACAAACCTCTGATCAAGGGGCTTGAGAACCACAGGTGGCCATTTCAGCTGGGGGAAACAAAAGACCTTGTGGAGATGATTTCTTCAGAATCAACAAATAACCCAATTTTATAGTACTTGAATCTGATTTCTTGTGTATAACAAGTGTTAATTCATATTTTAGCACAATTAGATTTACCTTACTAGGTGAAGACTGAATGTGTGCATTTTTGGCATTGTGCTAAATATTTTATCACTTACTTTTCAAAATAAGCCTATGGAGAAAAGAGATGTACAGTTCCCACAATATATATGAGAAAGAGACTTTTGTATAGTGAAATCATTTGTTGGTGGTCACACAGCTCTTAATGAAGTCATAGAACCAAGAAAAGGACTGATTTTATTTAGTGTTGAAGTCGATATTTCTTTAACCCTATGCTGGTACATCTGTGGGGACTAAGAAAACTGGTTGGTACTTACGGCATTTTAGAAAGAGTTCCAGATTTGCAACTGAAAATTGCATTTTCTTTAAGTTTATACTTAGTGGCCTAATTATACCTAGAACAAGTCACTTTGCCTCCTTGGAATTCTACAATACATACCATTTGGAGCTTTTATGAAATATTTGGATGCAAATCAGTTTTATTTTTTAAGAACTCTAGTTATGAGAAATTCTGGTTGGTTTAATGGCTATGTTTATATGTTGTTATTAAATAGATATGGACTCAGAGTTACTGTTAACAGAGAATATGGAATTATTTGCAATCTGTCTGCAACAGTGTACTTCACTCTCATATCTACTTTTTTAAATCATGTTCCCAGTAAGCATCCTATTGAAGAGACTGTACTGGTCACTATATACCTCAAAAATGCTGTTATCTTTTATATCTCTTAGTTTTTGTACAAACTCTTCCTTAATATAGGCAAATCCCTTAGAATAGTGTTCATAGTGTTGCAAAAAAAAAGTAAGAGTTAATACAGTGTTATTATTAATATTGTTTTATTCCTGGCAAACTGCTCTTCAAATTTTAAGAGCCAGTTAAGATGTTGTTTTATCTATGACTCTATGTATTAGTACGAAATATCATTGCATACCACAGAAAACCCAAATCAAACTGACTTAATGCAATGAACAAAAAATAGAGAAATGAGAGAGGGACTTTTTTTGGCTTATATAACTGAAATATTCAGGAGTAGATCAAATGCATCAGTATTTGGGGCTCAAGCATTCTGTCTTTGTTTCTTAGTTCCTCTTTTGCTCATTTGCTTTATTCCCTTAGTTTCCTGAGGTGGCAGTAAGACTGCACTAGGCCTGAGAAGTTCATGATGAGCACAAAAACAGAGTGTTCTTTCTCATAGCTCTTACACAGGCTCTTAGGTTTACTCTGATCACATACATTTGTAGCTTGTGTCCATTCCTGAAGCAATAGCTGTGGCCTGTGAGAAGTAAGCATATATACTGACCAGGCCTAGGTGAAGAATATACTTTTGAACAAGTTATTCTACCAAGCATCACACTTTTTTACTCTCTCACCTATCATGTCTATGAGTTTCTTTAGTACTGGGGCTGTGTTTCATGCTTTCTTGCATTCCTGGAGATTATGATAATGGTGGGCACATAGATGATTCTCAATAAAGGTTGAATGGGTGGGTTCATGGATTCATGAAAGTCAAATGTCTGCTTGAAAGACATTGCCAATGAAATGAAGTAGTAAATTTGATTCAACTAATATTAATAAACCACATCTAATGTGCCAGGCAACATACCAGCTGTTAGGAAAACAGTAGTGAATAAGAGAAATCACCTCTGTTCTCATGGAGTTTACAGCCTGCTGGAGAAAGCCAAAAAACAATTATAAATAAATAGCATTATAATAGAGACTGAAAGAGTCTTTGGGAATTTTGGAGCAAATTGACCTAACCTAGATTAAGGACCCACAGAAACTTCTTGTCAGGTTCACTTTTAAACTGAACTCTATGAGGATGAGTAGATTAAGGTAAGAGAAAGTTGAGAACCAGCAATGTATGTTCAAAGAAATGAACAAAATCCCAAATGAGGGAACAAGATGAGGGTGGTTTAGGCTAAAGACGGGCTTGAAAATAATTTCTAGAATTGTGTGTCTGATCCTAGGAGAAATGGAAACCCTTTCAATACATGATCATATCTGAATTTTATGGTAATGGCTATATCAAAGGCAGATATATACAAAATTGTATGTTGTCTCGAGAGTCACTAAGAAGAGTTTACAAAAGTTACGTGTTTTCTGCACTTTGAGGAATGAATAGAAGTTCTAATCACAAAATGAGTAACAATAAGACATCAGTGCAATACCACATTGATGCAAAGAGCCTCATAACGTTCTGGTATGGTAGACTTTGGATGTGTGTTTGAAGAATACTCTGTGTTGAGAGCTCTAGAGATGAACCCAGAAAGGTAGTTAGCTGGCAGTTTGTGAATGTCTCTGTTTTCCACCTTAAGGAATCTGAATTTTATCCTATAGTCAGTGGTGAATCTTTTAAATAATGGTCATTCTCTTCAGATTATCTCAGTGGTGTCTTATAGTCAATTCTGGAACTTGCAACGATAAGGATTAATAAATATGGTCTCAACTATTTTTTTTTAACTTAGCTGCAAAGACCAACAAAATAATTTACACACACACACAATCATTCAGATTAAGATTATTGCAGTGCTCCTTGAAATTTCTAATAACAGAAATCATGAAATTGCTGACCTTCAAAAACCACATTTGACGTCACCCAGTAATCCTGAAATAACTCTTTGCTTCCTGGTTTTATTGCACAATACATTTTCTTTTCACTCACACTGTTGAAGTTCACTGTTGTTTTGTAGGCAGCTGCCCTTTTGCTTTACAAGGGAAAGTAGCATTTTATCATCTACCAAAGATCATTGTTGAGGAAATAAGTATTATCACTCTGCCAATGGCCTATTTTAACTATCTTCCTTAGGTAGTAATCAGAAATGGGCTGAAGGAAAGAATGCAAAGTATTTCAAAGTAATCTGTTTATAGTACATAGAAAGCAAGAAAAGTAACCATCTTGACTGTGCTGGTTTATTATTATATAGTAGAATAACATGCTCTTGAAAAGTTCTTGAAAAGGAATCGATTGCAAATATCACTTGCTAAATCATCCAGAAACATGGAAATGATATTGGTACAATTTTCGTTTTCGTTTTTTTTTCACGTGTAGAATTTATTAGGTAACTTTACAAATCCCATTTCTTAGACACAGCTGTTTTAAAAATAGCTCACTCGGGAATAAAAGTTTGCCTTTAGGCATCAGCTTCTTTCTGCCTTAAGTCCTGGGTACCTACTACTGCTTGTTTCCTTGATCGCCATTCAGGCATCACACTTTATCTGTCCCTCCTCAAACAACCTCATTTATACCAATCATAAAATGTTACCTGTCTGCTATTTCCCCTGATTCCTGGATAGGGAAGTGTTTTAATAAATGAAAGAATGCTAAGGCATGATGAAATAATTTTAAGCAGAATTTTTATGTTTTAGTTTCAGAAGGACAGTTCTTTTTTTTTTTTTTAATTTTTTTTTTTCAACGTTTATTTTATTTTTGGGACAGAGAGAGACAGAGCATGAACGGGGGAGGGACAGAGAGAGAGGGAGACACAGAATCGGAAACAGGCTCCAGGCTCCGAGCCATCAGCCCAGAGCCCGACGCGGGGCTCGAACTCACGGACCGTGAGATCGTGACCTGGCTGAAGTCGGACGCTTAACCGACTGCGCCACCCAGGCGCCCCTTTTTCTTTTTTTTTTTTTTTAATTTTTTTTTTCAACGCAGAAGGACAGTTCTAATGAAAGTAAGCTGGATGCATTAAACAGTACAACTGGTGGTTTTCTGTTGTCATAATATAGGTAAAAGATGGTGAAGGCATTAGCCAGGAGACAGGAAGAACATTATAGGTTATACACACACACACACACACACACACACACACACACACAGCATATGGAATTTATAGAGCTGATTTCTATAGTAAATGAGAAAGAAAAAATTAACGAGTGGCAATAATAGGTAAGAATGTGGACATTGGGAGGATATTGACTCAAAACCACATAGAAAAAGGGAAGTACATTTGGGATAGGGAAATATAATGAACAGAGTCATAGACATATGCAGATTAAGATGCCTCTGGGGCAAGGGAATTAAAAGCAAAAATGAACTACCGGGACCTTATGAAGATAAAAAGCTTCTGCACAGCAAAGGAAACAACCAACAAAACTAAAAGGCAACCAACGGAATGGGAAAAGATATTTGCAAATGACATAACGGACAAAGGGCTAGTATCCAAAATCTATAAAGAGCTCACCAAACTCCACACCCAAAAAACAAATAACCCACTGAAGAAATGGGCAGAAAACATGAATAGACACTTCTCTAAAGAAGACATCCAGATGGCCAACAGGCATATGAAAAGATGCTTGACGCCGCTCATCAGGGAAATACAAATCAAAACCACACTCAGATATCACCTCACACCAGTCAGAGTGGCCAAAATGAAGAAATCAGGAGACTATAGATGCTGGAGAGGATGTGCAGAAAGGGGAACCCTCTTGTACTGTTGGTAGGAATGCAAATTGGTGCAGCCATTCTGGAAAACAGTGTGGAGGTTCCTCAAAAAATTAAAAATAGACCTACCCTATGACCCAGCCATAGCACTGCTAGGAATTTATCCAAGGGATACAGGAGTGCTGATGCCTAGGGGCACTTGTACCCCAATGTTTATAGCAGCACTTTCAACAATAACCAAATTATGCAAAGAGCCTAAATGTCCATCAACTGATGAATGGATAAAGAAATTCTGGTTTATATACACAATGGAGTACTACGTGGCAATGAGAAGAATGAAATATGGCCCTTTGTAGCAACATGGATGGAACTGGAGAGTGTGATGCTAAGTGAAATAAGCCATACAGAGAAAGACAGATACCATATGTTTTCACTCTTATGTGGATCCTGAGAAACTTAACAGAAACCCATGGGCGAGGGGAAGGAAAAAAAAAGAGGTTAGAGTGGGAGAGAGCCAAAGCATAAGAGACTCTTAAAAACTGAGAACAAACTGAGGGTTGATGGGGGGTGGGAGGGAGGAGAGGATGGGTGATGGGTATTGAGGAGGGCACCTTTTGGGATGAGCACTGGGTGTTGTATGGAAACCAATTTGACAATAAATTTCATATATTGAAAAAAAAAAGATGCCTTTGGGGATATCTAAGTAGGATAAACAATAGGCAACAAAAATATATGTCAAAAAGCCTAGAACTACAGAAGAAGATTTGATAATCATCAGTATATGGATCGATAACTGTTAAGCCCATGAAAGTGGGTATAACAGGGAGAGTTTATGGAACATGAGGCATAGAGACCCAAGAACAGATGCAAGAGTTTTTATCTCCTTTGAATATTTATTACTGGTCAGTTCTGGGCTGAGCTTTAAAAGTTCTGTGGTGAAAATTATAGGCATGGTCTCTCCCTCATAGAACTTGATAACTAGTGCAGGAGACAAACAAGTTATCAAAATTATAGTCATCATAACTTATTCACAATTACATTACATATTCATAATTGCATTACAAAGGAAAATTGCAGCATGCTCTGAGAGCAGGTAGCTAGAGAAAGTCAACTAGGTAGAAGAGAGTGAAAGATAATTGAATAATAATTGATGAACAGTTGTCTATTCCAGGGTAGTACCTGTTCTTCTTTCCTAATATAGACCCATTGCTTTTTACTCCCTTACTCTATGGCATTCATTTTAATTTGCTTAAATGTATCTTCAAGTAAAAATAAAATTAATGAATTACAGATAAATAATTATATTTTCCACATCTCAGTTGAAAGTCTGACTACATAATGTTTCTAAGTCAAAACCGTTTGCTCTCAGAACTCTATGACCACATTTGAATTCAGTTCAGCTAATGATAATTTCAGTGCTAATATGGTTCTCACTCCATTACATGCATTCTTCATCTATCTCTTCCTTTCCTTCCTCTGTTGTAAATCTTTAGTAGTTTCTCTTTATTCATGGTACACTTAAATTTTACAATAATGGAGTTAGAGTATTTGACATTTGCCTCCTTTAGCAATCTATGTGTCCGGATGTTTTGATGCTTTAAATTTGTGGTGTTATTTTTTTTCCACTTTGGGAAAATATTTCAGCTCTTTCTATTGTATTATTTTCCATTTCTCTTTGCTTTATTTGTGCAGTGCCTTTGGGATAAATGTCCTTCACTGATTCTGTCTCTTCAGACTTCTCTCTTTTATGTCTTTTAAGACTATTTTTATGCTTTTTCTTTATTTTTTTCTTATAAGTATTTTCCATCTGTTGAATATTTGATGCATTCAAAACTGTATGTACTACAGAGGTATAGATTGAGGCATATAATCACCTATGATCAAACTTAAAAATTAAACCCTTACCTATACTGGGGAATTTTCTATGGTCCTTGCTCACATCTATTGTCCCTGAAGAGGTGATGACTTCTAATTTTTAAAAATAAACCTCTTGCTTTTATTTGTAGCTTTACTAAGTGCATATTATAAATGATGTATGGTTTCATTGTGCATGTTTTTAGACTTTTAAGAGATGAAGTCCAAGATGGCAGCATAGGTAAAATCCTGAACTCACCTCCTCCCGAGGGCATACCAAATCTACAGCTACATGTGGAAATTAGCTTCGAAAAAGACCTGTAAAATATTTGAACAACTTCACATCAAATGATAAAAGGAAGGGCCATGTTGAGATACTTGGGAGAGACAGAGATGATGTCGTCTTGCCCCCAGATGCCCACCCCGGCATGGTGACCCACAGTTAAAAGGAATCTCACAAATATGGACTCCACATCATGCACCCTCCTCCCTGGGACCTGTACGAGACAGATGTGCACCCAGAATGTCTAGCTTTGAAAAACAATAGGGATATTCTAGGAGACTTAAAGGACTGCAGGGAACTGAGATACTGCTCTTAAAGGGCTTGCATGCAGACTCACTTGCCCCAGTGCACAAGACACAAGTAGCAGTTTGAAATGTGTCTGGACAATATATGAAGGACATTCATTTCTTAATTTTAAAGCATCTGCCTAAGGGAGAGGGGACTGTTGGGACTCTCTCCAGAGATGGAGGCACTGGCAAGTGCCATTTTTGTGCTCTCCCTTTACCTTGCTAGCACCAATAGGCATTTCCCTGCATTTTCCTACTGCCCTGCTAAAGCCAGCAGGTGTCCCTGTCCCTGCACTCTCTTGCTGCCTCCATAAAGTCAGTGGGCACACCCCAGCCCCTGCACTCCCCTGCTGATTCCCCAAAGCCAGTGGGCACATCCTCATGGGGGATGCCTCTTGATGGCCTGGCTCTGGTGGCTCAGGGGGCTTGCATTTCTTGGCCTCCTGGGACTGGAATAAGCAGAGACATTGTGGTAGGCTTCCACCCCCAAGGCACTGTACAGATGGCAGGTTCAAAAACCCCCACTCTTCTTGTGACCATCCTTAAAGACTGGGAGAGATAGCTATTTCGCCCAATACATAAAGACAAACACAAAGCCAAGAAAAATGAGACACAGAGGAATATGTTCCAAAGGAAAGAAAAAGATAAAACTCCAGCCAAACAAAACAAAACAAAACAAAACAAAACAAAACAAAACAAAAAAAAAACACTTAAAGAAACAGAGGTAAATAATTTGCTTGATAAAGAGTTCAAAGTAATAGTCATAAAGGTCTTAGAAGAATGGTTGAGCACAGAGAGAACTTTAATAGAGAGATAAAAATATAAGAAAGTACCAAACAGAAGTAAGTCACAGACCTCAAGAATAAATAGCTAAACTGAATAATACCCTAGAGGGGTTCAACAGCAGACTAGATAGAAACAGGGGAAGGAATCAGAGACCTGGAAGACCAGGCAGTGGAACTTGGCCAAACAAAATAGAAAAAGGAAAAAAGGAATTAAAAAAAAGTGAAGATCACTAAAGAGATCTAAAAGATCTCATCAGGTAGGACAACATTCCCATAATAGGTGTTCAAGAAGAAGAGAGAAGAGCAAAGGACAGAAAACTGTTTGAAGAAATAATGGCTGTAAGTTAACCTGTTGAAGGGATAGGCATTCAGATCCAGAAAGCCTAGAGAGTCCCAATAAATGAACCCAAAGAGATCCAGACCAAGACATGTTATAATTAAAGTTTCAAAAGTTAAATATTCTTTTTTAAATTTTTATTTGTTTATTTTGAGAGAGAGAGAGAGAGAGAGAGAGAGAGGCAGAGAAAGATGGAGAGAGAGAATCCCAGCAGGCTCTGCACTGTCAGCACAGAACTCAGTGCAAGGCTTGGACTCATGAAATGTGAGATCATGACCTGAGTGGAAATCAAGAATCAGACCCTTAACCACCACCCAGACACTCACAGAAGTTAAAGATTCTTAAAAGCAGTAAGATTCTTAAAAATAACTTGTTACATGCAAGGGACTCCCCCCTCTCCCTGCCATAAGACTATCAGAAGATTTTTCCATTGAAATGTACAGACCAGAAAGGAGTGGTGTGATATATTCAATGTGCTGAGAGCCAAAATCTTCTAACCAAGAGTACTCTCGCTGGCAAGGCTATCATTCAGTATTGAAGGAAAAATAAAGAATTTCCCAGATAACCCAAAACTAAAGGAGTTCACAAACACTTTTTAGCTATATGATTTCATTCATATGTGGTGTTTAAGAAACAAAACAAACAAGCAAAGGGGAAAATGAGAAAGAGGCAAACCAAGAAACAGATTCTTACCTATAGAGTACAAATAGATGGTTACCAGAGGGGAAGTGGTTGGGGGATAGGTTAAATAAGTGATAGGGATTAAGGGGTGCACTTGTCATGAGCACCAAGTGTTGTATGGAAGAAATGAATCACTATATTGTACACCTGAAACTTATATTACACTTTACACAAACTAACAGGAATTTAAATAAAAACTTTAAAGGTTTTAATTTAATTTAAAGTGTTTAATTTTAATAAAAACTTTAAAGGGGTTTACCACCTCCACTTTGGCCTTATAAGAAATTTTAAAGGGACTTCTGTAAGTGGAAAAATTAGGGCACTAATTAAGAAGTAATAAGAAAACATCTCACAGGTAAAATATGTATTAAAAGTAATAGACTAATCACTTATAAAGACACAAAAAACTGAGGGTGGGGGAGTAATGCATTCAAACTTAATTTGCTATTGATTTAAAATAGACTGGTGCAAGGGGACCTGGGTGGTTCAGTCAGTTAAGCACCCAGCCTCAGCTCAGGTCATGATCTTGCAGTTCATGAGTTTGAGCCCCATGTAGGGCTCTGTGCTGACAGCTTGGAACCTGGAACCTGATTTGGATTCTGTGTCTCCCTCTCTCTCTGGCCCTTTCCCCCCTCTCTCTGTCAAAAATAAATAAACATTAAAATAATAAAATAGACTGGTGCATATATATGTTGATAGGCATAAGCCTCATGGGGACTACAAAGGAAAAACCTATAGTAGATACACAGAAAATAATGAGAATGGAATTTAAACATAGCTCTACAGAAAGGCATCAAAGCACAAAGGAAGAGAGCAAGAGAAGAAGAAAGAAGATAGGAACTACAAAACAGCCAGAAAACAACTAACAAAATTGCACAAAGTACAATACCGATCTATAATTACATTAAACATAAATGGACTGAACTCTTCAACCAAGAAAGACATCGAGTGGCAGAATGGATAAACAAAACAACAACAACAACAAAAATCCCATCTATATACTGCCTAAAGGGTGCTAACCTCAGATGTGAGGGCACACAGACAGAAAGTGAAGTGATGGAAAAAGGTGTTTTATGCAAATAGAAATGAAGGAAAGCTGGGACAGTTATATCAGACAAAATAGACTTCAAAACAAAGACTGTAATAAAAGATGAAAATGGGCAATACATAATGATAAAGAGGTCAGTCCAGCAAGAAGACATATCATTTGTAAATATTTATGTACCCCAAATAGGAGTACCTGAATATATAAAGCAAATATTAACAGATCTAAAAGGGAATATTGGAAACAAATCAATAGTAGGGGACTTAAATACCCTACTTACATTAATGGATAGATTATCAAGACAGAAAATCAACAAAGAAACATCAACCTGATGGATTTTATATATATGTATGCATATATATATACATATATATGCATACATATATACTATGTATATATATATATATAGTATGTATATATATTTGTATATATAATATAAAACATATATTTATAGTATTTATATACTTATAATATTTATATTATATATATATATATATATATATATATATATATATATATATATATATGATATTTTATCCAAAAGCAGCAGATGAAACATTCTCCAGGACAGATTATATATTAGGCCATAAAACAAGTCTCAACACATTTAAGAAGATTGATATCTTATTAAGCATCTTTTTCAACCAAAATGGTATTAAACTAGAAATCAATTACAAGAGAAAACTGGAAAAAATCACAAATATGTGGAGAGTAAACTACATGCTACTGATCAATAATGGGTCAGTGAAGAAATCAAAGAAGAAATATGATACTTTTAGGCAAAAGAACATGGAAATACAACACACCAAAACTAATGGATGCAACAAAGCAGCTCAAAGAGGGAAATTCTTAGTGATATAAGCCTATCTCTAGAAATAAAATTCCCAAATAATCCAACCTTACACCTAAAGAAACTAGGAAAAGAAGAACAAACAACTCCCTATGTCAGAAAAATGAAGGAAATAAAAGATCAAGGCAGAAATAAATGGAGTAGAGACTAAAAACACAGTAGCAAAATTGATAAAACTAAGAGCTGGTTATTTGAAAATATAAGCAAAATTGACATAACTTTAGCTAGAAAAAGGAGAGGGCCCAAATAAAATCAGAAATAAAAGGGAGAAGTTTTAACAGATACTATAGAAATACAAACGATCACAAGAGACTACTATGAACCATTTTACAGACACAAATTGGACAACCTAGGAAAAAATGGATACATTCCTAGAAACATAACCTTCCAAAACTTATCAGGAAGAAATATAAAATTTGATTAGACCAGTTAGAAAAGAGATTGTATCCGGAATCACAAACCTACCAAAAAATAAAAAATAAGATCAGATGCTTTTACTGGTGAATTCTACCAAACCTTCAAAAAAGACTTAATATCTGTCTCTCCTAAGCTCTTTCAGAATTTGAAGAGGAGAGAAATGCTTCTAAACTCCCTGTTAGGGCCAGCATTATCCTGATACTAAAACATACATGGATGACATAAGAAAAACTACAGACCAATACTGTTCATAAACAATGATGCATATATATTCAACAAAATATTAACACACCAAATTCAATTTAGCAGCAAAAGAATCATATACCATGATTAAATGGGATTTATTACATGGATGCAGTGATGGTTCAACACCTGCAAATCGGCTAAGGTGATATACCATATTAACAAAATGAAAGAAAAATCATATAAACATCTCAATAGATGAAGAAAATGCATTGGACAAAATTCAACATCCATTTATGATAAAACCTCTCAACAAAGTGTGTATAAATGCAACAAAACTCAACATAATAAAGGCCATATGTGACAAGCCCACAGATAACATCATACTCAACTCTGAAAAGCTGTAAGTTTTTACTCTAAGATCTGGAACAAGACAAGGATGCCCATTTTCACCACTTTTATTCAATACAGTAATGAAAATTTTAGTCATAGAAACTAAGGAAATAAAATGTACCCAACTTGGAAAGGAAGAAGTAAAACTGTCACTATTAGTGGATGACATGATGTTATATATAGAAAACTCTAAAGACTCCGCCAAAAACTATTAGAGCTAATAAATTAACTCAGTAAAGTTACAGGGTACAAAATCAATATACAAGAATCTCTTGTTTCTATACATTAACAATGAACTGTTAGATAAATTAAGAAAATTCCATTTATAATTGCGTGAAAATAAAATACCTTTGAATAAATTTAACCAAGAAGGTGAAAGATCACTACACTGACAACTGACACTGATGGAAGAAACTGAAGGAGATACAAATAAATGGAAGAATATTCCATGCTCATGAGTTGTAAGAACAAATATTGTTAAAGTATCCCTTCTATCCAAAGCAGTCTTCATGTTCAATGCAATCCCTATAAAAATTCCAATGACATTGTTCAAAGAAATAGAATAAACGATCCTAAAATTTGTATGGAACTACAAAAGATCCTGAATAACCAATGCAATATTGACAAGGAAGAACAAAACTTGAAATATCATCCTCCCTGATTTTGTACTATATTACAAAGCTATAGTAATCAAAATAGTATAGTATTCACATGAAAACAGACACATAGATTGATGGATTAGTATACAGAGATCCCAAACATATGTGATCAGTTAATTTATGAAAAAGGAGTCAAGAACAGACAATGAGGAAAGGACAGCCTCTCCAGTAAATGGTGTTGGGGAACTGTATAGCCACATGCAAAAGAATGAAGCCAGACTACTATCTTACACCATACAGAAGAACTAACTCAAAATGGATTAAAGACTTGAATGTGAGACATAAGACCATAACATTCCTAGAAAGAAAACATAGGTGATAAGCTCCTTGTTATTAGTCTTGCTGGGGATTTATTGGATCTGACTCCAAAAGCAAAGACAACAAAAGAAAAAAAAATAAATGGTGGAACTACATCAAACTGAAAAGCTTCTGTACAGCAAAGGAAACCATCAACAAAATGAAAAAGCAACCTATCAGATGGGACAAAAATATTTGCAAGTCATATATTTGATAGGGGGTTAATATTCAAAATATACAAAGTACTCATATGCTCAATAGCCAAAAGAATAAATTAGGAAATGGGCAGAAAACCTGAAGGGACATTTTCTTCCAAATATGACCTACAGATGGCAAATAGGCACATGAACAATGCTCGGTATCGCACTAATCATCAGGGAAATGTAAATCAAAATCACAATGAGGTATCACCATATACCCGTCGAAATGGCTAGTATCAAAAATACTAATGCACGGTTGGGAATGTAAACTGGTACAGCCACTTTGGAAAACTGTATGGAAGTTCCTCAGAGAATTAAAAACTTTTTTAATCCAGCAATTCCACTTTTGGGTCTTTATCCAAAGAAACAAAAGCACTAAATCAAAAAGATACACGCACCCCTATATTCATCACAGCATTATTTACAATAGCCAAGATATAGAGACAGTCTAAGTACCTACTGATGGATGAATAAAGAAGATACAGTGTGTGTGTGTGTGTGTGTGTGTGTGTGTGTGTGTGTGTGTGTGTGTATACACACAATGGACTAATACTCAGCTATAAAAAATAAATCTTACCATTTACAACGACATGAATATATCTTGAAGGTATTATGTTAAGTGAAATAAGTCAGCCAGAGAAAGACAAATACTTTATGATTTCACATATATGTGGAATCTAAAAAACAAAACAGAACTCATAGTTACAGAGAACAGAATGGTGGTTACTGAGAGGAAGGGGTTTGGGGATAGGTGAAATGAGTGAAGGGAGTCAGGAGGTACAAACTTGCAGCTATAAAATAAGTAAGCCTTAAGAATGTAACTTACAGCATGGTGACTACAGTCCATAATGTGTGTGCATATTTGAAAGTTCCCAAGAGAATAAATCTGAAAAGTTCATATCATGAGAGGAAAAAAATTGTAACTGTGTGGTGATGGATGGTAACCAGATTTATTGTGGGGATCAATTCACATCTCACAGGGTGTATAAATATTGAATCATTGTTACACACATGAAACTAATGTAATATGTGAAGTATACCTCAATATAGTCAGCAACATATTTTTAATATCTGTTCATTTTGCCACATATGACTATGGTTTGTTTCCATTCATGTGAGGAATTCCTTTATGAATGTACACGGTTGTCAGGCACAGGTAGCAAGCAGGAGTAGAGCTTAAAATCCACCCAAGCTACTTGTCATCAAGTCCAAGCATCAGTCCAAAAAAGGAATGCTTTCTTGTTTTTGTCTGCCCAGAAGGAAGGTTCTTGAATTTTATGTGCAGTTGTCATACGAGGTATGAAATAAATGGGGGCTGATTCCACAATTGGCTTATTTATTCTCCTGTCCATTAATTTTTAAATTACTGGGTTTTGCCAGGTTTTTACTTTTGTTTTGAGAAACAGTGGTTTTATGAAATATCTTATACAGGTGTCCATATGCATCTGTTCTTTCCATGCGTAAACATGTCTAGGGTGCAATAAGGTATACAAATATTCAATATTACAAGAAAATATCAAATTGAGGTTTACTAATTTTTATTTCCATCAACAGTTTGTAAACATCCCCATTGTTCTGTCACTTTCCCAGCTGTGATGTTGTCAATGCTTTTAATTTTTGCCAACTATTCAATTGGACCTGTTTTAATAAATTGATTGGTCATTTTGTTAATTTCCATGAGAAATGCATTGAAATTTTTATTAGAACACCATTTAGTTTAGAGATCATTTGAGAGAGAATCAATAATACTATGATATTTAGGCAATCAGTCCAAGAAAGGAACAAATCTTTGTTTTTTGTATCTTCTTTATTGTTATTGCTCTAAAATGTTAGACCTTTTCTCCATGAAGATCCCACATACCATTTTTAGGTTTATTCATATGTACCAAGTATTTAGTTATATTCATATGCATTTTTCACTTTTAAGAATTGCATTTTAACTTTTTTTTTACTCTTATATGGATATATATAATTGACTTGGAAGTATGACCTTACATCCATCTTCTTTGCTAAATTCTTATTCATTCTGGAATCTTTAGAGTTTTCTAAATACACAGCCAAAAAAAAATCTTAATTGCTAACAATATGATTCTTGTTTAGGTTTTTAATATATTCAACTTTATTTTTTTATGTTTTAATTTTTTATTATACAGCTATGTATAGTACAATATTAAACAGAAGTAGTAAAATTTGGCATTTTTATCTGATCTGAATTTTTAAGTAAAGCAAATAAGCATTTTTTATTATTTTTTTATTTAATGTATTTGACCAGGTCTTGTTTTATTTTGTAGTTGTTTTATAAATATAAATATAATGCTACTATGTGCCAATCACTTTTTTAAGTTTTTATATGTATTAGCTTAATTATTTAAATAGACTTATAAGTACTGGCTTGCTAAAAGCTTTTTATTATAATACATATGGCATTTTATTTAAAACTTTATCTCACTCACTTGAAAGATATATCCTTTTACTCCTTAATCTGTTAATAAGTTAAATTATATTTATAGAGTTTTTAAGTGAAAGCATCCTTACAAATGACATAACCTTCAATTGGTCATGACATATTACATTTCATATATAATGATATACCGTATATAGATATACTTTCCTTAATAATTCCAACATAGAAATTTTTTCCTCTATATTGAAAGTGACCACTGATTCTTCATTTGAACCACAGATAAACTGGCTTATGTTTACAAAGGATGTTACATGAAAAATACATGCTTTTAAAGACTATACCAGGGTGCCTGGCTGGCTCAGTTGGTAAAGCATGAAGCTCATGATGTCAGGGTCAGGAGTTCAAGCCCCTCGTGGGGATAGAGCCTGCTTAATTAAAAAATAAAACTAAAAATAAATAAAGACTATACATATCCCACTCAGATGTCATTGTTATGAGATGAATATAGGCACTGAGACTAAAGAAGAGAAAATGTACATTTTTGTCTACCAAATTGTGTTCTCTCCGGGACTCATGTTGATTAAGTAGAATAAGGACAGATAATTTTTGCATTTATGTTACTAACATCTCTCTCACTTTAATTTTTTATTTGCTGCGTAAACGCATTTGATTTTGAGTAAATATTAAAATGTACCTCGTTTTTGAGCTGCTGTTATGATTAAATAAGATTGACCTTGTGATATGTTTACAAGTTCCAGTACTAAGTGCTTAATGAGTGTTTTTTTTTTTCTTTCGGTATCAATAAAGTTTAAATTTCTCATTGACCCAGAAAATCAAATATAAATTTATCAATTCAAATAAGTTTATTACTTTACCATAATATTCAGTATTTCATTCATTTATATTATTAAGACCTTCATCTTAGATACAAATGCTTGAATTTTCATGTTATAAATAAGGAATGTTCCATTTGTAGATAATGAAGGAAAGTCAGTTATCCATGTTCCTATGTGGATAGACTACACTTCAATCCACATTATTGAATTCTGTTATTCCTGATTTAAAGAAAATAGCTGCCATGAGTGATCTACCTACTCAAGATATAGGTGTACCCCTGTGATTAAGAACACCTGGACTATCTGTGTTTAAATCTCGGCTCTATTACTTTCAACTTGATAACACGCACCTTGCTTAGTTGCATAATAACCAAAATATGGTGCCACATTAAATAAAGTAACAAATTAGTACATATCAGTAATGTGAAGAATTGAAGGTTGTTTCATAGGCAGGGAAAGCTAGTTTGTCTATGCATCCACTTAAATTAAAGAAGAGAAAAACATTCATGTTGTGATATGAGATCATTAACTAAAAGATAAGGAAGTTTTATTAATGTAAAGATTTGTTTATATTGGAATGGACTATCAACAAAAATGTGGACTCTTTCTAGAAGTGGTAGGGGATTCAATTTCATTTGCATTAGTTTAATAGTGTTGGTTTGGGTAGTTAATGGTCTTTTCCTCTAAAAAGCTTTAGATTAAGTGATGATGGTATTACTTTAAAGCTCTTTGTCTTTGGGCCGTGCATGTAACCTCTGAATTTCAGTTTCTCATTGAGAAATTGTGCATAATAATATCATCCTACAGCATTGCTATGATTGAAAGAATTAAATATCTCAGTAATGTGCCTGGCATAAAATAATATTTGAGAAAACATTCCCTTATTTTCATAAAGGATAGGAGAGAAAGAATCTTTCCAGTCTCTTCTGCTTCTTTGATACTGTGATGTAGTTTTGAGAAAATTCAGTGTGTTTGTGTTAAGTGAGCTGGTTATATAAATACATATTATATATGTCAAGAAGTTATGATTATGGAAAATTTTGAAGATTTTTATTTAAGTTCTCATTAATCTGCATTTCCATTGTCTAATATCAAATATAAACACATACCCCACAAAACAATCAAAAGTCCCCAAAGACTCTGTGAAAACATGTCACATCTCTTAATCATTATGATCACTAACTTGATATGTACTGTTAGGCATCCAAGTTAGGATGTCTCAAAATAGTAACTAAGAGTACAGTCTCAGGAATCAGACTATTTGGGCTTGAATTCTGCATTCTCCTCACATACATATTGTGTGCCTTGCACACATACTGTGTGTCCCTGAGCAATTACCCTCTCTCTGTTACTAAATTACTTTTGGGTAAAATTGAGATACTAATAGATTGTATCCATAGGGTTATTTTGGGATTTAATTTGACTATACATCTCTAGTGTTTGGCCTTATCTGGGCACTTAGTAAGTGCTCAATAAATATATTATCTATAGCTATTTAAAATAGGGACAGTAGATGCACCAATTTACCTTACAGAGCCGTCCTGAAATTTAAATTAAATATATATTTAAGCCAGTTTAATAACTGAGGACTAAATAAAAGGAAATATTATCGTTTTAACATTGCTTTGCATACAACTATTCTCAGATTGGAAACTTTTATTATTTCCTCTTTGTGTGATAATTTCATCCTTAGGACAGCATTTTTAGCATACATAGTCATATGGTCTCTACTTATCTGTTTCCAGTGTCAAGAATCTCCCTACCTTTCACAGAAACCTATTCCATTATACAATATAATAGAAAATTTTTCTCCATATTGAATTATTGTATGCCTATTCATAACTTGGACTAATTACTCTTAGTTTGATTCTTGCAGTGGCACAAAAAATAGCAGTTAATGTATGTTCTGGTTACTATTAATGCTTAACAAACCAAACTTAACAGTGTGAAACAGACATTAATTTTTGCATGCAATTTTGTGAGTCAGGAATTCCAGGATGTTCTTTGGGCATGTTGTTTTGTTGTTGTTGTTGTTGTTGTTGTTGTTCCCTGTGGCATCTGCTGAGGTCAGAGATATCCAGATTGTGGGTGGACTGGTCGGGAGAGTATGAGATGGCATTATTTACATGTCAGGCACATTAGTGGGGATGAACTGGGTTGTCATCCTGAGCATATGTATGTGGCCTCTCTAGCATGGTGGTTTCAGGGTGTAGTTGGACTTCTCACATGGTAACTGGCTTTACTCAGAGCAATCATCCCAACAGCATCAAGTTACATGGCTTTTTCAGGCTTTCTCTCAAAAGCCACTTAACACTATACTCTATTGGTCAAAGTAGTCACAAACCCACACAGATTAAGAGGGAGGGAATATAGTCTTTGCCTTTCAATGAGAAGTGTATAAAACAATGGAAGGAGAACATATTTTAATACCACCACATTTGATCTGTTGGTATGTCTCTGGCTGAGGAACTTCAGCCCTTAGAGCAGAAAAGCCTCTGCATATGGCAAAGAGGCTTAAAAAACACTATTTAGAATAAATTTCAAGTCATAACCTATGGGCCGACAGATGACCACACATCAGCTGGTCCTCTCTGGAATGTATCATTCCTTGCCAGTGAGATTCTGGGCAGTGGCAACCATAATTCTTTTCTATATTTAAAAAATGAAATCTTCAGAGCAGAACTGTTGTATTGTTTTGCATATAAATAACATACAAAAACCTAATTAGAAACAACACAATCTTAAGATTACTTATAATAACCAAATAAAAATAGGAAGTAGAGACACAGACTCATTTTTCCTAATTATAATTAACAAGTATACTTGCATAGGATTTTGTTTATGATATCCAGAATTTAGGGATCTCAGCAATGAAAACTGGAAACATCTGTGTCCTAAAATGTACATATTTTTGTTGTTGTTGTTGTCACATAACATAAATGAGTAACAACTGTGACATCAGCTCCCCATTTTTCCCTACGGTTCCACCAAGGCAGACTAATTACCTAAAATAGATTAGTACCTTATATTGTTGGTTTGGGCTGGAATCTGAAAAGAAATTAAGTTGGGCACCATACAGGCATTAGACCCTATGTTAACAGATAATCAGAGGTTTGGGTCTTTTTTTTTTTTTTTTTTTTTTTGAGAAGTTGAATGAGAGCCTTTTATGTGACTCTTCTCATTATTAAATTGCAGTTTAATTAAAAGAAAAAAAATCACTATTTTACTGGCTGAAATAACTCTGCAGCCTGATGGAGTTTGTGGGCTTTAACTTTGTGACTATATTCTAGAGCATCATGTTTGTAAAAAGAAGGAAGAAAAAGAGAAAAAAAATATATCACCCTCTTTTTTTTTTCAGGGCTACATGATGAATATCTAGGTCTTCTTCTTCTGCCCCCACATATATATAAGCCTACCTTCCCACCCATGGGTTGGAGAAAATTTCATGATATTTACCAGATTTTCTAACTACATGTATCTCAGTGGGGTCACATAATAGTAAGTCTCAGTGGGAGACTGTGGAAGTCAAGTTGTATATCAGATATAAACATCTGTCTAGTTGGAGAGAGAGCATACTCATTTCACTTATGCCCCTCATTAACTTTCTGAGGTAGGGTTTATTGTTTTGGAAACTCTGGGTTAATGTGAATATTGTACATGATGATTTCATTTATATAGAGTGTAATATAATATGCCCATATACAGGCTATGATGTTGTACTTTCCAACCCGTACACAAACATTTAATCACTGTGTGTGGCTGTGTGTTTGGTGGTCTAGGCAGGAAACATGGTAAGTGCAGAGGACTCACATTAATTGAACACTTAGTATGTTCCAAGACTTTTTTTCTGTTCAGCTCATTTTATAAGTAGAAACAATTAAATCTCATATTTTGAGTAGCTTGAAAATACACATGAAGGGGCGCCTGGGTGGCTCAGTTGGCTAAGCGTCCAATTCTTGATTTCAGCTCAGGTCATGATCTCACGGTTTGTGAGATCAAGTCCTGCACTGGGCTCTGTGCTGACAACACAGAGCCTGGATGTGGTTCTCTTTTTTTCTCTCTGCCCCTCCCCTCGACTCTCTCACTTTGTCACATGTGTGTTTTCTCTCTTGCTCTCTGAAAATAAATAAACTTAAAAAAATACACATGAACATGAAAAAAAACTGGCAATACCATACACTGAATGTTCTATACCATGAGTGGTACAAATAGCAATGACAACAGGAGCTCACAGCAAGGAGATATTACCCCACATGGCAGTGATTTTGGAAGACTTCATGGAGGAGTAAAACCTTGGAAATGACTTGGATGGTGGGGTAGAATTAAATCTGCAGTTGACAGTGTGATCGTCCTAGGAAGAACTGAAGAAATATTTTCTCCTAAGAGATATCTTCATCAAATGACTCTATAAATAAACTCCCAGGACACCTGGTATTACAAATGGTAATATGTAAAAACGCATGTCCTTGTGCAGTAGTAGTTTGTTCTTGAGGTGTAGGGGGAGGAGGAGGATGATGGAGGACCTGTAGAAATTTTTTCTTGCCTCACAGTTCTTCTCAAAAATGTCTCTGAAACCGTGTGGGTCATGGAGGGAAGCTTTGCCCCCTTTCTCCACTCTGTGTAAGTCATTGTAAAGCTCCACTGTGCAGGATGTAGGACAATAGGAGAGATTATTTCCAGGGAGTACTAGTGATGATACTGAGCATGAAAATAGTTAAACAGGACAAAAGAAAAAACCTCAAACACATCAATTGGGCAGAGAGCTGATGTGCATATAAAAGAATTCCCATCTGGAAACCAGAGGGTTGAAGTTCTGAAGAAAACTTCAGGGCCCCAGCCAGACAGTGTCTGTCATGCAAAAGGCCTCAGTGATGGAAGGAACAGGAAATGTCATCAAAAAACTAATGAGACTGTCAAGTTTCAGCCAGAATTAGATGAAAGCCTTCTTCACTTGCAGGGGACAGTCCTAGTTAGAAGATGAGGAGCTATAACAGAGCTTGAAGAATTGGATGTTTAAGATAGATTTTTAAATCTCCTCTATTCGCTTATACCCTCTATACTACATTTAAGAACAATAACTTCAAAGTATCTGGCAACCCAGAATAGTTGGCATTTCTCTTTGGAGAACGACTGTTCAAAAAGGTGCCTGGGACCTCCAGTTTCAAGGGGGAAAGTTTACTTGCATCATGTACAATTTGGGAAACTGGGGCCTTGATTGGGCATAATTGTGGAATATAATCTCAAACAGAAAGAAATTAAAGTGTGTGTGTAACTGTATATGTGTGTATGTGTAAATTTGACCCAAATGTCAGCTTTGTAAACGCACTTAAAAATGTTAGTGACACAGCTTCTTGTGTACCTCTTCTTAAGGTTGCAGATTAAAAAGCACATATATAATTGATCTACTACTTCTCAAATTATCTAATACCTACATAAATTTCCTGTATATGACTTATTTTTCTGTAGTCATTATATAAAAGATTACTAAAAGTATGTTGGGGTTCCTGGGTGGCTCAGTCAGTTAAGCTCCTGACTATTGATTTTGGCACAGGTCATGATCTCATGGTTCCTGAGATCAAGCATTGCATTGGGTTCGCACTCCATCATTCTCTCTCAAAATTTAAAAAATAAACATTTTTTAATGTTCGCACTCCATCATTCTCTCTCAAAAATTAAAAAATAAACATTTTTTAAAAAGTGTGTTAATTGGCCATGTTTCTTCTTCTTCTTTTTTTAAAAGTGTATTTATTTTGAGAGAGACAGAGAGTGAGAGTGGGGGAGGGGCAGAGAGAGGGAGAGAGAGACTCTCAAGCGGGCTCCACACTGTCAGCAGAGCCCGATGAGGGGCTTGAACTAACTAATCATGAGATCAGGACCTGAGTCAAAATCTAGAGTCGGTTGATTAACTGACTGAACCACTCAGGCACCCCCATGTTTCTCCTTTTGTGATTTATTTATAAGTGTCCTTAGATACCTTCTCAAGGTATTTATGTTGCTCACTATATATATATATGTATATATATATATATATATACATATATATATATAGTTATGGTTTAGTTATAGTTATAGTTATATTTTTATATAGTTGTAGTTTTATATATATAGTTGTAGTTTTATATATAGTTATATATATAACATGAATATAAATTACATGTTATATATACGTGTATGTGTTTGATACCAATAAATCGTATTTTCAGAGAGTTTCAGGCTAGATCAGTTAATGCTTAAAATATTGAAGGGTATTATAGTCTTTCCATAAAAATCCCTGAGGTCAAGCCGTGATGGAGACCACACTTGTCTTTGATCCTCTTTGGTCTGCTTTCTACATCCATAGCTTTCGGCTCTGCCCTGCATCTCATTCCTCTTCAAGTTATGTTCTGCTACTGATATCCTCATTATGATGTCTGTGCTTTCATAAAGCCGTTTTCCCTTGTCAGAATGAAAATTGTTTTGATCCATCACTACCTCTCAGTTTTTGTTGGAGGTATGAATTTTCATTTTTTGTTTCCTTTGTCCTGTTTGTTGTTTTAGTGTGAAGTTGGGGGGGGAAATGCATCGTAAGCTTCTCTCCATTTTCTCCTTTAACCTTGAGAACTTACAATTTTTGAAATCCGTTTTCTTTCTCTTTGTACAAACTTTTGAAGTCTTTGTTCTGGCCTATCATCATCTCTCACCTAGATATGGTATAGCTTCTAAATTTATCTCCTTCACTCTAGATTCTGTTCTTCTCAAAACTATCCTATACCATAATTCCCAAAGGGTAATCATTGTGAAACTCAAATATGATTGTGATATTCAGTTCAAGTCTTCCACAATGCCACATTACCTACATTATAAATACAAATGGAATAGGTAGGTATATAAACCTGTTTACAGTCTGTTCTGAACCTACTTCATCAGACTCCTCTTCTTTCATTCCTAATAGACTTCTCTTTCTCCTTTCCCTCTGTTTCCAGATACTTGGAGGACTATCTCCATCTGTAGGACAACTTTTGTCCCCAAAACCATACCCTGTTTTTAAGAAATCAACACAATACGATAAAAGGAAGGATAAAACTTTACCTGTCCTTTATTATTTATGCCTTGACTTAGAGTACCTTATACTCTAGCAGCCTGAGAGCTGGCAAATTCCCTTTGCTAAGTAAATGAGGAGTAACTCTATAGAGCAACTATATTGTACAGTTCTCTTTCTCCTTTTCTGGCTAAATTTCTAACCCCAAAGATCACAGCTTCTAGGGCACAACTGGGAAGAAAGCAGGTGGAAATGATTGCAATTGTGGAGATGGATTTGATTGGTGTCGTATCCCAGCTGGTGAACTCTTCACAATTAAAACACTGTTGGTATGACAGAAACAAGAAAAACCCTGGTGATGGTTTATCTCTAAATTTTTATTTTATTTTTATCTTTTCCAACAATTCTTATATCAAAGAACCAGGTAGTAGATATGAGTTATCAGAGTTGCTTTAGAAAACTATATTCTAGAAGCAGATAATTGCATTGTCTAGCCCTCAAGCTGTAGAACTGAGAAAGAGATTCAAACAATACCCAAAGGCACAGGAAGTAGAGACGAGTAATCCTATAAGCAAACACAAGTGTTTCATCTGGGCAGAACACATTTTATTGAAAAAGAAGGATAAGGAAAGAAAACAACTAAAAATGTGAGACTGGGAGGGAAAGTAATGCCATATAAGGGAAATAAAATAATATCTTACCTTAAAAATAAGAGGAAATAGATGCTTTTGAAAATGGCATATTTCAGGTAGAAGAAGAAAATTTGTTTTATAGCCCCAGGGAAATTCAATAACAGAAGTATAACACACATGAAGAACAAAAAAAGGTGAAATAAAGAGTTGGGGTGAGTTGAAAAATGAATAGATAAGAAAGAACTGCTAGAAAATTAACAATAAAAATATTTCATTAAGTGTCACATTGGACACAGGAAGAACACAATACTAGACAGATCAATTTGGATATATGTAGAGAAATTTGAGCTAGACTCAAAAACAAAACTATGAGGTAGAAGGTCTGTATTTTAATAGATTGAAAAATTACTACATGCCTTGGCTTTATATAGCATTTACCTATTAGATCTAATTTACACGTATGTTAATAGTTAATCTCAGGAGCACCTGGGTGGCTCAGTTGGTTGGGCATCCAACTTCGGCTCAGGTTATGATTTCGCGGTTCTAGGGTTCAAACCCCACGTTGGGCTCTGTGCTGACAGCTCAGCCTGGAGCCTGCTTCAGATTCTGTGTCTCCCTCTCTCCCTGTCCCTCCCCCAATTGTGTTCTCTCTATCTCAAAAATAAATAAACATTAAAAAAGTTAATAGTTAATCCCAATAACAACTATGTGAGATAGACACTATTCTTTTATTTATAAATGAGAAAAATATTAGAGTCCAGGCTGTTAACTTGCCCAAGTTTAGACAGATGGCAAGTAGAAGAGCTCTTGACTCCAGGTTAAATAAAATGTCATGAACTATTCTCCTTATAAAAATGAAAATGTCTGTTATAAAAAAGTAAAACCATAGTTGAAAGGCAAATGACAAACAGAGCAATATACGTAAGACATATGACAACTGAATACACATAGTTTATTTCAACTATAAAAGAAAAACATAAGTAACATGAATACCATAAGAGAGATGATGTTCGGAGGACATTTATAGGCAAATTATAACAGAAAAAACATAACTAATTAACATACTTTTAGTAAAAAGCAAGCTTACTAGTTATAATTTCAAAATAATACAATGGAATACATTTTTTCATGTTTTAAATCAGCAAAAAGAAAAATGATAGAGTGTCTGTGATGAGTGAGGACAAGAACACTTTGGTTTACTGATGATGCTAATAAAAATGGGCATAAGTTCTTTGGAGAATAATTTAACAATGTGAGTTAAAAGCCTTAAAACTAATATGACTTTTAAGCTAAAGGTCTACTATCAAGAGTTCCCCATAGATAATTTTACAAATGCACAATAACATGTTTATCACAGCATACATTTATCATAGTATTCTTTATAATAGGGAAAAAGTTAACTGTTCTAATAAGGGACATTAAAGACATTATTGAATATACAGTGAATCACTCTTTAATTAAACAACAATAATTATTATATTCCCGGATATTCATGTTATATCTGCCTGTTTAAATGGAAAAAGATGCTTCAATTATAATATGAAAAAAGTACAGAAAAGCATGTATACTCTATGACACTCCTTCTGCTTATTTGTGTTTTGAATTCTTTCCATAAAGAACATTGATTATTCATGCTAAAGTAAATAAAATATTTGGAAAAAGATTCTTTGTTTTCCATAATATTAATGTAATAAAGTTCCTGTTCCAAAGGTAACATCTTCCTCTTCTGATAACATCACTCTAAGTCAATACCAAGGAGAGTTATAAAAGATAGATTATAGCAGGACTGTCTGGAAGAAACTAGAACCATTTATAAAATGCATTCCCTAGCAGACTTGCCACCTGATGCTGAAAGGGAAGAGTAGAGACATCCCAGAGCCCCCGACTGCCACCCCACTTTTCTGTCCCCAACTTACTTTGCCTGGGACTTCTAGAAGTCTAATGCAGACAGAAGCCAGGTGATGTGGAAAGTTCATTAGCAGGAGAAAGATGTGAACTAGCCCTAAGGAAAGCAGGACACCAACCCCATGGGTAGATGCTGCTTTGAGTTCTCTATAAGTCACCATCATTGAGAAGTACCTGGGCTGAGAAGTTCAAGGTTATGACTAATGAACAAATAAGAGAGCCACTGGGCTATAGGCAGGTTCATTCTGGTTTGCCTGAGATAGCCTTATTTTATGTTAGTTGTTTTAGGATAATTTTTGATAATGTTCTTTGTCACTCTTATAAATGTCTCACTTTAAGTGATAAATTATATCATTGCCCTAACTATAGTACTTTCCTCCTTTCTCAAATTCTTTGGTTATTATCTAGATTTCTTCTTCAAAATTAATAAAGGTAATAGCAAGAAAAAGGATATATACAACTACACCACTTATACAAATTGAAGGCCAAACAAAATGGAATCCCTGGGAACAGCAAATTCAACAAGCACAGAAAAGAATCTATGTGAAATGAAGTTTCCAATCCCAGCAACTATTTGAATCCTCATAGGCTGCTGCTAGAATATTAATCTGGAGATGAACTTTTGTTTAACTACCTTGAAGCTTAAGATCTTTTTATTTACTGTATAATGACTTGTGAGTTTTAATCAATACCAATTATAATTAATGATAATATTCTAAAGTTTAGAAGAATACACTGAAAATACTTGGAAAATAAGAATAATGGAGGGGGGGCAATGATGGAAGAGGCTTATAGCAGTAGACTTTACAGCATGTTAACAAAAGTTATCATAATTAAAGTAGGGTGAACTAGGTGCAGAAATAAATTTAAAAATTTGGAATGCACTTTATTATAAATGAAAGTATGTTACCTTAGAAAGTTGGCAAACCAAATCCATGGAGGAATGGAAGGCTTGTTGAATAAATGATGCTTTGAAGAAAATGACTAATCACAAAATAAATAATAGTATATTAGTTTGCTTTGGGCTGCTTTAATGAAATAACCACAGACTAGGTGGTTTAGCCAACAGAGATTTATTTCTCATAGTTCTTGAGACTAGGAAGTCAAAGATCAAAGTGCAGGCCAATACCATTTCTGGTGAGAGCTCTCTTCCCGGCTTCAGACGACCACCTTCTCACTGTATCCTCACATGATGGAGAGAGTTCTCTTGTGTCTCTTCCTTTACATGTAAGGGTATCAGCCCAATTAGATGAAGGTCTCACATTTAGACTTCATTTCACCGTTATCAACTCCTCACAAACCCTATCTCCAAATATGGTTACATTGAGGGCTTCAACATATAAATTTTGAGGAGACACCAACATTCAATACATAACATGTAGTTAAGTGATAAGTAAAGCAAAAATAATGTACCAAAATAGAAATGAAAATGTACCTAACCTCACAATAAGAAAAGCCTAAATCATATTAAGAATGGAGCATGAATAAAAGCACAATATTCTAAAAAGTTAACAGATTTCTAAGTGGTAAAATTTTGCTTGTTAATTTTATTCTTTCAGTTTTTGTATAACATCCATTTTCTCCATTGGATTTGAATAAATTTTATAATCTGAGATTAGGGTTGTTATAGGAGTTTCATGAATGAATGAATCTAAACTCCTTAAGAAATGCCTAACAGATGTTAAGAGCTCAATACGTTGATAATTGTATTTGTTTAAAATAATTTTATTTTTTAAGACATTAATTTTTTTCCCAAATATAAAAGGGCCATTTTGACTAAAACCTCACCAGCATTTTTCTGTCCACAGGTATAAAATTAACGAAAATGTTAACATTTTTTAATAAGACTTTTTTTTTAGATCAGTTTTAGAATTACAGCAAGGGAGGTGCAGAGATTTCCCATATACTCCCACTCCCACACATGCATAGCCTCCTCCATTATCAACAACACTTATCAGTATGGTACTTTTTTTTTTTTTAAGAGTGTACCTACAGTGACACATCATAACCACTCAAAGTCTATAGTTTGCCTTAAAGTAACTTACTTTATCTTACTTTACCTTACCTGTTTGGTGCTGTACATTCTAGGAGTTTAGACAAATGTATGATGATGTATATCTAGCATTATAGTATCATACAGAGTATTTTCACTGCCCTAAAAATACTCTTGGTTTTGCCTATTTATCCCTACACTCCTGACAACCACTGATATTTTTATTATCTTTATAATTTTGTCTACTCTAGAATCTAGAGTAGTTGGAATCTAGTTGGAATCGCAGAATATGTAGCCTTTTCAGATTAGCTTCCTTTCACTTAGTAAAATGCATTTACATTTCCTCCATGTCTTTTCCTGGCTTGATAGCTCATTTTGTTTAGCACTGAATAATATTTCATTATCCGATATACCAGTTTACTTACCCCTTCACCTACTGAAGGACATCTTGGTTTCTTCCAAGTTTTGGCAATTATGAATACAGCTATAAACATCTGTTTGCAGGTGGGTTTGGTTTGTTTGTTTGTTTGTTGTTTTGGTGAATGTAAGTTTTCAACTCCTTTGGGTAAATACCAGGGATTTCTGGGTTGTATGCTGAAGAGTGTGTTTGGTTTATTAAGAAATCACCAAACTGTCTTCTAAAGTAGCTGTACCATTTTGTATTTCCATCCGCCCTGTGAGTGTTCCTTTTGGTCCACGTCATCAACAGCATTTGGTGCTATCAGTGTTTCAGATTTTGGCCATTCTTACAGGTATATGGTGGTATCTTGATGTTTTAATTTGTATTTTACTGGTAACATATGATTAATAGCTTTTCATATGCTTATTTGCCAACTGTCTATCTTCTTCAGAAAGATGTCACAATACTTTTTAGTGGAGTTGATTAATTTTTGGTTTTCTAAATCTTCAGTTTTCAAATTGAGATATGACTAATTTTTATTACAGAATGGCAATGTATAAAACAGAAAACTTCTGTATTTAAATATTTTGTTAGAAATAATAAAGCAAAATACATGAGGTGTTTAAAAGATTGTAAAGTAATACAGGCATTTCTAGAAAATATACTGTTTTTTCAGGAAAACAATGAAGAAGAAGAGAACACTCTTCATTCTTTCCAAAGGAAGCCAGCAGTCTTATTTTAAGATCATTAAAATTGCTTTGAGTTATCTGAGGTTCAGGTTGGGATGGTTTCATTTTATCTATAGGTAAATGTCAAAAAGAAAGGAAGTAGATTGGGAAATGAAAAGTGTGTGTTAAAAAAAAACTGTGTGTTAACTGGATGTATGCAAAATGGTGACTGTTTTAATAGAGCTAAACTTTTTAAGAGAGGCTTTTTTTTTCTTGTGTCATGGTATCACCAATGCTCAAAACACATTAGATATTATTTTGGGTGAGGGATTGGCCTCATAGTCTGTGGTATATTCTTTGAAACATCGTCATTGGTAGCAAATCTTCATCTTTCAAAGTTACATTTTATTTTTGCATATTGATAAATTCTTCCTGGATGAATAAAAAGATAGATTAAGCTAGGGAATACTAGTTTAGAGATGCATGTTTGGTCAGCTCTAAGAATATTGACTTTTTTTTTTTTTATAGCATGAAAATTGGTTTGAGACATAATTCTGAAAAAAAGTAATATGGTAGGTTGAATTATAAGTTCATAAAGATTTATTTCCTTGTCACCCTTTCCTTCCTTCCCTGTAGGCATTGGTTTTAAGCTTGGTCATATGACATGTCCTGGCTAGTGCCATATAAGCAGACATAACTTTTTCCATATCTAAGCAGAATCTTTAACCGGGCTTTCACGGTTTGGCTATGCCTATTTTGTTCCTGCCCTTTGTCAAGAGAGAACTGCATTTTCAGATAGTGGCTGCCCCTTCAGTCTGTGCTCCAAAATTAGGAGAAACATGGAATCTAATTGAGTCCAGTTATGCCCAGGAGAAAGGACAAGAACTACAATCAACCCATTGTTCTTACATTATATGGGCAAGGAATTATTATCATTTTGTAGACCTCCAAGATATAAGAGTTGTCAATTACTACAAAGATGAACCAGTGAAATAAATGGTTTAAGAAGTGATATTATGCAAAAAATAAAAATAAAAACAATAAAATATAGAATGGGAAGTAGATAGCAAGAAAACTGTTATAGGAGGCAGGAAAAATAACAGTATTTATACATTGGTAAAATATTTTATAAAATGATTGCCTGTAATAAGTTGGAAGGACATAACTCATCTAATAATCTTATGACTTTAGGCAAAGAGATATTGAGAAGAATTTTCATAGCATGATTTGGTTGTTACTAGCTATATTTGGTTAGATATTATAAGACTATATTGGCCTGTTTCTGAGACTGAAGACAGAGAAGAGGGATGACTCCAGCATTTTAGACCTAGTGGGTTAAAACATGCAATGTTTTCCATCTCCCATCAGTAAAATGTCCTCAAATTAAGACAATCTCAGGACATAAAGACACTCAATGTTGTTATATGACACACTTCAAGACCTTTCTTTGGATTAAGGTGGAAACAGAAAATCCTTTCAGTTGGACAAAAGGTCTTAAAGACCCTGTATGGGTTGCTATCTCAAGGAATAATGTTAATCTCGAAGCAACCAAAATTAGCAATAGAACAGCACTGTCCAAAAGAATTTTAAATTTAGTTTTTAAAAGTGAAAAGCAGATGAAATTGTCTTCAATAATTTTACTAATTTTAAGAAGTGCATCCTTATTGAATACAATATGTTGAAAATAATACAATATCCATGTGCAATCCATGTAAAAATATTAATGAGACCTTTTCCATTCTTTTGTACTTAGTGTTGAAAAGCAGGTGTGTGCTTTACAGTTATAGCACATTTCAGTTTAAATAAGTCACATTTCAAATGCTCAATAGCTATATATGGCTGATGATTCCTGTACTGGGAAGCAGAGTTTTAGAGAGTGAAGAATGGCAGAAAAATGTTTGTTAACATGGTTGCTGGTAAAGGAGATGAATAGAACAAAATACGGAAAAAAAATTTTTTTGAGAGGAATTTTATTGCTAGAATGAATTAAAGCAGACCATGACTCCTTGAGATATAAATTGACCCTTTAGATTTTGTATGGTATTCTGAGAACAATCTGAGAACTGTAATAACTATTCTGTTAAAATGTTGGAGTTGTTTGTTGCCATAGCAAAGCTAACAAATGCAAGGAATATTAAAAATATATATTTTTTAAAAACAAGACCTTTAATAAGATGGGCTTTTACTACTGCCAAACTGTGCATAAGCTATCCTTCTTAACCATGGTCTCTTTAACATTTATTGAAAAAGTGGAAGCTTATGTCATTCTATACCAGTAAAGACTTATAGAATGGGACATTGGAAAGAGCAGAAGGATTGTTATCAGAAAAACCTAGATTTGAATCTTAATCTTCCCACTCTCTAAATGTGTAATACTTAGACTAGATACTGTTACAGAAAACATAACACAAGTAGAATCTTGATAAGCATTTGCATATTGGAGCTTCCTCTCTTGGATTGTGGCCACTATATCAAGAAGTTGAAGATAGCTTGATGGTAAAATGTGGCCTGGCCAATAGCCATCCCCACCAATCAAACATGGGAGTTAGCTACCTTAGCCCATTCAGCCTAGATAACCCATCTGATGACTGCAGCCACATGCGTGACCCCAGTCAAGACTAACAGAAGACCTGCCCCTCTGAGCCCACCCCAAATTGCTAATCCAGAGAACTATGAGCAAATAAGTTATTTAACCTTCTTGATAAGTTTTCTCATCTATAAAACAAGGCTAATAATATCTGCCTCACTGTTGTTATGAGGAGGTGCCTGGCATGTAGCTACTAATTCTTGAAAAGGAATAAAATATCTGATATATAATAATATATCTTGAAAAGGAATAATATATCACCCTTCCTTCTTTCCTTTTTCTTTTTTCCTTACCCTGTTGCTTCTTCCTCACTCTCTCCTCCTCCCAGTAACATTGTAAAAGCAGTATTGTTGGAATCAATGTGTAGCCTACCAAGATGGCTGCTTCAAAGGGGCCAGCTTCATCTGGATAAATCAATACTAAAAAGTTGGTATAAAATTAGCTGCTTCACATTACAGACACATATCATAAAAAATCTCATTAAATGCAGGGTAAAAGTATATATCCCTAGAGAAGTATAAATTTTCCTATAAATATTGCACCAAAAGCTTCCACTAAGTGATAAGTTTCTCTACTAGTCATGTTTCTCATCAGTAGAATGAGATTTGTATACTTATGTTTCTAGTCTTGTTTTTATGCCAGAAAAAAAAAAAAAAAAAAAAACTGTCGTTGGCAAGACCAATAGACTAACAGGCATTCTTTATTCATCTAACTTAATCAAAACTTATAATTAGTGAATAAGAATCATTTGCCTCAAAGAAAAAAAAAACTGGGTCTAGGCTTGAGTGACTCATGCAGGAACTTTATGATTTCGCTCTGTGCTTTATGAAGTAATTTCATAATCATATGTAATTATTTTAAATATTTTATAAACTACAGTGACTTTTTAATAAGGGTTTCTAATTATCCATACAGTTTCTAGAAAGATTTGCCAAATATGTAGTATATGTGTGATGAGTCATTTGTCATCCAAAAGCTTGTGAAGAAACCCTCATTCCTAAAAATAGGGCCCCCGTAGATTTGATACCAGCTGTAATTTTTCACTTCAGACATTTTCCTTTTATATCTGACTCCATTTTTGGTAAATCATGATACATAACTATATAAAACATCACATAATCTAAAAAAAGGGAATAAAGGTGCCAACTGTACCATTTCACACACAGTACACTAAGCACCAAAAAATTAAACCAGCAAGTGAATTTCAAGATAGGAAGGATTAAATTTTTAGTTTTCTTTACTCTTTTCTTCATTGTCTCCCACCTTACTGCACCCCATTTCTTGCAAATTTATGAGATTTGGTGTACACAATTAATAGGGGGAAATCAGTTATTAACACAGTAAAAATAACTTTTAAACATTTCTTGGGATAAAGCTTTCACATCAGTACAAGAACTCATTAATTTTTGTGTATCCAAAGGATAGGGTCTTAACAGAGTATCTTAACTTTGACATTTCCTATTTAGGAGACATGATCTATTGAGTTAAAAGGGACAGAAAATCTCAGGCTGTTCAAGTGTGGGAATCTGAATTGATACAATTATAACATAAAATCCAGATAAAAAGCTGTGTGTGTTACAAATTGTCATGTCATTTACACAAACCTAAAGAATAATATTGCAAGGTAATGAGATTCAAAGATTTGATCTATCTTAGGCTTTGATAGGTTTCCTTATTATGCTTTCACCAAAAATGTTATAGTCCAATCTAATTAAGTCAGTATTTTTAAATACTTTATTTTTAAAAACTCAGTTCTTGTCCTCCTTGACACAATTCTTTCAAGTTAACTGTGATATTTTTGCAAGACTTGCTGGGTAACAGAGCACATGCTTGAGGTTTATACTTTATCCTGAAATGCCTGCTCCTGCCCAGGAAATATTTTTTATGTCTGCCAATATGATAGTATCATAGATATGGTTTGAAGGCTTTCAAAATGATCCAAATTATCTCTGGTGAAAACTTCTGATCTGATAGATGGGAAACTAGTTTCTAAGAGGTTAGTATGTTTTCCCAAGGTCATGGAGCTTTGAGAACCCAAAATTAAAGACACAAACTAACATAACAGTATGTCTCTTGTTATAGTGATTCATTCAGAGTAGGCACATGACCAAAGTTTGGCCAGTTGGGATAACTTTGCTAGCCACAGTGATTGCTTCAGGAATGCTTCACTGAAACACTATGGTATAATAAGAATAAATTCCAGAACCCATATAAAATCCACAAGAGATCCTTTTATTTCTTGTGCTGAATGCATTCTGTACTTCTAGTGCAGCCATCTTGACACTTCAAGAGAACAAGCCACATGGATGAAGCTGAACAGAAAGGTTGTTTTTGTTCTCCAGTACTTACAGGTCTTCCTGAGATATCCCTAAGGATTTCAACCATGTCAACTGATAGATTTCTTTTATTGATGGGTGTATTTTGTTTTTAGTTTAAGTAAATTTGAGTTGGGTTTTCTGTCACATGGAAAGTGTCCTGATATGAACTCAATATAGTCAATTATAAAAAATAATAATAAGCATAATAATGGAAGACTTTTAGGGATTTCTAATATATCGATAATGTCGGAATGTCTTTATGTAGAAGTCATGATTTGTATTTCAGGATTATTTCCCTAAGAGATATATGAGATTCTTAATAATGGAATTCTTAAGTGTGGGAGAAAGATTCTTAAATACGGAAATAGCAGGACAAGAAAAATGAATACTTTTAAGAAGCTTGATACTCATTTCCCAATTGCCTTCTAAAAATTAGCAAGCTTTATTTCTATTGAAAATGGCTAGGGCTGATCTTTCTTACACAAATATTTTAGACTTGAATACTTTTATTAAAAAAAACATACACACTTGTTTCTATCTTGTGGCAAAGCTGGTGTCTTGTTTTCAGAAATTTAAGTTAATTGTTTAACTAGTGTGTTAGGTTTCTTTAGAATGGGTAATGTGAAAGTCATAGCAAAGACTTTCAATTCTAAGCAGTTAAAGGGACAAAGGCTCTGTCTTTGCAACCAAAGTATCCCTACTGCAGGAAGAAGAAAACCCAGTCCTTTTGGGAAGTTGTGAGGTGGGACAGAGAGCAGTAAAACTCACCAAAAGTAGGACATTTCTTGAAAATTAAATTTTACTTTTAAAAGTTGGTTTACATTTTCTTTCTACATAGGATCAGAGCTACATATATTTGTAATCTGAAAGTAAGGATTCAAATTTTCTTCTACTTTGGCTTCAAGTTATTTATAGTCAAACAGTTCAGTAATTCAAAAGGAATACAACTAGATAATCAGCTATTTTGAAATGTAGAAATAATACAAATCACTCAAGAAATAGAAGAAAGATGTCTTCTGGAAATTTTAGCCATTTCAAAGAACAAATAAGTTAGAATTCAATATTCTTTTTTATTTTGACACAGTTTTATATGCTGATAAAAAAAGGTGTGCTATATAACTGATAACAAACCTCAGTGGCACAGGGGTAGCCAAATTGTGGGGCTCCCCCATTATTTCTATGTGTATATTTCATTTGGTAATTTTAAGTGGACATCTTGAATAACCATATATGGCAGCCTTGCCTGTTGATAAGAGAATATATAATTAGTAACAGAGATATGAGAGAAGATGTGGTTATTGACAATTTTAATCATATGTTGTAGGTAGCACAAACATCTGTGGGACAGGTTAACAATTATTTTCCTCAATTTAGAGGGAAAAAGTCTTAGGTTATGCCTCTATATAACATGCTCAAAGTAGCAAAACAAAGCTCAGAAGCCCCTAGGTTGTTGTTGATGTTGTTCTTATTTTTTTGTTGTAAATTTTTTTTTATTAGTTTTCTTAATTTTTGAGAGACAGAGAGAGACAAAGCATGTGTTGGGTAGGGGCAGAGAGAGAGGGAGACAGAGAATCCGAAGCAGGCTCCAGGCTCTGAGCTGTCAGCACAGAGCCCGATGCGGGGCCCGAACTCACGAACCCGAACTCACTAACCGTGAGATCATGACTTGAGCCGAAGTTGGACGCTCAACTGACTGAGCCACCCAGGTGCCCCAGTTGATGTTGTTTTTAATCCTGTTACCTGCTTGCTACATACTATATACTTCATTTTATACAACTGAATTATTTATGGAAAAAAGAAACACATTCTTAATCTTATAATCATAATTTTAAGAGTCAATTATTCTTGGTGATGCTGTTTCTGTTGAAATATTCTTTTTGTGATGCTGTCACAGCAGGTAATTTTCATGAACAGAAGACATTGTCCTTCTATAGGAAACAGAGCTTGTGCATCACCTGATCTAAGCTGGTGTTTTGTGACATTTGAATAAATTAGTAGTACTGTGCTTTTTGGGAAAAAAATATATCTTTCCTAACATGTAATTTTAAAAATCTCATTTAAGAAAAGCTCAGAATGGATATATTCTCTTTTTTTTAGATGCACTGACTTAATTGAGTAGGATCATTCTCTGATAATTCTGCACTGAATAATACTCATACTAATATCCTGATCATCCTCAAACAATAACCATTGTCATGGTAACTACTTATCTTGGGAAAACAAACAGTGCAAATGAGCTTCTTCCATAGCTTTAATTATGCAAATAGAAAATTGAAGGAGTACATTTTAAGGAGTCAGTTTCCTATTTATTGACTAAAGTAAATGACTCAAGCAGTTCTCCATATCTGACTGTTAATATGTTGAAGATGTTAATATGATTACATCTGTCTGGATTTGTGTTGACGTTCAGTACAAGAAACAATTTAAATTTATACTTAATATTTTACTTTAAAGCATAGTAATGGAATCCAATTCAGTTCTTTAAATCAATTATTCTGAGTACTATTTTCTGGACTTGGTGCATGTGAATTAGTAAGTGACTACTATGAAGTGAACTACTGATTTTTCACTTGTAATACAATCACTTTGATAGTTGGACAGGAAAATTTGGGCTACTGTTACAGATTTATTTATTCATTTGGTTTGTCACTACAGAGCACCTGGAATATGTACTGGGTACTGTTAAGGGTACTCAAGTGAAAACTAGATGTATACCCCCTTAGAACTTCGACTCAGTAGAAGATGTAAGATAAAACAAGTAAAACACAAGGCAATATGAGCTATGTGCACTTCACTGGTATGAACGTTTGTGGTGAATGGAACATGTTCAATAACATGCTATCAATGTGAGGCTGTGCAAATTGGATAAATGGTTCAGAGTGGACAGAAGTGTGAAATTAAGAAAGAAAAGACATATAAAGGAAGCTAGTGATTGAGAGGCTCATTAAAAGGCATTTTGATTCCCCATGAATGGGGTAATTATGGATAATTACAAATCAGTGCACTGGCTTTATTTTCCTTCTTCGAAGGGAGATTTTCTAGAGTGTTTTAGAAAATCAGAAAACCGTAGAAAATAAGTTATGACTAAATGAAATGAGGGACTGACTGGCCAGCAATTCAAATAATTTTGGCATGACCCTCTTTGGAATTCTGAGCACCTAAGAGTAATATGGCTGACACACATGAATCAGGATGAAAAGAAAGACACAAAGATGGCATTGTTATGAAAGTGATTTATAGCCTACTTGATCAGATGGTTGATAAGTTCAAGGCTTTTCTAATAAGGATTGCAGACAGCATCACAGATGTAAGAGATAGTAGGCATGAAGGATGTAAGCATATGCTGTATGTATCATTCTACTAAAAACAGAGGATTTGATAAATGCTTAAATTCTAAAAATAATAAGAACATTGAGAAAATAGCTGTTTTGTGGTAATTATGATAACCAGGGATAGAATGAGTAGAAATGTAGATGTGACACAGCTCTTAGTAGAAAAGAGTCATGTTATATTGGAGAAACCTATAGCAAAGAAGAAACTATTGAACAATACTGAAGATATTCTCATTTTCCTGAAAATACACTGTGAAAATATTAAGTATAAAGGTATGACTGTGTTCTGATGAAAGGAGTCTTAAAAAATGGGTTCACCTGTATTTAGAGGTTTGATAAAATTGAGTTATTAATGTAAGTATATATAGTCTAAAGCAAAGAGAAGTAAGATCTTGTAAAAAAAAAAAAAAAGTTAACCTGAAGTTTGAAGGAGTCAATTATAATTTAAAAATATGGGAGCGGTTTGAATGAAAAGTATCTAGATGGGAAAAAAAACAGAAGAATTTGACATTTTCTTCGTATGATACAGACATTTTGAACTCATGTTTTAGCTGAAAAGAGGAACAAACATAGGATGGGTGTATTGCTTCTGGGAAGATAGAATAGTACTGAAAAATGGGAAGAAGAAAGCAGAACACAATAGTTCTTACTCTATCATTGACAATAATATTCAAACCAAAAGAGCAAAGAATATTTCATTAAGGAGTGAATGACGTTTACGATAACATCAAGTACACTGATGAACTATTCTAGGACCAGGGCTGTAAGAACTAGTTGAAGACATAGAGGATACTTGCCAGTAATCCCTGAAAAAATTATGGAGAAGAGAAGTGGTACACAAAGTTGGGAATAGGAGAATGTGCATATGTTGACAGACAAGGAATACATTTTTGAAATTTCTGTAAGGTTGATGCCATTTCCTGTTGATATTCTCCTTGAACTTATTAATGTGTGATTGGTATACTTTAGGAAAGACGGCAGTGATCACTATGCATTTACATTGAGAAAGACTATAGTTGTAAGAAGGTGAGGAGAGCTGTGGTTCCTCACCCTGGTTTATGCCTGCTGGACATCTTCCCGCCTCAAACCCAACACATTCAAAATTGAACACTTGATCCTGTCCCCTGTTGCTCTCTCTTTATCTTCTTGATGGCACTGACTGTCTACCTAATCCAGGAGACTCCAAACAGGGTGGCATTAGTCCTTTCTCCTCCATTTTCATCTTTCTTCCATCCTAGCATTAAGATTTCCCAATTTCATATTGTAAACATTTCTCATGTCATTTTATTCCTTCTTTCTTACCCCTACCACTCTCATAACCACTCCCTTTGAATACTGCTGAAGTTTCTAAACAGTCTTAGTTCTAGTTGTTTTTTTTTTAATCTCTCAAAGCCATTATCTTGCTGAGTGCCAAAGGAATCAGCCTAATCCACAAATCTGTCCTCATCCTCCTCTTGAATATCATCATTCAAAAGGTCTTCATTGCTGCAAGGAGGAACTCAGCTCCTTAATTTGACACCAGTGTTCTCCATCACACAACCATTGCTTAAGTCTCTGGATTCAACTTTCACTACTCCCTGACTCCTATGTATTTTTTTAAGTTTTTATTTAAATTCCAGTTAACATACAGTGTAATATTAGTTTCAGGTGTAGAATATTGTGATTCAGCAATTACATACATTACCCAGTGCTCATCACAAGTGCACTCCTTAATCCCCATCACCTATTTAACCCATCCCAACCACTTATCTCCCCTCTAGTAACCATTAGTTTGTTCTCTATAGTTAAGAGACTGGTTCTTGTTTTGTCTCTCTCTATCTCTCTCTCTTTTTTTTCCTTTGCTCATTTGTTTCTTAAATTCCACATATGAGTGAAATCATATGGTATTTGTCTTTCTCTGACTGACTTATTTAGCTTAACATAATACTGTCTAGCTCCATCTGTGTTATTGTGTGTGTGTGTATGTATACACCAATTTCCTTATGCATTCATCAGTTAATAGACATTTGGGCTGTTTATTTTTAGCCGTTCTGATTGGTGTGGGGTAATATCTCATTGTAGTTTTGATTTGCATCTCCCTGATGATAAATGATGTTGAACATCTTTTCATGTGTATATTGCCCATCTGTATGTCCTCTTTGGAAAAATTTATATTCATGTCTTCTGCCCATTTTTAATTGGGTTATTTATTTTTGGGGTGTTTTGTTTTATAAGTTCTTTATATATTTTGGATACTAACCCTTTATCAGATATGTCATCTGCAAATATCTTCTCCCATTCCATATGTTGCCTTTTAGTTTTGTTTATTGTTTCCTTCACTGTGCAAAAGCTTTTTTATTTTGATGTGGTCCCAATAGTTTATTTTTGATTTTTGTTTCCCTTGCCTTAGCAGACATATCTAGAAAGAAGCTGCTATGGCCAATGTCAAATGGTTACTGCCTGTGTTCTCTTTTATGGTTTCAGGGCTCATAGTTAGATATCTCATCCATTTTGAATTTGTTTTTGTGTATGGTGTAAAAAGTGGTCAAGTTTCATTTTTTTGCATGCTGCTGTAAAGTTTTCCCAGCACCATTGGTTGAGGAGACTATATTTTTTTCTATTGGATATTCTTTCCTGTTTTGTCAAAGATTAATTAACCATGTAATGGTTTCATTTTGGGGTTTTCTATTCTGTTCTGTTGATCTATGTTGATCTGTGTGTCTATTTTTGTGTCACTACCATACTATTTTGATCATTACAGCTTTGTAATATAACTTGAAGCCTGGAATTGTGATGCCTCCAGCTTTGTTTTTCTTTTCAAGTTAGCTTTGGCTATTTAGGGTCTTTTGTGGTTGCATACAAATTTTAGGATTGTTTGTTCTAGCTCTGAAAAATACTGTTTGTATTTTGAAAGGGATGCATTAAAGGTGTAGATTGCTTTGGGTAGTGCAGACAATTTAACAGTATTTGTTCTCTCAATCCATGAGCAAGGAATGTCTTTCCATTTGTTTGTGTCATCTTCAATTTCTTTCATCAGTGTTTTATAGTTTTCAGAGTACAGCTCTTTCCCTTCTTTAGTTAGGTGTATTCCTAGGTATGGTATTATTTTTAGTGCTATTGTAAATGGGATTATTTTCTTCATTTCTCTTTCTGCTGCTTCATTAATGGTGTATAGAAATGCAACAGATTTCTATACATTGGTTTTGTTACTGAACTTTTTAAAAAATCAGTTCTAATAGTTTCTTTGTGAAGTCTTTGGGTTTTCTACATATAGTATCATGTCATCTGTAAATACTGAAACTTTTATTTCTTCCTTGCTGATTTGGAGGCCTTTTATTTCTTTTTGTTGTTTGATTGCTGTGGCTAGAATATTCACTATGTTGAATAAAAGTGGTGAAAGTGGACATCCTTGTCTTGTTCCTTACCACAAGGAAAAGTTCTCTATTTCTCCCCATTTAGGATAATATTATCTGTGGGGTTTACATATATGGCATTTATTATGTTGAACTATGTTCTCTCTAAACCTACTTTATTGAGGGTGTTTTTTTATAATGAATAGATGTTATACTTTATGAAATACTTTTTCTGCATCTATTGAAATGATCATATGGTTATCCTTCCCTTATTGATAGAATGAATAATGTTGATTGATTTGTGAATATTAAACCACCTTTGCATCACAGGAATAAATCCCACTTTATCATGGTGAATGATGTTTTTAATGTATTGAATGTTGAATTTGGTTTGCTAGTATTTTATTGAGGATTTTTATATCTATGATCTTCAAGGATAGTGGCTTGTAAGTTTTTGTTTTATTTGTTTTTTGTCTTTTGTTTTGTTTTTATAGTGTCATTAGCTCATTTGGTGTCAGGATAATTCTAGCTTCATAGAATGAATTTGGAAATTTTCCTTCCTTTTCTATATTTTGGAATAGTCTGAGATAAATAAGTATTAACTCTTTCTAATTTTTTATAGAATTCATCTGTGAAAACTTCTAGCCCTAGACTTTTGTTTGTTGAGAGTTTTTTTTGCTGGTTATTGGTCTGTTAAAATTTTCTATTTCTTCCTGATTCCTTTTGGTAATGTCTGTATTTCTAGGAATCTATCCATTTCTTTTAAGTAGTAAAATTTGTTGGCATATCTTTTTACATGATATTCTCTTATAATTGTTTGTATTTCTGTGGTGTTGGTTATTATTTCTCCTCTCTTATTTGTTATTTTATTTATTTGGGTCCTTTCTCTTTTCTTTTTGATAAGTCTGGCTAGAGGTTTATCAATTTTATTGTTTTTTTCAAAGAACCAGATCCTTGGTTTTTTAGTTTCTATGTAATTTTTTTCTGTTCTATCTAATATTCATAATTCCTTTCCTTCTGCTGGCTTTAGGCTTTGTTTGTCATTCTTTTCTATCTTCTTTAGATGTAAGGTTAGGTTGTTTATTTGAAATTTTTCTTGCTTATTGAGGTTTCCCTGTATTGCTATATATTTGCGTTCTAGGACTGCCTTTGCTGCTTTGTGTTTTCATTTTCATTTGTTTTCATGTATTTTTTACATTTCTTCTTTGATTTCCTGGTCGATCCCTCCATTGTTTAGTAGCATGTTATTGAACCTCCATGTATTTATAGTCTTTCCATATTTTTTTCTTCTGGTTGACTTCTACTTTCATAGCACTATGGTCAGAAAATGTGCATGGTATGGCTGTAATCTCTTTGTATTTGTTGAGGCCTGTTTTGTGACCTAACATGTGATGTATTCTGGAGAATGTTCCATCTGCACTTGAAAAGAATGTGTATTCTACTGTTTGAGATATATTCACTAAATGCTGTGAATGTATCTGTTAAGTCCATCTGGTCCAATGTGCCATTCACTTATTCTTTTTTTGTTAAGACTTTTTTGTTTATGTATTTGTTTTTTTAATGTTTATTTATTTTTGAGAGAGAGAGAAACAGTGTGAGCGAGGGAGGGTCAGAGAGAGAGGGAGACACAGAATCTGAAGCAGGCTCCAGGCTCTGAGCTGTCAGCACAGAGCTTGATGTGGGGCTTGCACTCACAAACTGTGAGATCATGACCTGAGCTGAAGTCGGACGCTTAACTGACTGAGCCACGCAGGCACCCCTGTTTGTTTATTTTTTGACAGAAAGAGAGGAGTGCAAGTAGGGCACGGGCAGAGAGAGAGGGAGACAAAGAATCTGAAGCAGGCTCCAGGCTCTGAACTGTCAGCATAGAGCCCAATGTGGGGCTTGAACCCACAAGCAGTGAGATCATGACCTGAGCCACTCAGGTGCCCCAGCCAGTGTGCCATTCAAAGCCAGTGTTTCCTTGTTTATTTTCTGTTTAGATAATCTGTCCATTGAAGTAAGTGGGGTGTTAAAACCCCCTACTATTATTGTATTATTATTAATAAATTTCTTTATGTTTGTAATTGTTTTCTATATTTGGGTGCTCTCATGTTGAGTCTCTGACTTATATTTGTATTCCAGAAATGTCCAACTGCTTATATTTCTTTGCACATAGCCTAGAAAAGTTTGTGTCATGCACTTAAAGCATATTGGATTAGACTAGTATCTGGGCTTTAGAGTTGAAGAACTGATTTCAAATCCTAGCTCTACTGGTTATCTGACAATATTCACCTATTTCTTGAAATCTCAGCTTCCTCATCTGTAAACTAGGAATAGTCATATCTTTTCCACCATGTGTTCTGGAAGTTAAATGAGATCATGCTAGCAAGGTGCAGTGTAGTGCATTGGCCAATTGAAAATGACAGTTCTGTTGTTTGTCTTTTCTGTCTGGAATGTCTTTTTATTAGTTAGGGTTTCCCAGAGAAACAAAACCCCTGGGATAGATATAGATATATAGAAAGAGATTTACTAAGAGAGACAGGTTCTTGTGATTATGGAGGTTGAGAATTACCATACCTGCCATCTACAAGTTGGAGGCCCAGGAATGTCAGTGGTATTATTCTAATCTAAACCCAAAGGCTTGAAAAACAGACAGCCAATGGTATAAATCCTAATCTGAGTCTGAATGCCAGAGAATCTGAGCACTGATGTCTAAGGGCAGAAGATGGATGTCTCAGCTCAAGCAAAGCATAATTTGCTCTTTCTTTGCCTTTTTGTTCTATTCACACACTCAACAAATTAGATGATGTCCAACAAATTAGATGATTGATCTTCTTTGCTTAGTCTACAGATTAAGTGTTAATATCTTCCAGAAACACCTTCACAGACACACCCAGATATATTTTTTTTCTCAGCTTTCTGGGCATTCCTAAGCACAGTCAAGTGGACACAGAAAAATAACTATAACAGCATTTTCCTCCTATCTCTAGTCTGGATTATATTTCTTCTGTGCTATGACAGTACCTGACTCAGTCCTTTATTATCACATTTTAACATTTGCTATAGACTTAATGTTTCTGTCTCCTCAGTGTTTATATATTGAAGCTCTAATCCCCAGGGTAATGGTGTTTAGAGATGAGGCCTTTGGGAGGAAATTAGGTCTAGATAAGGTCATGAAAATAGAACCCCCATGATGAGATTTGTGCTCTTATAAGAGGAAGAAACCAGAACCTTCTGTTTCCACCATGTGAAGATGTGGCATGAAGACAGCCATCTGAAAACCAGGAGGAAGGCCTTTTCTGATACTGAATTTGCCTCCACCTTAATCTTGGACTTCCCAACCTCAAGAAGGGAGAAATAAAGGTTTGTTCTCTAAGCCACCCAGTCTAGAGTATTTTGTTATAGCAGCTCAAACTAAGACAACACTGTGTTACTTTTTTTTTCTTTATACATTTAAATCCCCACTTAACTGCAAAAATTGCACCTGTTCATATGTTTAGACTTCATATATGGTGCCTGGCCCAGAACTAAGTATTCTGTGAATATTTTTGAATTAATAAATAAATGAATGAACACTGGAAATGCTATCCTGCAAAAGAGGAAGTTGATTCATTCTCTGTTGCCACAGATGACGTAATGTTGAAAAGTAAGGAGACAGCTACAGTTTTCTAAAAAGAGCAATTACTGGGTATCAAGAGCTATGCAGAAGATGTTATCCCTTTTTACAAATGAGTAATTTCAAGTTTAAGAAAGGCTAAACTAAGCTGTTCGTTGTGTCATGGGTAGGAAGTGGAAAGTTTGAAACATAACGCTTATATTCAGATATTAAAAGTCTATGAATGGGTCTTCTTTTCTATGGTACTTCTAGCACACAAGCAAGAATTTTTAGAGTAATAAGATTTCTAGGAAATCATTTGTCTTCTTTAGGAAACCTCCAAGGAAAAAAATGAAAAACCAACAGGAATCAAGTGTTTCTATTTTAATAGTCTTCCAACAAGGTAGTTAAAACAATGTAGAAATCTGTGAGTTTAGATTTAGCAAATTATTTATCCTAAACTAAGGAGATGTTAGCAAAGTAGGAAGAAAAATCCTACATATTACAGATTTTAAGTTGAAAACGTTGGCACTTCGTGCTTCCAGAGGTAGTAGATATGCAGATAGACTACACTTGAACACCAGAAGTATTTTTTCTCCCAAAATATCAACCTTTATCTGATAAATATTGAGGAGAAAATAAGTTTAAGATACAATGAAGGTGAAAAATAAAATAAAAACCTCTGATGTCCATATTATACAGGTATCATTTCATCAAGTTATCAACATTTCCAGAGAAACAACATAGAAAGTTGGATTTTAACAGAAATAAGCCCCGAGTTAAGAAAATGCTCATTATGAAGTCACTTATAGAATAAAGAAATCAGGATCTTTCATTGAGTCTTATATTTTGGGGGGTTTTATGCATGTAAGTATATTTTTCCAATAAAATATTACTTTCGATATCCAATAATGAATGTCTAATTACTACAGTATAAATTCTGTCAAAGTCATTTAAGCTGCTCAAAGACCAGGAGATACCCAGTGAACTGCCACTTAAAGTATGATGTATGGAACAGCAGGAATGGTATCCCCTAGAAGCTTGTTAGGAATGCAAACTCTTAGATTAGACCCCGGATACATTGAATCCTGTTCTGGGGCACCTCATTTAGTTATGGCCTCAATTTTCCTTCCCTTCTGTCTAGATGTTTCTATATTATATAGGTTCTCCCCACAACTGGCAGATTTCTGTACCTGATTTTTAAATGAACTCTTTGGGAAGAATATGCAATTGATTTTAGTTATAATTAAATGTGGTGGGCTCCAGGGATACTGCATGAAAGGCACATAGATCTCTTTGCATTCTGTAGTTCACAGATTCACTTTTTCAAATGCCTATTTTGAGATCAGATCTGGAGATGTGTATACAACATGCCAACACAAATTGAAAGGTTAAAAAAAAAAAATCCAGCATAAGTTTTCTTTGGTGTGGTACATGATACTAGGCAGTATTACAGACTCCTTTTGTCTTCAACCTTCTGGAGTTAGCATAAGACTCGGTGTTATGAGGAATCAGGTCACTGCTCTGGCAAGAAATATGATCTGCAGTATGACTCAGAACTCAACAGAAAATGATCCCTCTCACTTTAATCTCTGTAGCTTTGAGCTGGCTATACCATCTGTATCAGTCAAATGTTACTGTGTAACAAACACAGCAAATATAATTTATTAGCTCCTGACTCAGCGAGTAAATGATTTGGACAGGGATCAGTTGAGCCTTGCCTGGGTTCACTCAATCCACTGCAATTAGCTTGTGAATCATAGGAGAGTCGATTGATCCTGGATGGCCTATCTGTGTCTGGCTATTGGCTAGGGCGAATATGCTGCATGTAATTTAGCAGGCTAACTCAAGCTTTTTCACATGGCAAATGGGTTCCAGAAACAGTAAGTCCCAGGGCACAAGCACTTTTCAAGCTTCTGCTTGCATCATGCTTGCTAATGTTTTACTAGCTAAACCAAGTTACAATGCCAAATCCAGATTAAAGGAGTAAAAATAAAGATTTTCTCACTTGATAATAGACATTGTAAAATGCTGTGGCATTTTTTTTTACTCAATTTACCACCTTATCTCTCTATTCCAAAATAATGAATAGGTGTTACAAAGTTGTACCTCTTTCTATGTAAGCCCATTTCTGTTCTCAGAAGAGAACCACATGTCAGTGAAACTATTATTGGGCAGAAATGCCATAAGAGCTCTAAGACCATAGAATATTGTGGGGAACAGGTGGCATGATTTTGAGCTAGATCAGGAAAGGGCACTTTGTTATTTACTCTGAAAGTCCACTTCCCTGCTTTTACTCTGGGAAATTTGCATTTGTGAGTGGATTTCTATTTGACTTGTTTATTTCACTTCTGTTGCTTCAATAAAATCTGCACCTGTTTGTTCTGGCATGGAGAGCAGCTGTCTGATCTGTAGCAATATTTCCCACCTGAGTAGCTGAGCTGTCTCTCAGCGGCAGACACCTTTGTCAGCGTTGGTGGGAAATGAGCATCCTGGCTAATTTGGGTGCTTCCCTTTGGACTTAGTCAAACAGGACAGAACA